>NC_141000.1:120900586-121403086 GCF_052327205.1 Somniosus microcephalus | reverse complement strand
GATAGCTGGAACTTATGGCACTGTACCTTTAGGAGAGTGAAACAAGGAAGAAAATTGACAAGAACCCTCCTTTTACCAGCCTTAGTTCCATATTCCTTAATACCCTTACAACAACAACAACAGCGTTCATTTATATAGCACCTTTAACGTAGTAAAATGTGCCAAGGCGCTTCACAGGAGCGTTATCATATTAGAACACGTGAGGTCTAAGAGGGAGGTTTTAAGGAGGGTCTTTAAGGAAGAGCGAGAAAGGTAGAGAGGCCGAGAAGCTTAGGAAAGGAATTTCAGAGCTTCGGGACCAGGCAGCTGAAGGCACGGCCGCCAATGATGGGGCCGATTAAAATCAGGGATGCACAAGAGGCCAGAATTGGAGGAGCGCGGTGATCTCGGAGGGTTGTAGGGATAACAAAAATCTATCAATCTCAGTTTTTAAATTTTCAATTCACCTAACCTCAACAGCATTTTTGGAGGGGAGAGTTCCAGATTCCCACTATCTATTGTTACAGTTCTATACTGGTCATTTTAGCTCAGTGGGCAGCACTCTCTCCTCTGAGTCTGAAGGTTGTGGGTTCAAGTCCCACTCCAGAGACTTGAGCACAAAAATCTAGGTTGACACTCCAGGGCAGTACTGAGGAAGCACTTCATTGTCGGAGGTGCTGTCTTTTGGATGAGACATTAAACTGAGGCCCCGTCTGCCTTCTCAGGTGGATGTAAAACATCCCATGGCACTATTTCGAAAAGCAGCAGGGAAGTTTTCCCCCAGTGTCCTGGCCAATACCAACATCAACAATCAGCATTACTAAAAAAAGCAGATTATCTGGTCATTATCACATTGCTGTTTGTGGGAGCTTGCTGTGCGCAATTTGGCTGCCACATTTCCTACATTACAACAGTGACTACACTTCAAAAGTGTTTTGGGGCCTCCTGAAATCGTGAAAAGCGCTATATAAATGCATGTCTTTCTTTCTTTCTAAACCTACCTTCTCAGATGGTCGCATATTCATAAGAAAGAACTTGCATTCAACCAATGCCTTATCACGTTTAAGGTCAGGCCAATGGGCGTATTTAAGGATGAACTACACACTGTATGGGGCAGGCTAGCATTTTGGTCGGCTGAGATTAAATGGGCTGAAGGGCCTTAGTCATCCAAGCTGATCTCGTGTTCTTATGCCATTGTTTTATCAAACGGAGAATGCACGAGATACACAGCAGCTACAGACATACTGGGGGAGACGGGTGAGATACAGCCTGGTGAGGTGCTGCTCAGCCAGAAAGCGAATGGGGAGCAGCATAGGGGGCAAGCATAGTGCCGAGATCAGCTTTCAACCCGTGAGCAATGGTACAGGAGATGCGCGACGTAAGTCCGCAGCCTGTTCTCCAAATGGTGCTGCCTTGGGGAATCTTTATTTGAACTGCAGCAAAGCAATTTGTCCTACTGAAAACGTAATAGCTTTGCATATAGCTGGGATTAGTGTAAACTCTCTAATACGCATCTTTAAACAGAAATCTGATTTTAAGTGGTGTGAAATTGGATAATTTATTAATTACAGAAACAAAATTAATCTATGTGACCCTGCAGGCTTGAAAGAAAAATGAGAATCCATCACAAAACAGAGGCATTGAAAAGTGCTAGCCCATCATTTTTGCTGTTGAGTTGATACCAGCCTGTGTTTGAATTTCTTTTAGTATTTTGGGGTTCAGTCTAAGATATAATGGTTCATAAGGTGGCAGGGCACCTAATGGCATCTGCCATGGCTTAGACTCGCACTTACGCGGTTAGGTTTTTCAACGTTTTGGCATGTCAAGTTGCTGAAAGTGCGGGTGGATAACGGCGCAGCGAGGGGAAACCGGGCATCTGGGACCCGGGTGAACCAGGCAAGCGACTGTGTATCTCCTTAAACAATCAGATTGAAGGATTGAGAAATTAACAGCATAGGGAACTGAGAAAGAAATGTAAACTAGAGTGGGTGAATTCAACGTCAAATCAGGTACAGAAAGAGAAATAGAGAGAGGGAAAGAAAGATTGGATTGTGTGCGAGAGAGAGAGAGACAGAAAGGAAAAGAATATTAAAAAAAATAAAAAAATAATCTCCAACAATTAAAATCTGATGGAATGAGACTCCACATTTGTAATAAAGAAAGAAAGACCATGGGATCTTTTATGTCTGCCTGAGAGTGCAGGCGGGGCCTCGGTTTAATGTCTTATGCGAAAGACGGCACCTCCGACAGTGCAGCGCTCCCTCAGCACTGCACTGGAGTGTCAGCTCGATTTTTGTGCTCAAGTCTCTGGAGTGGGACTTGAACCCACAACTTTCCAATAGTTAATTTTCAGTGCCAGAGAGGTTAAATGGCAGTAATTAGCGCTTAACATGTTGTTAAAAGGGTACTTAGACTTGAAATGCCCCTTTCTGAGGCGCGGTTAGGTCGTATATACCGTGCAAGTTCAG
The DNA here is from genome assembly GCF_052327205.1 of Somniosus microcephalus. Taxonomy (NCBI): domain Eukaryota; kingdom Metazoa; phylum Chordata; class Chondrichthyes; order Squaliformes; family Somniosidae; genus Somniosus; species Somniosus microcephalus. The sequence goes on along the minus strand of NC_141000.1, from coordinate 121,400,639 downwards.
CAACTTCATACCATTCAATGTATTTCAATGGTGAGCCAGACAGCAAGATGTCGCTTCTGTGAAGCTGACAGCGAAGCGCCAGAACTCGGGCAACATTCATGTTTAACCGTGCATCTGCCCCTCGCCTGAAGTTCCTAGACCATTTGCGCATAAATAAGGGAGAGCGCCATTAGCCTCACTATTCTTTTGAGAGCAAAATCTGGTCCATTACCTTGCTTAACATCAGAATGGTAATGTGGTTTCACAGAGCTTATACAAACACCTCAAAGTCTCCCTGAGTGGGGATTTTTTACCTTGATGACCAAGGTGTCAGCTCTCTTGCCTTGTTATCAGAAGGTTGTGGGTTCAAATCCCACTCCAGGGACTCGAGCACATAATCTAGACTCAGACTAGAGTGCAATACTGAGGGCGAGCTGCATTGTTGGAGGTGCCGTCTTTCGGATGAGACATTAAATGGCGGCTCAGTCTGCCCCCTAAAAAAGTCCCATGACACTATTTTGAAGAAGAGCACGGGAGTTCTCCCCAGTGTCCTGGCCAATATTTATCTCTCAACCAACATCACTAAAACAGATTATTTGATCATTATCACATTGCTATTTGTAGGACTGCACTGTGCGCAAATTGGCTGCCGCGTTTCCCTACATTCAATAGTGACTACATTGGCTGCAAAGTGCTTTGGGAGGACAGGTATTCCTCTTTTGTACTAAACACTTCACTGTCGCTCCTGCATTCTGAACTCTCTATAGAACCCAAGTCCATCCAAGATTTGAATACTGCTCCCGTATCTGGTGACATTCGTCCAGCATGCATAGAATCATAGAATTATACTATACAGAATGAGGCCATTTGGCCCATCATGCCAGTGCTAGCTCTTTGAAAGAGCTATCCAATTAGGAACTTAGGAACAGGAGGAGGCCATTCAGCCCCTCGAGCCTGTTCCACCATTCAATGAGATCATGGCTTATCTGCGACTTAACTCCATATACCTGCATTTGACCCATATCCCTTAATACCTTTGGTTAACTATCAATCTCCGATTTAAAATTAACAATTGATCTAGCATCAATTGCCGTTTGCAGAAGAGAGTTCCAAACTTCTACCACCCTTTGTGTGTAGAAGTGTTTCCTAATTTCACTCCTGAAAGGTCTGGCTCTGATTTTTAGACTCTGCCCCCTAGTCCTAGACTCCCCAACCAGCGGAAATAGTTTCTCTTTATCTACCCTATCTCTTCCCCTTAATATCCTGAAAACTTCGATCAGATCACCCCTTAACCTTCTAAATTCCAGGGAATCCAACCCTAATTTGTGTAACCTCTCCTTGTAACTTAACCCTTGGAGTCCGGGTATCATTCTGGTAAACCTACGCTGCACTCCCTCCAAGGCCAATATATCCTTCCTAAGGTGTGGTGCCCAGAACTGTTCACAGTGCTCCAGGTGTGGTCTAACCAGGGTTTTGTACAGCTGCAGCATAACTTCTACCCCCTTGTATTCTAGTCCTCGAGATATAAAGGCCAGCATTTCATTCGCCTTTTTGATTATTTTCTGTACTTGGTCATGACATTTTAATTAGCCCCGCTCCCCTGCTCTTTACCCATATTCCTGCAAATGTTTCCCCTTCAAGTATTTATCCAATTCCCCTTTGAAAGTTATTATTGAATCTGCTTCCACCGCCCTTTCAGGCAGCGTGTTCCAGATCACAACAACTCGCTGCAAAAAAAATAATTCTCCTCATTTCCCCTCTGGTTCTTTTGGCCAATTACCTTAAATCTGTGTCCGGCCAGTGGAAACAGTTTCTCCTTTGTTCTCGATCAAAACCCCTCATAGTTTGAACGCCTCTATTAAATCTCCCCTTAACCTTCTCTGCTGTAAGGAGAACAACTCCAGCTTCTCTACGTAACTGAAGTCCCGTATTCCCGGAACCATTCTGGTAAATCTCCTCTGCACCTTCTCCAAGGCCTTGATATCTTTCCTAAAGGGTGGTGCCCAGAATTGGACACAGTACTCCAGCTGAGGCCTAACCAGAGGTTTATAAAGGTTTAGCTTTTGTTCTCTGTACCTCTGCTTATAAAGCTAAGGCTCCTGTATGCTTTTTTTTAACAGCCTTTTCAATCTGCCCTGCTATCTTCAATGGTTTGTGTATGTATACCCCCAGGTCTCTCTGTTCCTGTATCCCCTTTAGTATTTTACTCTTTTCTTTATATTGCCTCTCCTCATTCTTCCTACCAAAATGCATCACTTCGCACTTCTCTGCATTAAACTGCATCTGCCATGTGTCTGTCCATTTCACCAGGCTGCCTATGTCCTCCTGACGTCTGTTGCCATCCTCCTCACTGTTTACGACATTTCTGAGTTTCGTGTTAATCCCCTCACTTGTTGGAACAAGATACAAAATAAAAGCTTGCTCTCTGATAGTTGTTCCTCTTTTCACTTCCACTCTCCAAATTCTTTTTCTGTTGCAAGCTTTCTTGTCTCTCTCCACTTTATCGGTCTATTTTATTCCTCTGAATATTTCTTTCTTGTGTGTTTCTGTCTCTGTCTGTCTGTCTGTCTGTCTCTCTCTCTCTCTCTCTCTCTCGAGATCGAGCCTCTGTGCTCTTTGTGCTTTGTGCATTGAGTACTGCTGGAGTTTTGCTAAGTGGGAGAAAAATCATTTAAGTATATTTTGTGAATTTTAGTGTGTTAAAAAGTCAATTATTTGAAGTAAGTTTAATTTTTTAAGGGTATATTAAACTATTGGGCAGTTTAAACCGGAAGTAGAATCTGGGTATAAAAGGGGCGGGGCTAGTGCTGTGCACGGAGTGCTTTGTGCATTGAGTGCTGCTGGAGTTTTGCTAAGTGGGAGAGTTCGGGCAAGTGGGAGGTGAGGGTGTGTTTTTTGCTCTGTTTTTCCCCCCACTCCCAGGCTTAGACTGCACTGCGGAAGCGGAGCAGCGAGACGAGTCAACCAAACAGGCCCCACAGACAGTATTCAAGGAGGAGGTTGGTGATCAGCTGGTTGGTTGGTTTTCTTCCTTCTCTTCTCTGTTATACCTTTAAGTTGGTAAGTCCTATTGAATAGCGGTGTGATATTATCATCTATATCCGGGCAGGGTCTTCATAACTAATAATAAGAAATTTAATTAATTATATAGAATGGAGCAGGTGATGTGTTGCTGTTGCGAGATGTGGGAGCCGGTGGACCCCATTGAGGCTCACGGTGATTACATCTGCGACAAGTGTTTGCTGCTAGAGGAACTCAAGTTCCATGTTATGGAGCTTGAGACCGAGCTTCAGACACTGCGACACATCAGGGAGGGGGAGAAGTTCCTGGGCTCTATGTTTCAGGAGATGGTCACACCTATGAAGTTAATTACTGCAGATGTAGTCCGTGGTCAGGGACAGGATGGTGTGACTACGAGTGAGGAAGGTACAGGGATCCAGGATGTAGTGTTGAAGGAGACGCAGCCCTTGCTCTTGTCCAGCAGGATTGAGGTTCTTACTCCCTGTGAGGGCGGGAGCGGGGACTGCAGGGAGGATGAGCAACCTGGCCACAGCACCGTGGTACAGGGGGCCATTCAAGTGGAGGGAGTAAAAAGAAATGTTGTAGTGGTAGGGGATAGTATCATTAGGGGGATAGATAGGGTTCTCTGCAGTCAAGAGCGGGAGTCCCGAAGGCTGTGTTGCCTGCCCGGTGCCAGGGTTAAGGACATCTCTTCTGGGCTGGAAAGAAACTTGGAGTGGGAGGGGGAGGATCCAGTTGTCGTGGTCCATGTTGGTACAAACGACGTAGATAGGACAAGGAAGATGGTTCTGTTAAAGGAGTATGAGCAGCTAGGGGTCAAACTAAAAAACAGAACCTCAAGGGTAATAATCTCTGGGTTATTACCTGAGCCACGAGCGAATTTGGCTAGGATAAATAAAATTAAAGAGTTAAATGCGTGGCTCAAAGACTGGTGTGGGAGAAATGGGTTTTGCTTCTTGGGACACTGGCACCAGTACTGGGACAGGAGGGAGCTGTTCCGTTGGGACGGACTCCACTTGGCCAGAGCTGGGACTAGAGTCCTGGCGAATCATATCAAATCAAATCAAATCAACTTTTATTGTCATTGTTAGTGCACAAATGCACTACAACGAAATGTAGGCTTGCGGCTCCCGAGAGTGTACATTTGGATTAAGACATTTAAACATTCAACATACATTTGGCTTGTAGTATATTAACATAAACATAACCCTAATAAAGTGCATTGGCAGATGTGCAGGCTTTAGAGTTTATTTGTGGAGTTCAGTAGGATGACAGCCCTGGGAAAGAAGCTGTTCCTAAATCTGTAATATAACTAGGGCTGTAGAGAGGGCTTTAAACTAATTAGTGGGGGGGAGGTTTCGAGAGAGCAAATAATAGAAATGACAACAGAGAAGGTCATAGACTTAGGTAGCAGTGGGGGAATTAAAAAACAGAATGTGTCAGGAAGGGACAGAAGGTATGGAGTAAAAAGTAAAGTACTAAAAAGGGAAAAAACAGGAACTAAGTGTTACAAAACATATTTGAAAGTTCTTTATCTGAATGCACGTAGCATTCGTAACAAAATGAATGAGTTAACGGCTCAAATAACGACATATGGGTATGATCTTGTGGCCATTACAGAAACATGGCTGCAGGGTGACCATGACTGGGACTTAAACATACCAGGTTATTTAACAATCAGGAAGGACAGGCAGGAAGGGAGAGGAGGTGGGGTGGCTATGTTAATAAAGGAAGGAATCACTACAATACAGAGAAATGATATTGGGTCAAAGGAGCAGGATAGTGAAACAGTTTGGGTGGAGATAAGGAATAATAAGGGGAAAAAAACACGAGTGGGTGTAGTCTATAGGCCTCCGAACAGTTGCAACTCTGTTGGACGGAGTATTAATCAGGAAATAGTTGAGGCTTGTAGTAAGGGGACAGCTATAATTATGGGGGATTTTAATTATCATATTAACTGGACAAATCAAATTGGGCAGAGCAGCCTTGAGGATGAGTTCATTGAGTGTATTAGGGATGGGTTTCTTGAGCAGTATGTAACTGAACCGACCAGGGGGCAAGCAACCTTAGATTTGGTCCTGTGTAATGAGACAGGATTAATTAAAAATGTCCTAGTAAAGGATCCCCTTGGAATGAGTGACCATAACATGGTTGAGTTCCATATTCAATTAGAGGGTGAGAAGGTTGGATCTCAAACAAGCGTGCTGAGCTTGAATAAAGGAGACTATGAAGGTATGAGAGTGGAATTGATTAGAGTGGACTGGGAAAATAGATTAAAGGGTAAGACGGTACATGATCAGTGGTGTACATTTAAGGAGTTATTTTACAACTTCCAAAAAAAAAATATTCCACTGAGGAAAAAAGAGTGTAAAAGAAAAGATAGCCATCCGTGGCTAAGTAAAGTAATTAAGGATAGTATCCGACTAAAAACAAGGGCATATAAGGTAGCCAAATCTAGTGGGAGGATGGAAGATTGGGAAGCCTTTAAAAGACAGCAAAAAATAACTAAAAGATTGATTAAGAAAGGGAAGATAGATTATAAAAGTAAATTAGCAAAAAATATAAAAACAGACAGCAAAAGTTTCTATAGTTATATAAAAAGAAAAAGGGTGGCTAAAGTAAATGTTGGTCCCTTAGAGGATGAGACCGGGAAATTAATGGTGGGAAACATGGAGATGGCAAAAACACTGAACAATTATTTTGTATCAGTCTTTACAGCAGAGGACACTAAGAATATCCCAACACTGGACAAACAGGGGGCTCTAGGGGGGGAGGAACTAAATACGATTAAAATCACTAAGGAAGTGGTACTTGGTAAAATAATGGGACTCAAGGCGGATAAATCCCCTGGACCTGATGGCTTGCATCCTAGGGTCTTGAGGGAAGTAGCGGTAGGGATTGTGGATGCATTGGTAATAATTTTCCAAAACTCACTGGACTCAGCAAAGGTCCCGGCAGATTGGAAAACTGCTAATGTAACACCCTTATTTAAAAAGGGTAGTAGGCAGAAGGCTGGAAACTATAGACCTGTTAGCCTAACATCTGTAGTTGGTAAAATGTTAGAGTCCATTATTAAGGAGACAGTAACGGGACATTTGGATAAATATAATTTAATAGGACAAACTCAGCATGGTTTCATGAAGGGGAAGTCATGTTTGACAAATTTACTTGAGTTTTTTGAGGAAGTAACATACAGGGTGGATAAAGGGGAACCAGTGGACGTAGTGTATTTAGACTTCCAAAAGGCATTTAACAAGGTGCCACACAAAAGATTATTGCTCAAGATAAAAAATCATGGGATTGGGAGTGATATTCTGGCGTGGGTGGAGGATTGGCTTTCTAACAGAAAGCAGAGAGTTGGGATAAATGGTTCGTTCTCAGATTGGCAACCAGTAACTAGTGGTGTTCCGCAGGGGTCAGTGCTGGGTCCCCAACTCTTTACAATCTATATTAACGATTTGGAGGAGGGGACCGAGTGTAACATATCAAAGTTTGCAGATGATACAAAGATGGGACGGAAAGTAGTGAGTGAGGAGGACATAAAAAACCTGCAAAGGGACATAGACAGGCTAAGTAAGTGGGCAGAGATTTGGCAGATGGAATACAATACTGGAAAGTGTGAGGTTATGCACTTTGGCAGGAAAAATCATAGAACAAGTTATTATCTTAATGGCAAGAAACTGAAAAGTGCTGTAGTAAAAAGGGATCTGGGGGTCCTGGTGCACGAAACTCAAAAAGTTAGTATGCAGGTGCAGCAAGTGATCAAGAAGGCCAATGGAATGTTGGCTTTAATTGCTAGGGGGATGGAATATAAAAACAGGGAGGTATTGCTGCAGTTGTACAAGGTATTGGTGAGATCGCACCTGGAATACTGCATACAGTTTTGGTGTCCATACTTAAGAAAAGGCATACTTGCTCTCGAGTCAGTACAAAGAAGGTTCACTCGGTTAATCCCGGGGATGAGGGGGTGGTCATATGAGGAGAGGTTGAGTAGATTGGGACTCTACTCATTGGAGTTCAGAAGAATGAGAGGCGATCTTATTGAAACATATAAGATTGTGAAGGGGCTTGATCAGGTGGATGCGGTGAGGATGTTCCCAATGAAGGGTGAAACTAGAACTAGGGGGCATAATCTTAAAATAAGGGGCTGCTCTTTCAAAACTGAGATGAGGAGAAACTTCTTCACTCAGAGGGTGGTAGGTTTGTGGAATTTGCTGCCCCAGAAAGCTGTGGAAGCTACATCATTACATAAATTTAAAACAGAAATAGATAGTTTCCTAGAAGTAAAGGGAATTAAGGGTTACAGGGAGCGGGCAGGAAATTGGACATGAGTCTAGGTTCGGAATGGTCATGGCCCTGTGGGTAGTGGAGTGGGCCCAGGGGCCGTGTAGCCTGGTTCTGCTCCTACTGCGTTCTAATTCTGTGTTAGATTTCAGGAGATGGTTTTATTCCTGTTCCTGGCTGGGGTGGAGATCGCCTTTACAGAAGGTAAGTACTGCAGAAAATATAGGGACAGAGTGATCTCCTGGAAGGATTTCGATCGCCTAGATGGGTCGGAGAGGAATTTCCCAGATTTTTTTCTCCCAAATTGGCCATTGGGTCTTTTATCTGGTTTTTCGCCTCTCCCGGGAGATCACGTGGGTTCAGGTGGATGCAGAGTGATAGAAGATTTGAGGTTAGGGTCAGATCAGCCATGATCTTATTGAATGGTGGAGCAGGCTCGAGGGGCCGATTGGCCTACTCCTGCTCCTATTTCTTATGTTCTTATGTTCTTTCTCCTCCCTACATTGATATCACAGAATCTCAAGACCAGGACCTCAAACCCGGCACCAAGCTCATGGTCTACAGAGCAGTAGTAATACCTGCCCTCCTGTATGCTTCAGAGGCATGGACCATGTACAGCAGGCACCTCAAAGCACTGGAGAGGTACCACCAACGCTGCCTCCGCAAGATCCTGCAAATCCATTGGCAGGATAGGCGCACCAACGTCAGTGTTCACGCTCAGGCCAACATCCCCAGCATCGAAGCTCAATCAGCTCCGATGGACGGGTCACATCGTCCGCATGCCCGATGCGTGACTCCCAAAACAAGCGCTCTACTCGGAGCTCTGACATGTCAAGAGAGCCCCAGGTGGGCAGAGGAAACACTTCAAGGGCACCCTCAAAGCCTCCTTAAAAAAGTGCAACATCCCCATTGACACCTGGGAATCCCTTGGCCCAAGACCACACAAAGTGGAGGAGAAGCATCCGGGAAGGCGCCGAACACCTCGAGTCTCTTCGCCGGGAGCAAGCGGAAGCCAAGCGCAAGCAGCGCAGGTCAACCCAAGCACCCCACCCACCTGCCCCTTCAACCACCGTCTGCCCCACCTGTGACAGAGGCTGTAGGTCCTGCATTGGACTCATCAGTCACCTGAGAACTCATTTTTAATGTGGAAGCAAGTCATCCTCGGTTCCGAGGGACTGCCTAAGAAGAGAAGACATTGAAATTACAGAATCTTCCAGTTTAACTCATCCTTCTCCTGGACTTTGAAACTCTGGAACTTTTTCACTCAGTAAGCGGAATAAATTGACACTAATTTAATAGTGATATTGCAAGAAGACAGAAAGTGTGTGAAAACAGAAATGTAATGGAAGAGTGTAAATTCTTTCAAGGTTAGGAAAAAGCACTGCTGTGATTGCAGAGGAGAGAAAAACTCTCTCGCTCAATTGAACACGATGGGGGAAAAATTGGGTGAGTAGCGCCACCTCTTAACGCCTAAAGAGGCAGCCAGTGGCTGTAGCGCCACTGGCTGCGCCTCCCGCGATATTCAGCAGGGGCGCTAATGGTGGCGTTAGCCATTTGCGCTGTGCCGCCACCGATGACGTCATCGGTGTGTGCAGCGCCCCATTTGCACCCCGTTCGCGATATTTGGTAGCGAACGGCGCAGTTGCGCCGTTCGCTACCCGCGCCTGGTTCACGGGGCCTTACTGTGCCAGCAGCGGCGCAAATTAAGGTGGAGGTGCGGGGCGGCTGCCTTTTTCGGCGGCCGCCTGCCAGCACCTCCGTCCCCGGCCTCCTAACCCGCCCCCCCCCCCCCCCCCGCCGCGGCATTGCCGGCTGTTTCCCGAGAGCCCGGCACTTCTCCTTGGTGCCGGGCTCATTTGCCGGCACTCGCGAGCGGGGATCGCGCTGTTGCAGGCCCCTCCCCCTTAACAGTGGGAGGAAGGCCTGCAGTACCGCAGCGCGCCATGCCGCAGCGTGTGGCGATCGCTAATGCGGCGATCGCGGCGCAAATTCCAGCGCACAAGCGAACTTTGCACCGCTTGGGCGCCTCAGGCCAATTTCTAGGCCAATGTTCCTGAACCATCCTCTATTTCACTCTCATACCATTGTATGAAAGGCTGATATTTAGTAGACGAGAGTCATATATGTATAAATTCAAGTGCAGCCATTGACCAAATAATTTTACCCATAATTACTCCTGGGTAACTAAAACGCTAAGACTTGTTCAAAATGCAGTTTTGACTAAGTTTTGATAACAAACAGCCACAGGCTGCGAGTGAAGGTTAAATTGCTAAAAAAACATATTGCAGGAAAATTTCGATTTACCGGCACCCAAATAATCGGAAATCTCGGTTAACCGGCAAAATTCAGGAGTAGGTTCAGGTAACTTTTATTACTTGCCTTCCTCCATTTGTTGCTGTGCAAGGGTGTGGCTGCAGCTGTTGCTAAGCTACAGAGACGCTTGCAACTTGTGGCCATTGTTAAGCAACAGGGTTTGTTGCTTTATACGGAGCTCTCAGCTCCGTATCTTTTACTATAGCTTTCGGTTATCCAGAATTTTTGATGAACCGGCACCACGTCGGTCCCGTCCGTGCCGGATAAAAAAAAGTTTCCTGTATGATGCTAAGTAGAAATTAGAATTCGCTTACCAAAACTAATTGCAACGATATTTAAAAAATAATTAGTATAAGGACATAAAATGAGAGAGATCATGGAGATAAGTTATTTATCTGGTAGATTAAAGTGAAATAGTTTGGATATCTCAAGACTAGTGAAACAGCGCTGATATGGGCCCTTGGTATAAAGGCCTTGTACCAGGGAAGCTGGAAATGAAAGAGATAAAGTAAATTCCAATGGGGTGAAAAACTATAAACAAGAAAACACTGAACATGGCAAAGTTGGTGGAAAAATACTGGAAAGGTGGGATACTACCTTAGTCTGATTGACAATGGTATTTTGACCATTAGAACCAATTATAAAAGGTGAGTTTTTTTTAAAGACCATATTTGGGCACTGGCCAAATGAACTGTTGATAAAAAAAGGGTTAAAACCTCGATACTCAAAGAACAACTTTACACAGACTTACTGCGAGAACAAAGGAACAGACTTAAGATGACATCTTCTGTGTCCGAGAGGTTCCAGAGACTAAGGGTTGTGAGCTACTCGTTAAAACTATCGCCTAATATTAAGTATATTACGCTGTGTGCTTAATAAATCTTGATCTATTGCTCAAACATACTGGCTGCTGCCTATTGGTGTCTTGTCCAAGAACTCAGAGATCATTAAAATCTTACTCCATCCTCCCTCTATTTCACTCTCAGGCCGTCCTCCGCGCGATACTTCAGTCACTTACTTTGACTCCCATTGGAATTCACGGTTTTCCAATCTTCTGAATCCGCCTCTTTGACCTCCACTTGGTAATGATGTATCGGGACACCGCCGTGAGAATCAGGCTTGGTAAAGGAGATCCTTGCAATAGTCTGCGATACAGCGAGGACTCGCAAACCATATGGGCGGGACGGAACAGCTGCAAAGAAAGTAAACACACAATGACGAGACAGCAACAATGATGGGGAGCCGCCTAAAAAAAATGAAGAAAATCTGCACCAAAATTCTTTTTCAATCCCTGCCGGTTTTTGCAGCGTCTTCCAGCAATGCCATTTTTGTTCATTATCTTGGGGAATTCCTTTGCTGCTAATAATTCAGTAGCAGCAACAAAATCAAGCTGTCAGCCATGGCTCAGTGGGCAGCACTCTGACTTCTGAGTCAGAAGGTTGCAGGTTCAATCCCCACCCCAGAGACACGAGCACAAACATCGAGACCTGGCACTTCAATGAATTCTGCATTTGCCGGAGGAGGTTGTCTTTCGAATATGATGTTAACATAGGAGATAGGAGCAGGAGTAGGCCATTCGGCCCCTCGAGCTTGCTCCGCCATTCAATGCGATCATGGCTGATCATCCAAATTCAGTACCTTGTCCCTGCCTTCTCCCCATATCCCTTGATCCCTTTAGCCTTAAGAAATATATCTAACTCCTTCTTGAATGTATTTATTGAATTGGCCTCAACTGCCTTCTGTGGTAGAAAATTCCACAGGTTCACCACTCTCTGGGTGAAGAAATTCCTCCTCATCTCAGTTAAACCAAGGCCCCAACTGCCCTGTTAAGGGGAAACGTGAAAGATCCCACGGCACTATTTGAAAAAGAGTAAGAGGTTTCTCCTGGACAGCATTTATCCCCTCACAAATAACGCCACTAAAAATAGATTATTTGGTCCTTTATCTCATTGCCGTGTGTGGGAACTTGCTGTGCACCAATTGGCTGATGAGTTTGCCTCCAAAACACTTCAAAAGTAATTCTTTGGCTGTGAAGTACTTTGGTACATGATGAGGATGTGAAAGGTCCCATATAAATGCAAGTCCTTCCTTAAACTTATTGACGAGTGCACTTCATATATAATTCAAATGATTGACTGGGTAAAAGAACTGTTGTTTTGTTTTTAACCTTGTTGGTGTGATACAGAGCCGTACTGAGCAAGATTCGAGTTTTGATCTCGGGTCTACCCTGAGTCAGCTACTCTCAGCCAGGGTAGTAATAGGACTGCTGCAACTGTCCATGGCCTCGCATGTACAGCAGGCACCTCAAAGCAATGGAGAGGTACCACCAACGCTGCCTCCGCAAGATCCTGCAAATCCATTGGCAGGATAGGCGCACCGTCAGTGTTCTCGCTCAGCATTGAAGCTTTGACCATGCTCAATCAGCTCCGATGGACGGGTCACATCATCCGCATGCCCGATACGAGATTCCCAAAACAAGCGCACTACTTGGAGCTCCGACACGGCAAGAGAGCCCCAGGTGGGCAGAGGAAATGCTTCAAGGACACCCTCAAAGCCTCCTTGAAAAAGTGCAACATCCCCACCGACACCTGGGAATCCCGCACAAAGTGGAGGAGAAGCATCCGGGGAGGCGCCGAACACCTCGAGTCTCTTTGCCGAGAGCAAGCGGAAGCCAAGCGCAAACAGCGGAAGGAGCGCACGTCAACCCAAGCACCCCACCCACCCGCCCCTTCAATCACCGTCTGCCCCACCTGTGACAGAGACTGTAGGTCCCCCATTGGACTCATTAGTCACCTGAGAATTCATTTTTAACGTGGTTCCGAGGGACTGCCTAAGAAGGAGAAGGTAATAGGGCTGCTGCAACCCTCCATGGCCTCGCCCCTTCCCTATCTCTGAAATTTCCTCCAGCCCCAAAACCTTCCGAGATCTCTGCACTCCTCCAATTCTGGCCTCTTGCGCATCCCCAATTTTCATCGCTCCACCATTGGTGGCCGTACCTTCTGTTGCCAAGGCCCTAAGCTCTGGAATTCCCTGCCTAAACCTCTCCGCCTCTCATCCTCTCTCTCCTCCTTTAAGACGCTCCTTAAAAACGACCTCTTTGACCAAGCCCTGTCCTAATATCTCCTTATGTGGCTCGATGTCAAATTTTGTTTTATAACACTCCTGTGAAGTGTCTTGGGACTTTTTACTTTGTTGAAGGCGCTGTATAAATGCAAGTTGTTGTTGTACAAGGGGGCTGTCCTAGTCCCAAGTTTTTTTTGCCTTTCCCTCGAGTGTCAGCTTTCACTGACTCTTCCAGTGACTTGCTGTCATTACCCGAAATATTAGTGCCCAAAATATATAACTGACACCTAGGGGGAGAAATTCGGTTGTTAGTGCCACCGATTAACGCCTAAAGAGGCTGAGAAGTGGGGCGCTAGCCAATTTCCGGGTGGGCGCAAGGCGCCTCGTCCCATATTGAGCATGCATTTAGCGCCGGCGCTAAATCTTAGCGCCCGCTCATGGGCGCAGGCTGATTATGACGTCATTTGAGTGTGCAATGCCTTTTGTGCACCCCGGACCGGAAATTCAGTGGCGCCCCCCTCTGTAGCGCCTGGCACTAATAGTGACAGCTTACCTGGACCTTACCAAGTCGCTCTCGGGCTGGAGGAGCGTTATTTAAAGGGGACTGGTGTGGTTTAAAAGCGGCAGCCATTTTTGGAGCACAACTTCCTCGAGAGCTACAAAGAGTTGCTGAGCTGCACACTGAGAGCCACTTGACCACTGAGCCAGCGCAGGCAGATGATCTTCAGCCTTCTGACCATCACCTTGCTGTTGGTGAGCCTTGACAACGGGGAACCTTCCTGTGGGCGCTTATTATGGGGGCTGCATTGGAGGGGAACGTCCTGCTGCTGAATCATCTGGAAAGGGCACTGAGACGCTGGGAGAGGGGGGCGGACATGGTCAGACGGAAGAGGGCCAACAGACGTCGCCACAGCAGACCTTATGCTGGCAGGGTTTTCCGACAGCAGTTTTCCTACATGAACATGCCGGAGGAGCAGTGTGTCAGAAGGCTGCGATTTAGAAAGGAGGTGGTGACTGAGCTGTGCCAGCTGCTTCAGCCAGATCTGCAGCCTCAGATAAGGCGCAGGACATCTCTGTCGGTGGCTGAGAAGATGCCTGCTGGCCTGAACTTCTACGCGAGCGGCTCTTCTCAGGCTGCGCGTCAGAGGCTGATCAGAAGTAGCTTCTAGGCCCCTCTCACGGAATGCTTGCTGCCATTCCAAGAACAGGAATGGAACCGGTCTGATACCCCCAAGCCTGTGAAGGGCAAGATGCATGTAAATAGAAGGCATGGCCATTGTAAATGAAGAAAGTGTTTCATTACACAAAATGTGGTTCCTTCAAACATGAGAAAGCTATGGCAACAGAAAGCAAAAGTAATACACTGACACATAACTGCCTCTCACACCCGGGAGACTGTCCAAAACATAAATCACATTCCGATCATCTTCCTTGGCCTTGATTCCACTGTGCCAGCCAAAGCATCCAATGCCCCATCAGTGAGGCGTTCCGCCCTCTGCCTCACCCTTTCCATGTCTTGCTAGGCTGGTGCGCCACAGGTAGGCTCCCACCGCTTTGAAGGCCTACAAGGCAGTGAGTGTGTCTGGTGATGCCAATTGACCTGCCCCTTTAAGAGCTGGCCGGCGCCAGTGTGTCTCAGGGAAAGTGATTATTGACAGCACCTTCGCTGTGCCCCGCCGCCGCGAAATTGGGTTGCGCGGCCAGGTTAGCGCCTTAAGAGTAGCGTGCAGTGCCTGATTTAGCGCCGCAATCACCTTTAGGGGCGCTGCAACCCAATATCATGCTAGGTGGCGCTAAATTGCACCTGGCGCTAAACTTTGCGCATCGCCAGGACTAGCGCCCCAAACGCGGCTATACCGAATTTCTAGGCCCTAGAATTAATGAACATCAGCAAAATATTAAAGGCCAAATCAAAGACAACACCGAAAATTTGGTCCAGTGTGTACAGTACAAAAACCAGCCCTCCCCTCTCCTTGGTGACACGGACCTGTGGACCCTCCCCCTCAATCTCAACCTGCCATTATGACACTAATCAGCATCTATAGCGATAACCCCCTCCTCCCCCGCCCCCCCCCCCTAGTCTGTAAGGGGAAGATTGTAAGCAGAGATTCAGCTGATGCATAGGCAATGGTTTTCAGCCTTATTAAATGTAGTTCTTTTTCCATTACAACATCAACAGCAATGACGTACATTTATATAGCGCCATTAATACAGAAAAATGTCCCAAGGAACTTCACAGAAGCTTTAGCAGACAAAAATTGAGGCCAAGCCAAAGAAGGAAATATTAGGAGGGGTGACTAAAATGCTTTTAGTACTGGTCCCATAATTATGCCCTCTTGTTATCGATTCACTGACCAATGGAAATAAGCTTTGACTATTTACCCTCTCAAATCATTGCGTCATGCAGCACAGAAGGAGGCCATTCGGCACATTGTGGCTGTGCCGGCTCTCTGAAAGAGATGTCCAATTAATCCCACTCCCCCCGCTCTTCCTCCGTAGCCCTGCAATTTTTTTCCCCTTCATGTCTATATCCAATTCCATTTTTGCAAGTTACTGTTGAATCTGCTTCCACCGTCCTTTCAGGCAGCGCGTTCCAGATCATAGCAAATCCTTCCATAATTCCCAACATCCCTATTAGATCACCCTTAATCTTCTCTGCTCTGATGTTACTGGCTGATGCTTCTATTTTTCTCTTTGTTGATCTGCTTTAACTGTTGTGGTGAATTGAAATGACGTGTTTTAGGAGGGCGCCAGGATGTACTTGTAAAACAGAAAGAAGGATTTATATCGACTGTGGAAATATATTGTGAAGAGTGTGCGGAATGGGCTCGAAATGAGACACTTTTAAAATGACTTCTCCATCTGTACTCCATGTTGACCTTCAGCAGAAATTGATGTCGCTGATTTCATTATGATTTCATTACGCTTCTTTTCTCATTTTTCCCCGACAGCATAAGGACACAAATACCAATTCCCCTGTCAACCAGTCTGCACTGATCGCTTTGGTTGATTGGAGCCCACTATCCACAGAAGGCTTCCATGCTCATTGCCTGCGTGACTTGTTCTGCAGACTTTCTCTAAAGTCTGTGCCGATCTGTAATTAAAAGGGTCTCGCCTGCTGGAATCAAACCAGAGACCTGACATCTCCTCATAGTCGCAAAACACCGGCATCTCGGATATTCTGAGAATCGGGAACACTTTATAATCTCCCTGCGCATAAACAGGATCAAGTAACATACAGTGTGAAGAAGATGGGATTACAGCCAACCCACTTTGCAGTGTGCTCACCACCCTACAGGGAAATGTCCTGGTGCCCCAGTCCATTTCGAGGACTTGTACTTGAAAATCCAACTTTCCAAAGTCAGTACGCGCGAGCTGGTTTGAGAATTAGTACACATAGGTGAACCCATTCCTCTGAGACAGTTAGAGAGTATCTGAGAGTATCTAACAAGTATTGGTGGGTTATAGGGAAAGAAACCTGTATCCTCTATGGGTGCTCCTCTTAAAATAATAACCTGGTCATTCATTGGTCTTTGTGGGAGCTTGCTGTGCACAAATTGGCTGCCATGTTTCCTGCATTACAACAGTGACCTCACTTCAAAAATATTTCTTTAGTGTGATGCGCTTTTGGACATCCTGAGGTTGTGAAAGGTGCTACAAAAACACTTGGGGGAAAAATTTGGTTGATTTTCGCCTCCTGTTAGCACCCTAAGAGGGGTGCCGGGCTCTTTTGCCGTCACTCTGCTCCCTGGTGGCCCAGCTGGGCCCCGGGATGCACTGCGCTAGGCCCCTCCCCTTTAATAAGGGGAGGAAGGTCTGCAGTACCGCTGTGCGACATGCCTTAGCGCCACGATATTCACTCGCAGCGCCCAAGAGGGAGGCAGGGCGTTACCGGTGAACTTCGGGTGCTTCCAGTAGCGCCCCAGCAAAGTTAGCGCCCCAAAGGGGGCACGACCCAACTTTGCCCCCAAGTTCTTTCATTCTTTATTGGGTTGTGAAAAGATGAAGGAGGGAAAATACAAGGAGAAATATTCAACTCGGCTGCCTGAATGGTATTGGGGGTATCGGAGTATCTTCCCTTCATACAACTCATCCGATAGTCGTTCCCCTGTGCTCGCTGACCTACATTGGCTCTCAGTCCAGCAGCATCGCAATTTAAAAATTCTCATCCTTGTGTTCAAATCCCTCCAGGGCCTCGACCCTCCCTATCTCTGTAACCTCCTCCAGCCCTACAACCTTCCGAGAACTCTGTGTTCCTCCAACTCTGGCCGCTTGTGCATCCCCCCCACTCTTCACCCCACCATTTGTGGCCGTGCCTTCAGCTGTCTGGGCCCTAAGCTCTGGAATTCCCTGCCTAAATCTCTCCGCCTCTCTACCTCTCTCACTCCTCCTTTAAGACGCTCCTTAAAACCTACCTGATTGAGCAAGCTTTTGGTCACCTGCTCTAATATCTCCTCTAACATCGCCTTATGTGGCACGGTATCAAATTTGGTTTGATAACACTCCTGTGAAGCACCTTGGGACGTTTTGCTGCGTTAAAGGTGCTATATAAATGCAAGTTGTTGTTGAACGAGGAGCTCTGAGTGGTTTATCAGCTCCCAATCTATGCAGCAGGCAGAAGAGTGTAACAACGCTGCCAGGACCTCATCACCTGGTCCATGAGCCGGATGAATCAAAGGTCATGCGAATGTCTGAGATTCCACTGCATAGGTTCGAACACCTGTCACCAATTTAGGCTGCTTGTCACCGGGGAATTCACCCAACCTTTCTGATGACATGTCGAGTGCACGAATCTGTACAACGTGAAACTAATGCTATTTTATCGCTGGTGACATGCACTCGGGAGAACTCACTGAGGTTTTTTTCCTGTGTTTTTTAAGCAATTCTGCTGAGGATCAGATGCAATAAAATAACTGTGCGGGGGGAAAGTATTAGCTCTGAGGAATTCAAAAGCAATTTTTTCATGGCGTGATACTTTTCTTTTGGAAATAGTCGAGTTCCGCATGGTAGAATCCTAAACGTTTGATTTCCTGTTGGGAAATTCACGCTGCTGGCAGGTCACTGAATAATAACTTAGCTGGAATTTGCAGTGTAATAGGGCTGAATAAAATGGAGCAATTCACTCCGGTTAGTCCTATATGGTGGGAAGGTTTATGGGTTCCTGCAATCCATCGGCTCCATCCCTCTCCGTGGCAACTGTCTGAGGCTGAGCCAGACTGTTGGCGACCATGGTCTCATATTTGACAACGAGATGAGCTTCCGACTACATATCCATGCCATCACTAAGACCACCTATCTCCACCTCCGTAACATCGCCCGTCTCCGCCCTGGCATCAGCTCATCTGCTGCTGAAACCCTCATCCATGCCTTTGTTATCTCCAGACTTGACTATTCCAATACACTCCTGGCCGACCTCCCATCTTCCACCCGACATAAACTTAAGCTCATCCGAAACTCTGCTCCCCGTATCCTAACTCGCACCAAGTCCCGTTCACCCATCACACCTGCGCTCACTGACCTACATTGGCTCATGGCTGAACAATTTAAAAAATTCTTGTGCTTGTTTTCAAATCCCTCCATGGCCTCACACCTCCCTTTCTCTGTAACCTCCTCCAGTCCTACAACCTTCAGAGATAACTACGCTCCTCCAATTCTGCTCTCTTGTGCATCCTGGATCTTAATCGCTCCACCATTGGCGGCCGTGCCCTCAGCTGCCTAGGCCCTAAATTCCCTCTGTAAACTTCTCCGCCTCTCCACCTCTCTTTCCTTCTTTAAGATGCTCCTTAAAGCCTATCTCTTTGACCAAGCTTTTGGTCACCTGCCCTAATATCTCCTTATGTTGCTCGGTGTCAAAGTTTGCTTGTTAAGGCACCTGTGGAACGCCCTGGGACATTTCACTATGTTAAAGGTGCTATATAAATACAAGTTGTTGTTGTTGTTGTTGAGAGGAGGGGTGCCACCCACACCCAGCGGATGCGAGTGTCCCGCTGGATTTGAACATGGAATTCAGAGCTGGAGCTCCTGTCTCCAGTTGCCGGGACCGCCTGGAGTGGGGTTCCAACCTTGCACCTTTTGGAAGATGGCCGCAGGTGTGTTCACATCACGGTCTATCAGCCTGAAAATCCTTCCACTATCATAGAATCACAGAATGATACAGCACAGAAGGAGGCCATTTGGCCCATCATGCCTGTGCCGGCTCTTTGAAAGAGCTCTCCAATTAGTCCCAATCACCTGCTCTTTCCCCACATCCTTGCAAATTTATTCCCTTCTTGTATTTATCCAATTCCCTTTTGTATGTTACTATTGAATCATCTGCGTCCCCCGCCCTTTCAGGCAGCGCATTCCAGATCATAACAACTCACTGCATAAAAAAAAATGCTTCCTCATGTCGCCTCTGCTTTTTTTGAAAAGCACCTTCAATCCGTGTCCTCTGGTTACCGACCATTCTGCCACTAGAAACAGTTTCTCCTTAGTTACTCTATCAAAACCCTTCATGTTTTTGAACACCTCTATCAAACCTCCTCTTAACCTTCTCTGCTCGAAGGAGAACAACCCCAGCTTCTCCAGTCTTTCCACAAAAGTCCCTCATCCCTGGCACCATTCCAGTAAATCTCTTCTGCACTACTTCACACTATTCTCCAAGTGCAAAGATGCAACAACTGGTAGAGGGAAAAGTCAATAGTCAGTTATGCCGTGGCATTTTAACTACTCAATCCTGGCTCAGGGGCAGAGATGCCTGATTCGGCAGGTGGTGGGGTGGGGGTGGGGAGATTTTTTTATTCATTCACGGGATGTGGGCATTGCTCTAGCATATATTGCCATCCCTAATTGCCTTTGAGAAGGTGATGGTGAGCTGCTTTATTGAACCGCTGCAGTCCATGTGGTGAGGGTTACTCCCACAGTGCTGTTATACTTCTTTATAGCGGTTTGGTACAACTGAGTGGCTCACTGGGCCATGTCAGAGGGGCAGTTATGAGTCAACCACATTGCTGTGGCTCTGGAGTCACATATAGGCCAGACCGGGTAAGAACGGTAGATTGCCTAAGAACGGCAGATTGCCGAAGGACATTAGTAAACCAGATGGGTTTTTACGACAATCCGGTAGTTTCATGGTCACCATTACTGACACTAGCTTTATAATTCCAGCTTTATTTAACTAAATTTAAATTCCCCACCTGCTGTGTGGGATTTTGAACTCCCGTCTCTGGATCATTAGTCCAGGCCTGGCTGGATTACTAGTCCAGTAACAAAACCACTATGCTACCGTACCCTTAAGGAGGTAGGTGGGGGGTTACAGAATTCAGCTGGAAGAGAGAAAAATAAAATTTTAGATTGTGAGGGACAGAAGGGCGAGTGCTTGTACCTGCTATTAGAGGAATCTAGTCAGAAAAGCTTCAAGAATAACAAGCACAAAATTGTCATCAGACACCAGCTGAGCACTGGACATGAGTACCTCAGATCCCACTAAACGCTGAGCCATTTCAATCATCTGTTGTCAAAGGCAATTTAAACTATGCTTGAGGTATTGATGTCATGTTGAGTACTTGAATCAGTGCAGTCACATGGACCTGATGTTGCTTTATGAAGAAAGTTTAAGGAAGTTCAGGTTGTTTCCTTTGGAAATATAGGCTAATTCAAGATGAACTAAATGGTACAATTTTAAAGGGGGTGCATGTGTGAAGGAATACGCCATATAATCTATCTTATATAACCAAAATACACCATCTTATGAAAGAAATCTGGTTTTATTAAAACATGACAAACTGGGTTTGGAAAATTTAAAAACCTAACTATGAAATAGTTATGAAAGCATTCTGGCTATTGAGATAAGATAGTTGTTGACCCTGAATAAATAACCTTATTGAAACTGAAGGTGAAGGGCTCCGACAAGCTGAACTTTTGGGAACAAAACAATGGTTCACCCTGGATAAGGGGGGGAAAATTCAGTTGCTTGCGCCTCCTGTTAGCGACTTAAGAGGGCGCAAAGCAACTAGCGCCCGGGCGCGGCGATGTTTGCGCCACTCGCGAAATTAACTAGACATTTTGCGGCAGCGCTAAAAACTACCGCCACGATCTCCTGCGCCGGCAGATCGTGACGTCAGTCGAGTGCACAATGCCCCGGTAGCGCCCCGGACCGGATATTGAGTGGCACCCCCTGCCTTACCGCCTGCCGCTAGAAATGACAGGTTGAGGGGAGCGTTTTGCAGTCAGAAAGGGACTGGGGGAGCGCTATTTAGAGGCGACCGCTTCCTGACTTTTTTTGTTGGTGACATTTTTGCACCACGCATTCTGAGAGAGAGAGAGAGAGAGACTTCTGGAGAGATTCAACGCTGTGTGAAGGAGTTTGAGGTACTGAGCAGCACTTTGCAGGTTCATTTTGATTTGCCCTTCCTTGCTTCGCCAGCGCTCTAAGGTAGTGCCTCGCTCCTCGGCCTTTGCGCCTTAAGACAGGTGGGAAGTGCCTGATTTAGCGCTCGAATCATCTTCAGGGGCGATAAAAGCCAAGTTTGCAGTCGGAGGCGATAATTAGCGCCAGGCGCTAAATTTTGCGCACGGCCGATAATGGCGCCCCAAACGGGGCGATACTGAATTTTTCCCCCTAGGTGTTCTAATTTATACTTCATAAAGAAGCACATAAGATAAGGAACATCTGCCCTCGTAAAGAGACATAAAGTAAGGAACAACTGTCATCACACCGTTTTTATATGGTAAACTTAGAACACCTGGAGATGAGACAAGATTCTGTAATGCGACCAGCTGAGGTGGCAGTAAGAATTGCAGAGGTCGGCAGAAAAATGACTAGAGATAATTAGCTTGCATCAGCAGAAAACCTTAAAGGAAATACCACTGGAAAGGGTATAAATATTGAACTCTCAAATCGGGCAAAGCGATTCTCGGCTTCAAAGGCGGCTCTGTAGTCTTCCACTTTTTGTACCTCGGGGATCAAAGGTGTTTGATATTGGTGGATATCCTGTATAAGAATTTTAAGAACTGTAATACTGTAGTGAAGTTAAGATTTAAAAGTAAGATTCTCTGTTAATAATAAGATAGCACTTTTTCTCTTTTTAGAATGGTTACTGTTGCGATTGACTCACCAACTGTAAATTGCATGTCGGTTCTTTAATAAATCTCTATATATTTTTAGAATTGTCTCACATAAGACTTCTGTATCAAAAACTCGCAAACTCAATCTCTGTACACTCTTTGGTGAGGAGTTGCAGAACTCTGAGGGAGTTTTCCGGACCCTCATAATATCTGGAACGTTACAGTCTAGCTAAACTTATTAAAAGTGCTATCTGGAGGACGGTAACAGTCTCGGGATGTTCCTTTCCTTTAGGGAGAGATAGCCCAGACCTTTAAACCCAATTAAACGTCTTTAGGATTTGGCTACCTCAAACTTTAGTTGAAAGTGAACGTCTGAGAAATATGCCTGATCCGGGGTAGCCCTAAAAGGGCGAGGACTAGTAAATATCCCTTCACATGAACAGAGAGACCTGGGGGTATATGCGCACAAATCGTTGAAGGTGGCAGGGCAGGTTGAGAAAGCGGTTAAAAAAGCATACGGGACACTGGGCTTCATAAATAGAGGCGTAGGGCTCGATTTTCCAAGCCCCGAGGAGGCGGGTTTGGAGGTGGGAGTGGTGGGAAAATTGCAGAATTGGGGGGCAGGAACCCATCCCGCCTCCAACCCGCCTCCGTGCCAATGTCCCAGGAGGCGGGTTCCCGACCTGTGCTGGGATCCGCCTCCCCGAGGCAGGAAGGGGATTAGTGCCAATTAACTGCCTGTTAACAGGCAGTTTTTTGCCTAATCCCTATTTTTAGCCCTGAAGTGTGGGCTGTCCGACGGCTCCGAACCATGTCAAGTTAGCGAGGCGGCCCGTCGGTCTGCAGGGGTTGGAGTGGTCGAGATGTCTGTTGTGCAGGTGAGTGATGGGTGCATGTGTGCAGAGATAAGTGTGTGAGGTAAGTGTAAAGTGTTTTAATAAGTTTTACTTTTTCCTGCAGGCTTCCTTCCTTCAGTTCTCGGGAGTCCCTCAGCTCACCGGCACCAAAAGCAGAATGGCCGCTGAACTGTCAAAAGCTGCAGCCTCTGCTTTCTGGTCTGGAGAGCTCTCTAACTGAGTCTGAATAGAAGGACTCAAGTTAGAAGACAGATCGTCAGTGTTTGACAGCTTCACAAAGTTGTCAAACGCTGATTTTTCATCTGTCAAAAGCTCTTGACAGGAACCAACTAGAGATCAGGCCATCTTAGACTGGGTATTATGTAATGAGAAAGGATTAATTAGCAATCTTGTTGTGCAAGACCCCTTGGGTCAGAGCGATCATAATATGATAGAATTCTTCATTAAGATGGAGAGTGAAATAGTTGACTCAGAGACTATGGTCCTGAATTTAAATAAAGGGGACTACGATGGTATGAGGTGCGAGTTGGGTAGGATTGATTGGGGAATGACACTCAAAGGGTTGACGGTAGATGGGCAATGGCAAACATTCAGAGATCGCATGGATAAACTACAGAATTTGTTCATCCCAATTTGGCATAAAAATAAAACAAAAAAGGTGACTCAACCGTGGCTAACAAGGGAAATTAGGGATAGCATAAGATCCAAGGAGAGGACATATAAATTGGCCAGAAAAAGCAGTAAACCTGAGGATTGGGAGCAGTTTAGGATTCAACAAAGGAGGACAAAGGGATTAATTAAGAGGGGGAAAATAGAATATGAGAGTAAGCTTTCAACGAACATAAAAACTGACTGTAAAAGCTTTTATAGATATGTGAAGAGAAAAAGATTGGTGAAGTCAAACGTAGGTCCCTTGCAGTCAGAATCAGGGGAATTTATGATGGGGAACAAAGAAATGGCAGAACAATTAAATACATACTTTGGTTCTGTTCACAAAGGAGGACACAAATAACCTCCCAAAGATGTCGGGGAACATAGGGTCTAATGACAGGGAGGAACTGATAGAAATCAGTATTTGTAGGGAAATGGAGTTAGGGAAATTGATGGGATTGAGGGCCGACAAATCCCCAGGGCCTGATAATCTACATCCTAGGGTACTTAAGAAAGTGGCCCTAGAAATAGTAGATGCATTGCGGGTCATCTTCCAAAATTCGATGACTCTGGAACAGTTCCCATGGATTGGCGGGTAGCTAATGTTACCCCACTGTTCAAAAAGGGTGGTAGAGAGAAAACGGGGAATTATAGACCGGTAAGCCTGACATCGGTAGTGGGAAAAATGCTAGAGTCCATTATAAAGTATGTAATAGCAGTGCACTTGGAAAAAAGTGACCGGATCGGACAAAGTCAACATGGATTTACAAAAGGTAAATCGTGCTTGACTAATCTACTGGAATTTTTTGAGGATGTAACTGGTAAAATTGATAAGGGAGAACCAGTGGATGTGGTGTATTTGGATTTTCAAAAGGCTTTCGATAAGGTCCCGCATAAGAGATTAGCATGTAAAATTAAGGCACATGGGATTGGGGGCAAGGTATTGACTTGGATAGAGAACTGGTTGGCAGACAGAAAGCAAAGAGTTGGAATAAACGGCTCTTTTTCCGAGTGGCAGGCAATGACTAGTGGGGTACCGCAGGGATCGGTCCTTAGACCCTAGCTATTCACAATATATATTAAGGATTTGGATGAGGGAACTAGATGTAATATCTCCAAGTTTGCAGATGACACAAAGCTGGGTGGGCGTGTGTGTTGTGAGGAGGATACCGATAAACTCCAGTATGATCTGGACAGGTTGGGTGATTGGGCAGAAGCATCGCAGATGCAATATAACGTGGATAAATGCGAGGTTATCCACTTTGGTGTCAAAAACAGGAAGGCAGATTATTATCTAAATGGCAATAGATTGGGAGAAGGGGAAGTGCAGCGAGACCTGGGTGTCCTTGTGCACCAGTCGCTGAAAGTAAGCATGCAGGTGCAGCAGGCGGTTAAGAAGGCAAATGGTATGTTGGCCTTCGTAGCAAGAGGGTTTGAGTACAGGAACAAGGATGTCTTGCTGCAGTTGTACAGGGCCTTGGTGAGACCACATCTGGAGTATTGTGTGCAGTTTTGGTCGCCTTATCTGAGGAAGGATATTCTTGCCATGGAAGGAGTGCAGCGAAGCTTCACCAGGCTGATACCTGGGATGGCAGGAATGACGTATGAGGAGAGATTGGGTCGACTGGGCTTATACTCGCTGGAGTTTAGAAGATTGAAAGGGGATCTCATCGAAACTTATAAAATTCTAACAGGACTAGACAGACTAGATGCTGGAAGGATGTTCCCGATGGTCGGGGTGTCCAGAACCAGGGGTCACAGTCTATGGATAAGGGGTAAGCCATTTAGGACAGAGATGAGGAGGAGTTTCTTCACCCAGAGAGTGGTGAACCTGTGGAATTCTCTACCACAGAAGGCAGTGGAGGTCAATCCATTTAATATATTCACGAAGGAGTTGGATATATTTCTTAAGACTAAAGGGATCAAGGGATATGGAGAGAAGGCAGGAACAGCGTACTAAATTTGGATGATCAGCCATGATCTCATTGAATGGCGGAGCAGGTTCGAGGGGCCGAATGGCCTACTCCTGCTCCCATCTTCTATGTTTCTATGCTGACGTCACCAGTAACCAGGTGTCCCTTAATTGGCCTGCTGAGCCCGCTGGGTGGGCTTAACAAGGTCAATCAAGGGAAAATAGCGTGGGTTGGCCACAAGTCAATGGATGCGGGACTACAACACAAAAAGTGGGAGTCCCGCCTCAAAAAGCTCCCCATTGACAAAATCGAGCCCATAGAGTACAAAAGCAAGGAAGTTATGATGAACCTTTATAAATCACTGGTTAGGCGCCATTGTGTCCAATTCTAGGCATCACACTTTAGGAAGGATGTCAAGGCCTTGGAGCGGATGCAGAGGAGATTTACTAGAATGGTACCAGGGATGAGGGACTTCAGTTACAGGCTGGAGAAGTTGGGATTGTTCTCTTTAGAGCAGAGAAGTTTAAGGGGAGATTTAATAGAGGTGTTGAAAATCATGAAGGGTTTTGAAAGAGTAAACAAGGAGTAAACGGTTGCACTGTCAGGAGGGTCGGTAATCAGAGGACACGGGTTTAAGGTAATTGGCAAAAGAACATGAAGAGAATTTATTTTACACAGTGAGTTGTTATGATCTGGAATGCGCTGTCTGAAAGGATGGTAGAAGCAGATTCAATGGTAACTTTCTAAAGGGGAATTGGATAAATACTTTTTTTTTTAATTTGTTTATGGGATGTAGGCATTGCTGGCAAGGCCAGCATTTGTTGCCCATCCCTAATTGCCCTTGAGAAGGTGGTGGTGAGCTGCCTTCTTGAACTGCTGCAGTCCGTGTGGTGGAGGTACTCCCACAGTGCTGTTGGGTAGGGAGTTGCAGGATTTTGACCCAGTGATAGTGACGGATCAGTGATATACCTCTAAGTCAGGATGGTGTGTGACTTGGAGGGGAACTTGGAGGTGGTGGTGTTCCCATGTGCCTGCAGCCCTTGTCCTTCTAGGTGGTAGAGGTCGTGGGTTTGGGAGGCCAAATGGGGAAAAGGCAGGTGTGTGGGACTAATTGGATAGCACTTTCAAAGGGTCGGTACAGGCACGATGGGCTGAATGGCCTCAATCTGTCCTGTATGATTCTATTAAAGGAGCATTTTACCTCATTCCTGTTTACTATATTTTGCAAATTGAGGCAAATCTACCCTTATAAAAGGAGAATTGACAACTTGATGCAGGAAAAGTTCACGCTGCCTAGTGCAAAGATACCAGGAGACACAAGCAAAACATTAGGAAGGTATGGCAAGAAGGGAAATCGTGGAGAGCTTTTCAGCCAGACATATGAGATGAGGTACCAAGAAAGGCCACTTGAGAGGGCATGATAAATAGGACAATTAGATATACTTGTGTGTGCAGTTTTGGTCTCCTTATCTGAGGAAGGATATACTTGCCTTAGAGGCGGAGCAACAAAGGTTCACTAGATTGGTTCCTGGGATGAGAGGGTTGTCCTAAGAGGAGAGATTGAGCCTATACACTCTGGAGTTTAGGGGAATGAGAGGTGATCTCATTGAAGCATATAAGATTCTGAGGGGGATTGACAGGGAGAGATTGTTACCTCTGGCTAGAGGGCCTTGAACTCGGGGGCTTAGTCTCAGGATAAGGGGTCGGCCATTTAAGACTGAGAGGAGGAGGAATTTCTTCACTCAGAGGGTTGTGAATCTTTGGAATTCTCTGCCCCAAAGGGCTGTGGATGCTGAGTCATTGAGTGTATTAAAGGCTGAGATCGATAGATTTTTGGACTCTAGGGATCAGGCGGGAAAGTGGAATTGAGGTTGAAGATCAGCCATGATCTTATTGAATGGCGGAGCAGGCTCGAGGGGCTGTATAGACGACTCCTGCTCCTAATTCTTATGTTCTGAAGAGAGAAGGGATTGACAGCCTTAGCTCACAGAGAGTGAACATACAAAGAATGAAAGAAAGAACTTGTGTTGGTGTGCGCTGAGTGACTAACAGGTTATTGGGGGGAACTTCCCTGCTCTTCTTCCAATAATGCCATAGGAACTTTTACATCCACCTGAACAGATGGATGGCGTCTTGGTGTAATGTCTCATTCAAAAGACAGCATCGCCGACAGTGCAGCACTCCCTCAGTACCTCATTGATGTGCCAGCCTAAGATGATATGCTCAAGCCTCTGGAGTGGGGCTTGAACTCAAACACCTTCTGACGCAGAAGAGGGAGATGCAACCCACTGAGCCAAGGCTGGTGAGAGGGTGGGGACACACAGATGAGATCAGTCAAAATGGAACACGCATGTCGGGCGAAGTGACCTTTTGATAAACCTGAAGATCGTTAAGTTCTTCTGCAACACAATAGGCAAATGCTGGGGGAAAACTATCAGGCTGTCGTAAATGTTTGAAAATTGGACCTGACAGATAGATGCTGTTCAGTCTAGAATACTGACTCGACACAAGCAGAGTTGAAAGCAGAGTCGTCAGCTGTGGCTCAGTGGGTAACACACTCCCCTCTGAGTCAGAAGGTTGTGGGTTCAAGTCTCATTCCTGGGACTTGAGCACAGAAAGCTAGGCTGACACTCAGTGCAATACTGAGGGAGTGCTGCACTGTCAGAGGTGCCGTCTTTTGGATGAGACATTAAACCAAGGTCCCGTCTGCTCTCTCGGGTGGATGTAAAAGATCCCATGGCACTATTTCGAAGAAGAGTAGGGGAGTTCTCCCCGGTGTCCTGGCCAATACTTACCCCTCAACCAACATAACAAAAACAGATTATCTGGTCATTATCACATTGCTGTTTGTGGGACCTTGCTGTGCGCAAATTGGCTGCCATGTTTCCCACATTACAACAGTAACTATACTTCATTGGCTGTAAAGCGCTTTGGGATGTTTGGTGGTCGTGAAAGGCGCTATAGAAATGCAAGTCTTTCTTTTATTATTCTGGATCCTATCCACAAACAGATGCCAGAGAAGTTGTGAAATGGTGAGTGAAAGGGATACGCTACCAAACTATCAATCAGCTTTCGCTGCCAACTGAGAGTTGGATAAGGGACCTGACCTGGAAAATCTCCAAGATCCGTGTCACTCTATTCAAAGAAAATCAAGGAGATGTTTTCGCCCCATCCCCCAAGCCCCGGATAGCTTTCACTGTGGGCTTGTGATCCAAACGACTTGACAAAAGTCTTGTCAAATCCCAGCGTTTCATTGCTATGGTGCATGAGGTTAATTAGGAAAAAATGAGTCGCGATGCTAAGTCCTCTCTTACAGGCAAAGGTACGAATCGGCAAATATCGTAGAAGTGCTATGACCGCTTTTAAAAGTGAAAAGCTGGTTTTCCCCGTGCATGGAAAATCCTGCGACGAGCGTAGATCCGTGACTGGCAGGCAGGCAGAAGCAGGACCTGGAGTGGAGTAGGCTGGCTGGACAAAATGTAGCAGTGGGACTTGGGTGCTGGCCTACTGAGCATCAGAACAGCTAACCCAGTAGAGCTGGGAATCTGGCCGTGCTTATAGGTGTCAGCCATGGCTTAGTGGGCAGCGCTCTTGCCTCTGAGTCAGAAGATTGTGGGGTCAAGTCCCATTCCATGAGACTTGAGCACAAAAATCTAGGCCGACACTCCCAGTGCAGTACTGAGGGAGTGCTGAACTGTCGGGGGTGCTGTCTTTTGAATGAGATGTTAAACCGAGGCCCCGTCTGCTCTCTCAGGTGGATGGAAAATATCCCACGGCCACTATATCGGAGAATAGAATCGTAAAATCGTTACAGCAGAGTAGGAGGCCAATTGGTCTTCCGAGCCCATGCCGGCTCTCTGCCAGAGCACTTCAGCTAGTCCCACTCCCCCGCCCTTTCCCCGTAGCCCTACAGTTATTTTTCTTTCAGGTACTTATCCAATTTCCCTTTGAAAGCCACGCTTGAATCTGCCTCCACCACCTTTTCAGGCAGTGCATTCCAGATCATAAACAGAGAAGGGGCGTTCGCCCCGATGTCCCGGTCAAAATGTATTCCTCAACACACATCACTAAGACAGATTATCTGGCCATTATCTCATTGGTGGAGCTTGCTATGCACAAATTGGCTGCCGCATTTCCTATATTACAACAGTGACTACACTTCAAAAATACTTAATTGGCTGTAAAGCACTTTGGGATGACCTGAGATCAGGAAAGGCACTATGTAAATACAAGACTTTCTTTCATAGAACTTCTTTCATAGAGTGCTTGATGTCTTACAATTAGCTTACTGTTGACAAATAGAGGTGAACACTATGAATGTTGCAAAAAAAAAATGATTTTCTGTCTTAAGGTTGAGGAGGCCAGCTGTTTTTTTTCATGTGTAAGAGTGGAACTGGGGGAAGGACGAAGTGAGGTGGTATGATGAGGGCAGAGGGGGGCACCAGATTAATGGACAGAAGGCAAGGACAGCTAAAGTGGAAGCTGGAAAGAGGGGAAGGGTGAGGGCAAGGCAAGCATCAGACCCAGGGACAGAAGGCAAGGGGAACACGAGGAGGAGGGCGAAGGGAGGAAGAAGGATGATGACGGGGGGAGCATCAGATTAAGGGGCAGAGCCAAGGAGGACAACAGCTGAGGAGAACCATGTCGTCCCAAAGAGAGCTAAATACTGAAAACCAAGGAGAAGGGGAAGGTTGAGGGCTGGAGGAAAGAACAGATTAAGGGACAGGACATAAAGAGGTGGAAGGGGTTTTCTGTTCGACGTTATCACAGAGACAGTGATAACGTCAGCAATAGATAGTGATACGTCAGCAATGGAGAGTGAGCAGGTGAGGTTGACAGGTTAGAGCAGAGAGCCTGAGGAAACATAGGGGGGACTTTTAGCATGAGTGTGCGGGTGGGTGTGGGTGGGGGGTTAAATGGGCACAAATTCCAAGTGTGTCGGGAAACCGGCTCCAACCTGCCGATTTCCAGGTTTTACTGAGGTGGGACAAGGGGCGGGCAGCCAACCCGCTCCCAGGAGGCGGGTTGGTGTTTTAAATATCTTAAGTAGGCTGGAAGCCTCGGATTTAACCTGCTCTGCAGGTATTACTGTGGCCGGCCGGGTTTCCTGGGCCCCAAGGAACCTGGCATCTGCGGCAAGTCGAGCACAACCTCGGGGAGCACTCATTGTGGACCAGGAGGAGCAAGAGTGCTTCCTCCTGGCCCCAAAGCTCTCCCACCATCAGACCCCAACCCCATATAAAGCTCCCCACTTCCCCCCTGCCCATCCCGGGATCAGACACCTCCCCAGAATAGGATCTCCCACCTGTGGTAAGTGATCAGACCACCCCGTCCCGGGTCGCGGATTGAACCCTCCTTGGGATCGGACCGCCCCCCTTGGAATTGGGGATAGACCTACCTGGTCCTGCGGCCTCCTCCGGAGTGGTCCTCGCCCAGCTGGAAGCCAAGCCTGTCAATCTGACTTCTGGAAGGGGAACCTATCAGGGCCCATAGTCGTACGTTGTGGAGTTAAATCTCCGCAGTATGCGGGGACACCTAGTCCTCCAGGTTTCCCTTGCGCTGCCGGTCCCCCCCACACTCCCAGCACATCGGGAAGTAAAAATTCCCCCCATTGATTGGGAAGGATGAGGGCAGGGAGGACAGTGATGGCGCAGGACCATGAGGCGGGGTTAGTATCAAGGGGAATGAGAGAAGAACAACAAAAGAGCAACAGGTTCAGAACAAAGGGACAAGAATGGCGAATGAATCAGGGAACACAAGAGGTTCAGGGGGAACAAACAAATCTGCAGTGAGGAAAAGGCGGGGGGGGGGCAACATTCAGGAAATCTGGCAATAGGCTAACTTCAACACCAAACACCAAGGAAACCTGGTTTACAGGAAGACAAGAAAATGGGAGCAACCACCACAGTGACCTGGAGGCTGTTACAATAGGACCTCTGGTTGTATGTACTGGATGCTGTGATGCTTGCATCATGGAACGCACAGAAACAGAAAAAAAGAGCGATTAACAAAACACCACAAATGGAAATAAAGAGAAATAAAGAGAACAACAGCACAAGAATCAGACACATCCACAGTGACAGGACAAACAGGAAAACATATCCTTCGACTAACAATTAGCAATACCATATAAACATTAAAACTCTTGCACTTTTCCCATCGTATTTTGTTACAAAGCATTTCTTGGTATTTACAGTACAGAAACAGGCCATTCGGCCCACCAGATGCATCCCGGTGTTTATGCTCCACACGAAACTCCTTCCACCCCTCTTCATCTCACCCCATCAACATATCCTTCTATTCCTTTCTCCCTCATGTGTTTATCTAACTTCCCCTTAAATGCATCTATGCGATTCTCCTCAACCACTCCCTGTGGTAGCGAGTTCCACATTCTAACCACTCTCTGGGTAAAGAGGTTTCTCCTGAATTCCCTATTGGATTTATTAGTGACTATCTTATATTTATGACCCCGCGTTCTTGTAACAGAGCCACCTAGTGGACTACTGATGTATCTATATATATATAAACGAATCGATCTGTCTGTCTATCCTTCTGTCTGTCCTTCTGTCTGTCCTCGGGTGTGCGTCTGTCCGGCTATGTGCTCGAAAGTTACAGAGCGTACCTACGCGTGCGTTGCGTCGAAAGAAAGCTCACCGTTCCAAAACGATGGTAAGCGTATTTACGTTTCGGCCGGACAAAAATTGCGCCATTGTTTCACTGCCATTACTTCAGCTTCCAGCTCAAACTACTCTGCTCATCCAGCTTTGAAAAAGTTAGTATCTCTTTTAAAAATAACATAAGATTTACCAAAAACGTTTTATAAGTACTTTCACTTTCATCTTTCAAGGTATTAAAAGGTAGAAATGTTGCCCGGCAGCAGATTGAGAGAGGGACACAGACAGGGCCCAAAAGCCTGGGACTCGATTTAAAATGTTGCCCGGCAGCAGATTCACAGAGGGACACAGACAGGGCCCAAAGCCTGGCACTCGATTTAAACCGCCCGGCCCAAAACAGCCCTGGCAAAGCCGGGCTCCCCCCAGCTAGTATAATAATAAAGCCATGTGCAGTACAGTTCTTACCGGAAGCCATGTTGTGCTGTTTTATATATATGTTGTGTCTCAAGATATCATAGAATTGGTGATAGGATGTGATTGCGGATTTGCGAGCTGAAACTTATGTTGGAGGATAATCCTGCCAACTGACGGAGGGACTGTCAGAGGTTCTTCATTTTGCAGAAAAACATAAAAATCCGAGGTCAATTTCGAGCACACGTGGCTGAACTGTCGACGCTGCCAGAGTCCAGATGGCCACGCCTATGGGAATAATAGGGCGCTTGGGTGAGTTCCATTGTGACCGAGAGACTTTCGGAGCGTATGTGGAGTGGCTAGAAATGTTTTTCACCACGAATAGTATTGTCGAAGTCCCCGATGATGTAAACCGTAACCGGACGGTTTTAGAAATGAAACGGGCTAATTCTTTGACTGAAGCAGGCCCCAAGGTGTATGAAACCCTGAAAAATGTGCTTGTTATTGCCAAGCCGAAGGACACACCACTGAAGGAGATCCTAACCAAGTTAGAACAGCACTACAGTCCTGAGCCCCTGGAAATTGCTGAAAGTTCTCATTTTGGAACACGAGATCAATTAAATGACGAGGGTATCAGTGAGTACATTGTAGCATTAAAAAGCTATCCATTCACTGTCATTTCGGAAACTTTCAGGACCGAGCTTTGCGTGACCGCTTTGTTTGTGGGTTGAAAAATGAACTTAACAGAAGTAAATTGTTGACAACCCCTAAGTTGACTTTTGATTAGCTTGTCAGGCAGCTATGTCGATGGATGTGGCCGACCGATACTCCCGAGAGCTGCACGCTGTAGTGTATGTACCCGTCTATCTTTAAGGGAACTATTGAATGTAACCGTTCATCTTTAAGGGAACTACTTTAGGTGTGGCACTATTTGTTTGGCTTCTGTATACTGTAATACCGATAGTGACCACACCAGTATATAAGTGTTGTAGCAGGATTGCTGGGGCAGATTCGCCCGGACCTTCGAATAGTAAAGACCTGTTTGTTTGTTACTTCTGAAGTCTGTGTATTTATTAACTGCACAACCCACAGACTTTACAGTGGCGACGAGTCCGATCGTACCCTGCGGCAAGACTACCAAAAGCAACGAAGAGCGTCGAAGAGAGACAACCGCCCTCGTCGTGCTACCAAAAGAAAACATGAGGCTGCAACAACAGAAAGCAGGAAGACTAACAACAAAAGCTGTATCAGCAACAGGCACTGACTACCCTTCTGCCACGGTGCAGAGTGAGCCGACCAGCAAGAAACAAGGCGGCCGAAGAGACTGTGAGTAGGGGAAGGTGTAGAAGTATCCGGAGGATAAGGGCAGAGCACTCGACCTCGGTCGAGGGGGAGCTGTGCTGGCCAAAAGTCGGGTCCAACGGCGTCGGGTGACAGCCGGACCGCGATCGGCGGGAAAAATCCGGGCAGCGACCGCAGCCACGAAGCGCTGAGCCTGCGAGTAGGCGCGGGAAGAGAAACCCAGCTGCAGCCGGGGAGGGAAACACCGGTCTGCGAGAGGGCTGGGGAGGCGAGCGGGAACCGTGCGGGTGAGAGCCGGGTGCAGAGAGAGAGACTGCGAGGAGCCAGTCCAGCGGCTGAGCTGTTCTCCACCAACGGGGTACTCAGAGCCGGCAAAACCGAACGTGCGGGAGTGGGTGAGAGACACAGCCAAAAACGGGGTGAGAGACTGCGCGAGAGCCAGTCCAGCGGCTGAACTGTCCTCCGTTAACGGGGTGTACCCAGCGCCGGTAGAGCCGTGCGGGCGGGAGGAAAAGACATAGCCGAGTAAGGGGAGCTGTGCGGAAGCCAGCCAGCGGCTGAACCTGTCCGCTGTGGGGGAAGCGTACCCCTTCCACCGGGAAGAAACGCGGGAAGCCGCCATTAGGCGGAGAAGACGCCAGAAGCGGGAAACCGCCATTGAAGTGGGCGGGGCGAGAAAGGAAGAGCGGGAAACCGCCATTTTCGCGGGAAAACCGCCATCTTGATTGATATACCGCCATTGAAGTGGGCGGGGAGAGAAGGAAAGAGCGGGAAACCGCCGATTTCGCGGGAAAACCGCCATCTTAGAAACAAACAAATAAATAAGAATACTTAAAGAAATACTGGTGCTGCTCCCAAGGGAAGAAAGATGCCTAAGCGAGGGAATATTAACGACTTTAATTCTGAAATAGAAGACTGGGCCACGTACGTGGAACGCATAGAGATCTATTGCGAAGCCAACAAAATAGAGGAAGACGACAAGGCGATAACATTGCTAAACTCGATGGGGGCAAAAACATACGGGCTCTTGAAGCATCTAATAGCACCAAATAAACCAGCGGATCAGACCTTCGAAGAGATTGTGGCTGTGCTGAAGGACCACTTGAACCCCACACCGCTGATGCTGGCTGAACGATTCAAGTTCTACGCAAGAACGCAGAAGAAAGACGAAAGCAATGCGGAATACTTGGTCGAACTGCGTAGGCTAGCGAAATACTGCCAGTTTGGAGGGAATCTGACAGAAGCGCTGCGGGACAAGTTTGTATACGGATTGTCCAAAGAAGGGACGCAGAAGCGACTACTGGAAGAGAACGACCTCACACTGGACAGGGCTGTCCTTATAGCTGCATCGCACGAAGCCACAGCGAAAGGAACGGCGGAAATGCAACTAAAGGCGGCGGCACTCGGGGTGGACCAAATTACTTCAAGCACAACAAAATGCTACCGTTGTGGGAAGACAACGCATGACCAGAATCAATGCTGGTTTAAGAACCAAGAGTGTAGGAAATGTGGCAAACTGGGTCACATCGCAAAGGTATGCCGGTCCGGGAAAAAGACCAATAATCAAAGGAAGCCACCACAAGAAAAGTACAACAAGGTACACAAGGTGGCTGAGAAGAGTTCAGACGAACAGAATTCAGACTCAGACCCAAACAACCAGGAGCTGGGTAGGCTGAGAATCCACAACGTGGGTAAAGAAACGGATCTACAGGCCATCTGGGTCATACTAAAAATAGCTGGAGTCCAAGTAAGAATGGAGCTGGACACTGGATCAGCTCTATCAGTCATCAACCGAAGGGACTACCACCGGCTATTCTCTCACATACCTTTAAGAAATACCAAGTTCGTATTACAGACATACACGGGGCATAACGTATACCCCGTGGGGAAAATAAGAGTCAAGGTGAGAGATAGGGGTAAAGAACATCCAAGAATGAACTTGTACGTATTACCTGAGGGAGGACCACCACTTCTAGGACGGGAGTGGATTAAGAAAATAGACATGGAATGGCATTACCTAAAAGCCATAATGAGGGAGGACTCGGTGCAAGCTATTAGCTCAGATTCTGAAATGGATGATGATAAGACCAAGTCGAATATGGAAGACAAGGCTA
Source organism: Somniosus microcephalus (assembly GCF_052327205.1). NCBI lineage: Eukaryota > Metazoa > Chordata > Chondrichthyes > Squaliformes > Somniosidae > Somniosus > Somniosus microcephalus. The sequence continues at coordinate 121,365,072 of NC_141000.1, read as the reverse complement.
AAAGGGACTTGCCGACGATGGGAAAGAAAACGAAGACATGCAGAAGGACTTATGGTACCAAGAAGAATAAAGCTGCAGAGCAGAACTCCAGGTTGACAGAGAATTCTGAGCCTGTTCAAGCAAAGGATTCATCCATGACGGAAGAACACCGAGCTCGGACGCAAACTTATGTCAAAGTACGACAACAATTAGAACAGTTGAGTGACCGTCTCGTACAAGAGATGAAAAATATGGAAAGGTTCTGGGACACCGAATGGGAGAACCTGGAAAGACTACAGAGACAGCTAGCTCAAGCAGAGAGCGACCATAGAGCCATCGGGGTCAAATACCAATCACATTCCCCTGATGCTGTTCAGGAACTAGAATATTTACAGAATGAACCAAAGGAAGAGGAATCTTCAGGGAGCCAGGATTTTATTCCAGTTCTTCTCTACGACTCCTTACAAGCAGAGTGTGAGAAGTTGAAAGAACAGTATGAACAGGCCCAGGCTACAATTCTGGAGGGGGTTAACTCGGCAGCCTCCGAAAAGCTAGTTTCAGTAGAAGCATATGAACAACTAAAGGTTGAACATGAGCAAGAAGTCCAAAGGCTGCAGGAGATTCTTGATGAGCTCAAGGCCAAGACAGACTCATCGGTAGAAGCTCCATCCATAGATGAGAAATTAGAGGTGAAAATCATGGCAGAGCATGAAAGACAGGATGTCCAAGAACTTATAAAAACATTGAAGGACACCCAAGACAAATATGAGGCGGCAATGACCGAGGTTCAACAACTTGAAGAACAGATTCAACTGGGAATCCTTTCAGTGGAAGAACAGGACACTGTAAGAATGGTCCCTGAACATGAACTAGAGAGCATCAGGGCGCAACTTTTCCGAGCGCTGAAAGCCAAAGTTCAAGAGGAATGTAAGGTGGAGGTATTGGAGAAAGAGGTGGATGAAATGGAGAAGACTCTGATCCACCGTGTTCCCAGGGAAGAGTTAACGGTCAGCCAACTCCTTCATATGCTGAAGGACAAGACTCTGCAAGGGGAACAATCTGAACACGAGCTTCAATCTTCAGGGGGAACGAGTTCGGAGCTCTCAAAAGTCACGGAGATAGCTGAGGTGGCAACACAAATTTTACAAGGATGCCAAAAGTACGTTGAATCATGTCAAGGTGAACAGAAGAATGTGGAAACCGTTACTTCAGTAGAAGGGTTAAATAGCCTGATAACGCAATTACCGATGGAAAGGAAGGTATTGAACTCACAAATGAGGTCCGTCGTGAAGGAATGGCAGATAACCCAGGAAGAGCGGGATGAATATGAATGCATGAAGAAGGCTTTTCAAGAAAGATGTTTAGGGAAGGAACCACCGTCAGCTAACGTCCAGACGGGTGAGGAGGAAGAAGAAGTCTCTCTCGCTGGCCTAACTCAGGACGAACCCGAATATTACCATGACCTGTTGAGTGACACTGAATATTACGAGGATGTGGTCTGCCCAGCTTGTGATGAAAACTCTCAAAGTGCTGAAATCCGGATGAAGCACTTAAGGTCTAAGGAACATAGAGAGTTGGTGGCGCTACAGCTGGCAGCCGAGAAAGGAGCTCCGAGAGTTTCAAAAAGGCAGAAAAGAAAAAGAAGAAGCAGAAGATAATAACTGTCTAAAATATTAGCACTTCTACCATTCCAGGCGGGACATTACGAAAGGAGCTAAATTAGTTGAAAAACTGGAAAATGTCAAGACAGCCAGTTGGTTGTAAAAGTCCGCACTGCTGGTTCAACAGGACGAAAGTTCAAGCTGTTACGTCAAGAAAAAGGCTATTGAGGAGTCACGCTAGCCAGGTGAACCGGCTACACCAAAGAAATGTTGTTCGGAACGAGTCAAGATCAGAGACTGAATCTATGAACTGTTTCCGCAGAGACTGAACCTGTAAACTGTTTCCACCGAGATTATATTTGTAAATTGTTTTATATGACATTGACTCCACCGAGATTATATCTGTAATTTGTTTTATAGGAAGTTGAAGATATGTATGTTTAACGGGGACTCTAAGTAATAAGCTAAAAAGGGAGGATTGTAGTGTATGTACCCGTCTATCTTTAAGGGAACTATTGAATGTAACTGTTCACCTTTAAGGGAACTACTTTAGGTGTGGCACTATTTGTTTGGCTTCTGTATACTGTAATACCGATAGTGACCACACCAGTATATAAGTGTTGTAGCAGGATTGCTGGGGCAGATTCGCCCAGACCTTCGAATAGTAAAGACCTGTTTGTTTGTTACTTCTGAAGTCTGTGTATTTATTAACTGCACAACCCACAGACTTTACACACGCCATTTCCAGTCATCAGCCAACCGAGGTGAATCGGCTGCAGGCTAAAAGTAAAAGGCAGTTGGGCCCCAAGGCCTCAGCAACTGGCCAAGGTAACAGAGCATTGAAGTCGTGCTGTCGGTGCCTCGGACGACACAGCGCTCAAAGCTGTCCATATGTGAAGGCAGAGTGTTTCTACTGCAAGAAAACTGGGCATCTTGCGAAGGCGTGCCGACAGAAGAGTAAACCAACTGGCAATGCTAGAAGTAACATCGGCAGACACTAAATAAGGTTCAAGAGTAGCAGCAGGACGAGGAGTTTCTGGAGACTCATGTCATCAGGAGCACGAAGGTATCTAACAGCGATTTGCAAGGTATCGTCATCCAAGTAGATGTCGCAGGAACCAGGATACCCATGGAAATCGACACTGGTGCATCCGTGAGCGTAATACCAGAATCACTATATCACGACAAATTAGGTGATTATCGACTAGAGAAATCGAAGGTAGAGCTGCGAGGCTACTCAGGAGAGCAAATCCCTGTAGTAGGAAGTGTCACCATACCAGTGAAATACAAGGATCAGTGTCAGAGCTTGCCTCTCATTGTAGTAGCAGGTGACAAGCCTGTCTTTATTGGTAGTAATTGGTTGGGATCATTGAAGCTGGATTGGAATGAGATTTTTTATGTGGAAGCCAACGAAAAATGATGTCATCAAGCAGTATCCGAAGGTGTTCAGTGAAATGGGCAGTCCGATCCAAGACTTCAAGGCGAGTGTCAGAGTGTAGAAGGATGCAAGCCCAGTTTACTGCAAGCCACGTCCCGTACCATACGCACTCGAGGAGAAAGTTGAGCAAGAACCTAAAAGACTAGAAACTGAGAACATTATCTCTAAGGTAGATCTGAGTAATTGGGCTACACCCATTGTTGTTGTACCTAGGTCAGATGGTAAGGTAAGGTTGTGTGGTGATTATAAGGTAACCGTAAACCAGGTTCTAGAGTGTAATCTACCCAATATGTTGCCAAAGTGGAAGATTTGTTCACAACGCTGACAGGTGGCCAGATCTTTTCGAAGTTAAATCGAACAAACGCCTACCCACAACTTGAGTTAGATGAAGAGTCCAAGTCATGCTTGACTATAAATACTCACCGAGGCCTATATCAGTTTAATAGGCTACCATTTGGAGTGTCTTCTGCCCCCGACATATTCCAGGGGGTGATGAACCAAATTTTATATGGGTTTGAAGGGTTAGTGTGGAATTTAGATGACATACTCATTTCAGCACCAAACAAGCAAATCTACGATGAGGTGTTGAATGAAGTGCTCAAATGGTTAGAGAAGCACGGAGTACTAGTGACAGCTCACAAGTGTGAGTTGTTTCAAAACTCAGTGGAGTACTTAGGGTACAGAGTAGACAAAGATGGTTTACATCCGACCAAGGGAAAGCTGGATGCAATCAGAAATGCACCCACTCCCAAGAATGTCTCTGAACTTCGATCATTTTTGGGTTTTTTGAATTATTACGGAAAGTTCCTCCCAAACTTGGCTACATTGTTACATCCACTGAATGAGCTGTTGAGAAAACAGGTCCCTTGGAAGTGGTCAAAAGAATGTGACACAGAATTCAAAGAGTGTAAATGCCAGTTAGAGAGTACCATGTTAGTTCACTATGATGTATCTAAGGAGATCAAGCTAGCGTGTGATGCCTCTCTGTACAGAGTTGGGGCAGTGATCTCTCATGTATCAGATAGTAGGGAGGAGAGACCAATTGCTTTTGCTTCACGTACTCTCAGAGCCAGTGAGCAGAATTATGTGCAGATCGAAAGGGAAGCTTTGTCATTGATTTTTGGGGTCAAGAAGTTTCACAAATGCTTGTTTGGTCGTAAGTTTACCATAGTTATTGACCATAAGCCCTTGGCAGCAATCCTCCATCCAAAGTCCCCAGTTCCAACCTTAGCTGCAGCCCGAATGCAGAGATGGGCTTCGATTTTGTCAGCGTATGCGTATGACATTGAGTACAGACGATCAGCTGATCACAGTAATACTGATGCTATGTCCAGGTTGCCATCCCCATCACAAGTTACACCCAATAAGGAAGAAGTGTTCAATTTCTCATACATTGATGAGCTGCCAGTTACAGTTGAAGAGATTGGTAGGGCAACCAAACGTGACCCAATTATGTCAAAGGTCTATGATTACATAGCAAATGGATGGCCTAACCAGGTATCAGAAGAAGATATCCATCCATATTTCATTCGTAGGAATGAATTGTCAGTGGATAAAGATTATATCATGTGGGGAGCAAGAGTGGTTATCCCAAATAGGTTCAGGTCTAAATTGTTTGGAGATCTTCATGACCAGCACCTGGGAATGTGCTTGACCAAGAGCTTTGCATGCAGTTACTTATGGTGGCCAGGTTTAGATAAAGAGATAGAGTACATAGTCAGTCAGTGTACAACATGTTAATCGGTGATCAAGAAACAAATCACTATAAGTTGCACCACAGGTTAGCAAGGCCATTAAAAAAGCAAACCATGCACTAAGGTTTATTTCCAGAGGGATAGAATTGAAAAGTAGGGAAGTTATGCTAAACCTGTATTGATCCTTGGTTAGACCACACTTGGAGTACTGCGTGCAGTTCTGGTCGCCATATTCTAAAAAAGGATATAGAGGCACTGGAGGGGGTGCAGAGAAGATTTACAAGGATGATACCAGAAATGCGAGGGTATACGTATCAGGAAAGGAAGAACAGGCTGGGTCTCTTTTCTCTTGAAAACAGAAGGCTGAGGGGTGACCTAATAGAGATCTATAAAATTATGAAAGGTTTTTGATAAAGTGGATACAGAGAGAGAGTTTCCACTTGTGGGGAAGAGTATAACTAGAGGCCATCAATATAAGATAGTCACTAAGAAATCCAATTGGGAATTCAGAAGAAACTCCTTTACCGAAAGAGTGGTGAGAATGTGGAACTCGCTACCACAGGGAGTGGTTGAAGCAATAGTATAGATGCATTTAAGGGGAGGCTGGACAAACATATGAGGGAGAAGGGAATAGAGGGTTATGTTGATAAATTTAGATGAGGAAAGACGGGAGGAGGCCTGAATGGAGCATAAACGCCGGCATGGACTGGTTGGGCCGAATGGCCTGTTTCTGTGCCATATATCCTATGTAATCCTATGTAAACCACCATCAGTACAGCCATGGAAATGGCCTCCCAGAGTGTGGCAAAGGTTACATGTAGATTTTGCTGAGCTAGAAGGACAGCAATTGTTCATAGTGATAGATAGTCACTCCAAGTGGGTAGAGGTGTTTCCAATGTGGATAATAATAACCAGCAAAACACTGGACAATTTGCAAAGATTGTTTCCTTCATACGGCCTCCTAGTAGAAATTGTGTCTGATAATAGGCCGCAATTTTGTTCAGAAGAGTTCACACAGTTCATGAGCAGAAACGTTGTGAAACATACCAAAGTTCCACCGTACCACCCTGCTTCAAATGGTACAGCAGAGCGCACAGTACAAATTGTCAAATGTGCCCTCATCAAGCAAATGTTGGATCCAAATCGAAAGAAACATCAGTTGTGGTTGGACCAGGAACTGGCAAATTTTCTGATTACCTATCAGAATACTCCTCATACCACTACTGGTAGAAAATCCGCAGAGTTGTTACTCAAATGACAGCCATGGACCAGGTTCTCGTTGTTAAAGCCAAACTTGGCACAGTCCGTAGAAGAGAAACAATCAAGGCAGAAAGAGAGTCGTGATAAAGGTAGAGTTAGAGAGAGAAGTGTGAAGTTGAACCAGAAGGTTAGAGTGAAGAATCATCACCATAAATGGTTAAAGTGGTTACCAGGAAGAGTAGTGAACATAATAACATAAGAACATAAGAAATAGGAGCAGGAGCAGGTCATTCAGCCCCTTGAGCCTGCTCCGCCATTTAATGAGATCATGGCTGATCCGATTTTGGCCTCAACTCCACTTTCCTGTCTGCTCCCCATAACCTTTGACTCCCCTGTTGTTCAAGAACCTGTCTATCTCAGCCTTGAATATATTCAATGACTCAGCTTCCACTGCTCTCTGGGGTAAAGAATTGCAAAGATTCACGACCCTCTGAGAAAAGAAATTCCTCCTCATCTCCGTCTTAAATGGGCAACCCCTCATTATGAGACTATGCCCCCTCCTTCTAGATTCCCCCACAACGGGAAACATCCTCTCAGCATCTACCCTGTCCAACCCCCTCAGAATCTTATATGTTTCAATAAGATCACCTCTCATTCTTCTAAACTCCAATAAGTATAGGCCCAACCTGCTCAACCTTTCATCATAAGACAACCCTTCCATCCCAGGAATCAACCTAGTGAACCTTCTCTGAACTGCCTCCAATGCAAGTATATCCCTCCTTAAATAAGGGGACCAAAACTGTACGCAGTACTCCAGGTGTGGTCTCACCAATACCCTGAACAGTTGGAGCAAGACTTCGCTACTTTTACACTCCATCCCCCTTGCAATAAGGGCCAACATTCCATTTGCCTTCCTAATTACTTGCTGCACCTGCATGTTAAATTTTTGTGTTTCATATACGAGGACACCTAAATCCCTCTGTACCGTTGCATTCTGTAGTCTTTCTCCATTTAAATAATATTTTTCTTTTCTATTCTTCCTACCAAAGTGGATAACTTCACATTTTCCCACATTATACTCCATCTGCCAAATTCTTGCCCACTCACTTAACCTCTCTATATCCCTTTGCTGGCTCTTTATGTCCTCCTCACAACTTGCTTTCCCACCTATCCTTGTATCGTCTGCAAATTTGACTACAGTACACTCGCTTCCTTCATCCAAGTCAATAATATAGATTGAAAATAGTTGAGGCCCCAGCACTGATCGCTGTGGCACCCCACTAGTAACAGATTGCCTTCCTGAAAATGACCCATTTATCCCGACTCTCTGTTTTCTGTTAGCTAATCCTCTATCCAATCTAATATATTACCCCCAACACCATGAACTCTTATCTTATGCAGTAACCTTTTATGTGGCACCTTGTCGAATGCCTTTTGGAAATCCAAATAAACTACATCTACTGGTTCCCCTTTATCTACCCTATTCGTTACCTCCTCAAAGAACTCTAACAGATTTGTCAAACACGATTTCCCTTTCACAAAACCATGCTGACTCTTTTTGATTGTATTATGATTTTCTAAATGCTCTGCTACTACTTCCTTAATAATGGATTCGAGCATTTTGCCAATGACAGATGTTAGGCTAACTGGCTAACTGGCCTATAGTTTCCTGCTTTCTGTCTCCCTCCTTTTTTGAATAAGGGCATTACATTTGCGGTTTTCCAATCCGCAGGGACTTTTCCAGAGTCAAGGGAATTTTGGAAGATTACAACCAATGCATCCACTATCTCTGTAGCCACTTCTTTTAAGACCCTAGGATGCAGGCCATCGGGTCCAGGGGACTTGTCAGCCTTTAGCCCCATAAGTTTGCGTAGCACTTTTTCTCTAGTGATAGTGATTGTTTTAAGTTCCTCCCTCCCTTTTGCCCCTTGATTTTCTACTATTGCTGGGATGTTTTTAGTGTCCTCTACTGTGAAGACAGATGCACAATATTTGTTCAATGCCTCTGCCATTTCCTTGTTTCCCATTATTATTTCCCCAGTCTCGTCCTCGAAGGGACCAACATTTATTTTAGCTACTCTCTTCCTTTTTATATACTTGTAGAAGCTCTTACTGTCAGTTTTTATATTCTTGATACTTTACTCTCATAAGCTATTTCCTCCCTCTATTATTTTTTAGTCATCCTTTGCTGGTTTCTAAAATGTTCCCAACCTTCTGGCCTACCACTAATCTTTGCAACATTGTATGCCTTTTCTTTCAATTTGACGCTATCCTTAACTTCCTTGGCTAGCCATGGTTGGTTCATCCTTCTCCAAGTCTTTCTTTCTCACTGAAATAGATCTTAGTTGAGAGTCATGAAATATCTCTTTAAATGTCTGCCACTGCTTTTCTACTGTCTTCTAATCTATTTTCCCAGCCCACTTTAGCCAACTCTCTCCTCATACCTTTGTAATTGCCTTTATTTAAGTTTAATACTCTAGTTTCAGACCCAAGTTTCTCACCTTCATACTGAATGTGGAATTCCATCATGTTATGATCACTCTTCCCGAGAGAATCCTTTACTATGAGATCATTAATTAATCCTGTTTCATTACACATTACCAGATCTAAAATAGTTAATTTCCCTGGTCGGCTCCAGAATGTATTGTTCCAAGGAACTGTCCCAAATATACTCTATGAACTTGTCCTCAAGGCTGCTTTTGCCAATTTAATTTGTCCAATCTATATGAAGATTAAAATCGCCCACGATTATTGCAGTACCTTTCTTACAAGCCCCCATTATTTCTTGATTTATACTCTGTCCTATAGTGTAGCTGCTGTTAGGGGGCCTATAGACTGCTCCCACCAGTGCCTTCTTTCCCTTACTATTTCTTACCTGCACCCAAATTGACACTACATCTGGAACTTCTGAGCCAAGATCATTTCTCACTATTGTACTGATCTCATCCTTTATTAACAGAGCTACCCCACCTCCTTTCGCTTTCTGCCTATCCTTCCGAAATGTCAAATACCCCTGAATATTCAGTTCCCAGCCTTGGTCACCTTGCAACCACGTCTCTGTGATGGCTATTAGATCATACCCATTTATATCTATTTGTGCCGTCAATTCATCTATCTTGTTACGAATGCTGCGTGCATTCAGATAAAGAGCCTTTAATTTTGTCTTTATCATTTTTCCCTACTCTGACCTTATTTGCTGGTGCACACTTATGTTTGTACGCTCTGTCCCTTCCTGTCACACTCTGGTTTTCATTGCCCATATCACTACCCTGCACAATTGCCCTGTCCTTTCTCTTCATCTTTCTAAATTTCCCCTCACTTGAACCCTCCCCCCCACTATTTAGTTTAAAGCCCTATCTACAGCCCTAGTTATTCGATTCGCCAGGACACTGGTCCCAGCATGGTCCCAGTGGAGCCCGTCCCAACGGAACAGCTCCCTCTTTCCCCAGTACTGGTGCCAGTGCCCCATGAATCAAAACCTATTTCTCCCACGCTAATCCTTGAGCCATGCATTCAACTCTCTGATCTTATTGACCCTATGCCAATTTGCTCGTGGCTCAGGTAGTAATCCAGAGATTATTACCTTAGTGGTTCTGCTTTTTAATTTAGACCCTAGCTGTTCATACTCCCTCAGCAGAACCTCTTTCTTAGCCTTAGCTATGTCATTGGTTCCTATGTGGACCACAACAACTGGATCCTTCCCCTCCCACTCCAAGTGACGATATGTGGCCCTTGCACATATTTGGTCAAGATGTTTGATCATGGAAAGGTTAGGTTTGTTCACATTGATTATATCTTACCTACAGATGTGGAAGGAGTTAAAAGCTGGGATGATTCAATTTATTCTGATGAGTCAGATAGCCTTGTTACAAGTAGAGTACTAGTAGCAAATCCTACATCAGACGTACCAGAAACAAGTCCAAGACAAAGTCAGAATTTAAGTTTGAGCCCGAGTCAGGCAGACAAACAGTCTGAAAGTATAGAGTCCAAACAAGTGGCTGACAAGTGGCAAGTAACATTCGCACCACACAAGTTCCAGGCAATGACCATCTCCAACAAGCGAGACTCTAACCATCTCCCCTTGACATTCAATGGCATTACCATCGCTGAATCCCCCACTATCAACATCCTGGGGGTTACCATTGATCAGAAACTGAACTGGACCAGCCATATAAATACTGTGGCTACAAGAACAGGCCAGAGGCTGGGAATTCTGTGGCGAGTGTCTCACCTCCTGACACCCCAAAGTCTTTCCACCATCTACAAGGCACAAGTCAGGAGTGTGATAGAATACTCTCCACTTGCCTGGATGAGTGCAGCTCCAACAACACTCAAGAAGCTCGACACCATTCAGGATAAAGCAGCCCGCTTGATTGGCACTCCAGCCACCACCTTCAACATTCACTCCCTCCACCACCGGCGCACTGTGGCTGCAGTGTGTACCATCTACAAAATGCACTACAGCAACTTGCCAAAGCTCCTTCAACAGCACCTTCCAAACCCGCGACCTCTACCACTTAGAAGGACAAGGGCAGCAGACGCATGGGAACATCACCACCTACAAGTTCCCCTCCAAGCCACACACCATCCTGACTTGGACCTGTATCGCCGTTCCTTCACTGTCGCTGGGCCAAAATCCTGGAACTCCCTTCCTAACAGCATTGTGGGTGTACCTACATCATATGGACTGCAGCGGTTCAAGAAGGCGGCTCACCACCATCTTCTCAAGCACAATTAGGGATGGGCACTAAATGCAGGCCTAGCCAGCCAGCGATGCCCACATCCCATCAATGAAGAAAAAAAATGTAGATCAAGGTCAGCCCTTGGAGAAAGATTCTCTGTAGGCTCAGCCTAGAATGAGTCAAAGTCCTACAAGATCTGAAAGTTCTGTTCAAGAAAGAAGGTATCCTCTTCGAAACAGAACTCAGTGGTTAAGTTTAATCTGTAAATATGGAAAATAAGTTCATATCTTTTGTTTGTGTTACAGAATTCTATAGTAGAATTTGGAAACATAAAATGGGTTCCATTTGAGAAATGTATACCAAGAGTTGTGTATACCATGCAAGTCATGTACAATGATTATTTGCTATGATTAACTTCTTCAATAAGGAGGGAGAAGTATAATAGAGCCGCCTGGTGGACTACTGATGTATATAATAATAAAGCCACATGCAGTACAGTTCTTACCGGAAGCCATGTTGTGCTGTTGTATATATATGCTATGTCTCAAGATATCACAGTTCTGGTCTCACCTGCAAGTGGAAATATCTTTGCTACGAGTACCCTATCAAACCCTTTCATAATCTTAACGACCTCTATCAGGTCACCCCTTAGTCTTCTCTTTTCGAGAGGAAAGAGCTCCAGCCTGTTCAACCTTTCCTGATAGGTATAACCTCTCAGTTTTGGTATCATTCTAGTAAAGCTTTTAAGCACCTTCTGCAGTGTCTCTAAATTCTTTTTATAATATGGAGACCAGAACGGTTGACAATACGTCAAGTGTGGTCGAACCAAGGTTCTATACATGTCTAACATAACATAATTACATCATTACTGTTACAGATAATAAATAATCTTCAACTCACTGTGAGTAAGGCTACAACTACTTCCTTTTTAAAAAGAAGCCAGAGTGGAGAAAATTACTTTTTGAAACACGGGCCTAATGGTAAGTGTCCTTCTTTAACAGGAGTCACATGGTGAGATTCCCTCTTTAAAAAATAAACACTGTCGTCTCTCTGAAATTAGTTTAAGCTTACTTCGTCTTGCCATTATTAACAAAAGTGCTCCATTGAACATTTTCCCCTTTCTATTACGGAATCAGAGAATGGCCTGCAGGTCATTGTTAGCCATCTTGCTTTGGCGGTACTCTGCCTCCGCTCTGAAGAAACACATTAAGCAGATTGATGGAGCACAATGTAATTATGGCATCCTATCAATCTTAGCCCACAGGGTCTGGAATCAAAGTCAGCCAGTCCACCTGCATTATAAACTTGCTAAGGACATTGTGTTAAGTTAACCACTAACAGACACAACTCTTCAGGCAACTTTTGTGTTCATTGAAATGAAGCACGGAGCTTTGCATCAGTAAAATGCTGCACACAGACACACACACAGACACACTCACACACAGACACTCACACAGACACACACAGACACACTCACACACAGACACACTCACACACAGACACAGACACACACACACACACACACACACACAGACACACACACACACACAGACACACACAGACACACTCACACACACAGACACACTCACACACAGGCACAGACATACACACAGACACACACACACACACACACTCACACAGACACACTCACACACAGACACACTCACACACAGACACACTCACACAGACACACTCACACACAGACACACTCACACACAGACACACTCACACACAGACACACTCACACACACACACACACACACACACACACACACAGACACACTCACACAGACACACTCACACACAGACACACACACACAGACACACTCACACAGACACACTCACACACAGACACACTCACACACAGACACACTCACACAAACACATTCACACACAGACACACACACACACACTCACACACAGACACACTCACACACACACACTCACACAGACACACACACACAGACACACACTCACACACAGACACACTCACACAGACACACTCACACACAGACACACTCACACAGACACACTCACACACAGACACACTCACACACACACACTCACACAGACACACTCACACACAGACACACTCACACAGACACACTCACAGACACACTCACACACAGACACACTCACACAGACACACACACACAGACACACTCAGACACACTCACACAGACACACACACACACAGACACTCACACAGACACACACACACACACACACAGACACACTCACAGACACACTCACACACAGACACACTCACACAGACACACTCACACACAGACACACTCACACAGACACACTCACACACACACACAGACACACTCACACAGACACACACACAGACACACACACACTCACAGACACACACACACACACACACACTCACAGACACACACACACAGACACACTCACACAGGCACACAGACACACACACACACTCACACAGACACACACACACACACTCACACAGACACACACACAGACACACACACACAGACACACACACACAGACACACACACACACACACACTCACAGACACACTCACACAGACACACTCACACACACACACAGACACACACACACACAGACACACACACACAGACACACACACACAGACACACACACACTCACACAGACACACACACACACACACACAGACACACTCACACAGACACACACACACACAGACACACACACTCACACACAGACACACACTCACACACACACACTCACACACACACACTCACACAGACACACACACACACAGACACAGACACACACACACAGACACACTCACACACACACACACTCACACACACACACACTCACACACAGACACACACACACAGTCCGAGGTATAACCTTGAATGCTGATCAGCTTCTGAGTCTTACTTTTTAAGACAGACTTGGATTTTGCCCTTCTGCTTTTAAAAGAGAAAGAAAATTCTTCCATTGAGGTAAGGAAGCAAGGTGTGAGCTGGAATCCATGTAAGAGAAAGCAAGAAAGAACTTGCATTTATATAGCGCCTTTCACAACCTCAGGACAGCCAATGAGATACTTTTGAAGCATAGTCACTCTTGTAATGTAGGAAACAGGGCAGCCAATTTTTTTTTATTCGTGCCTGGGATGTGGGCATCGCCGGCAAGGCCAGCATTTATTGCCCGTCCCTAATTGCCCTCAAGAAGGTGGTGGTGAGCCGCCTTCTTGAACCGCTGCAGTCCGTGTGGTGAAGGTACTCCCACAGTGCTGTTAGGGAGGGAGTTCCAGGATTTTGACCCAGCGACGATGAAGGATCGGTGATATACTTCTAAGTCAGGATGGTGTGTGACTTGGAGGGGAACTTGGAGGTGGTGGTGTTCCCATGCGCCTGCTGCCCCTGTCCTTCTAGGTGGAAGAGGTCGCGGGTTTGGGAGGCGCTGCCGAATATAAAAGAAGGTACAAAGGGTAGTGGAAATCTGGAACTCTCTCCCCCAAAAAGCTCTTTTGGGGTCAATTGAAAATTTTAAAATTGAGATTGATAGACTTTTGTTAGGCAAAAGGTATTAAGGGTTACGGAACCAAGGCTGGTAGATGGAGTTAAGATACAGATCAGCCACGATCTAACTGAACAGTGGAACAGGATGAATGGCCAACTCCTGTTCGTATCTTCATTAAAAAAAACTGAGAACAATTTAACAGTTCCAAATGTCTTTATTTACAATAACTCCCATTTATATAGCACCTTTAACGTAATAAAACGTCCCAAGGCGCTTCACAGAAGCGCAATCAAACAAAATTTGACACCGAGCCACATGAGGAGATATTAGGACAGGTGACCAAAAACGTGGTCAAAGAGGTAGGTGATGTAAGAAAACTACTAGGCACTTGGTCTAAGCATTAAACAAAGCTTTAATCAACTGTTTTACAACATGGAGGTCTAGTTGTGTCCTTCACTAGTTCCTGTTAAGAATGTCCTGCGCAAGCTGGGCCCGTGCCCGAGTATTTATACTCTCCCTGGACAGCGCCACCCGTAGGCCGCTCAGTATTATTTCATAAGTCTTTCTTTCACGAATGACTGATTCATGTCAGTAGGTTTTAAGGAGCATCTTAGAGGAGAGAGGTGGAGAGGCTTAGGGAGGGAATTCCAGAGCTGACACTTATATCCACCTGAATTTTCTTGCAACCACAATGCCTTAGCGATGGGAACACAAGGAAAAATTGAAACTTGTGACTGTCGTTACCCAGTTCTGACAAGGGCGCATCTTTCAAAGTTTGGGTGCTTCTTCATGCCTTACATGTACTTTTTTCATCACTTCCTATCATCACCGTCATTGGTTGCTCAACAGAACCTGAAAGGATCCTGCTTAACAGCGTCACTTACCAGCTTGAACAAGGGTGAACTCCTGAGACCTGGTTCCTATCCGGTTACTGGCTGTACAGTTGTAGCTGCCAAAATCGCTATCCACAGCTGGAGTAATCTTCAAGTAAAGAAACAGAAATTATACCATTAGTATTCTCTCTGATAACCTGCTGAATTGTTAGTGTTGGTCCATCATCAAAATCAGTCTTTCCCTCCATCTGTCACCGTGATATATAAGCCGCGGTGGACCATACTCTAAAATGGTAACATAAACCCATGGGGCTGAATTTTCATTGTTGTAGTCCCGCCTCCATCGAATTGTGGCCAATCCACTCGATTTTGACTTGATTGACCTTGTTGAGCCCGCCCAGCGGGCTCAGCAGGCCAATTAAGGGCCACCCGGCAACAGGTGACGTCTCAGATTGACATTTCTTCTGTCAAAAGCTTTTGACAGATGAAATATCAGTGTTTGACAGCTGTTTGAAGCTGTCAAACACTGACAATCGGTACTCCAAGTTAATTCCTTCCTCTCAGGCTGATTTAGAGATCTCTCCAGAACAGAAAGCTGAATGCTGCAACTTTTGACAGCTCGCGGCCATTCTGCTTTCTGTGCCGGTGAGATGAGGGACTCCCAAGACCTGAAGGAAGGAAGGCTGTAAAGGTAAGTAAATGTAAGTAAAACTTCTTTAAACACTTTACACACACCAAACACACTTACCTCTGCACTCATGCACCCATCACTCACCTGAACACTGGACATCTCGCACCCTCCAAGCCCTTCAGCCCGACGGTCCGCCTCGCTAACTTGGCGTGGTTTAGAGCTGTCGGGAGTCCCACACTTCAATAAAAATAGGGATTAGGCCA
Organism: Somniosus microcephalus; assembly: GCF_052327205.1. Lineage (NCBI taxonomy): Eukaryota > Metazoa > Chordata > Chondrichthyes > Squaliformes > Somniosidae > Somniosus > Somniosus microcephalus. The sequence goes on along the minus strand of NC_141000.1, from coordinate 121,349,264 downwards.
AAAACTGCCTGTCAAGCAGTTAATTGGCACTAATCCCCTTCCCGCCTCGGGGAGGCGGGTCCCAGCACAGGTCGGCTATCCGCCTCCTTCTGAAACTGGCATGGAGGCGGGTTGGGGGCAGGATGGGTTCGTGTCCCCAATTTCGAGATTTTAACCCCTCACACGCCTCCAATCCCGCCTCCACGGCCCAATGAAAATCCTGCCCTTTGTGTCCACAATGTCCTGTATATTGAGCTTCCAATTTCTTTTTTTATTTCCTGACAATTTTTCCCTCTCCTCTCCTGAACACGTTGGGCCGGATTATGCTATAAAAACTAACGGCGTGTTAACGACGCTCACCGTTATTAATGCATAAATCGGCCAGCAAGTTCAGGGGATGAAGAGATACGGCGTGAGTTGCCAATCTGCAGAACTTGCTGGTCGATTTACACCGCTCCACCGTTTACTTTGCACAAACGGCATCTCGCCCTGAACCTCCCCATTATTTTAAAGAACTTGCTGGATTTGCACATTAATTGCCCATTAAACTTGTCGCAGAAAGTTAAGTCTAGTAATTAAGAGTGAAAGTACCCCTTAACGCTGCAATAATTGTTAATGACTGCCAATCAAGCACTCTGGGACAGAAAATGAACTATTTATACTGTGGAGTCTCATTCCTTAACTATTGAAGCGCTTTACAGCCAATGAAGTACTTTTTGAAGTGTAGTCACTGTTGTAATGTAGGAAATTCGGCAGCTAATTTGCACTCAACCAGCTCCCACAAACAGCAATGTGATAATGACCAGGTCATCTGTTTTTGTTATGTTGATTGAGCGATGAATATTAGACAAGGACACCGGGGAGAGCACCCCTGCTCTTCTTTGAATACCGTCGTGGGATTTTTACATCCACCTGAGAGAGCAGACAGGGCCTTGGTTTAACGTCTCATCCGAAAAGTGGCACCTCCGACAGTGCAGCACTCCCTCAGTACTGCACTGGGAATGTCAGCCTAGATTTTTGTGCTCAAGTCTCTGGAGTGGAACTTGAACCCACAACCTTCTGACTCAGAAGGTTAAGAAGGAATCTAATAGAGGTTCTCATAATTACGAAAGTATTTGAAAGCGTGAATGGTGAAAGATTATTTCTACTGGTTGGTGAAGCAGAAAGCAAGGGGGCATTACCATGGGATTGTCACTAGCAAGATGAGGTGGAAATTTGAAAAAGTCTTTTACATAGAATGATATAGAATTTTACAGCATAGAAACAGGCCATTCGGCCCAACTGGTCTGTGCCGGTGTTTATGCTCCACACGAGCCTCCTCCCACCCTACATCATCTCACCCCATCAACATATCCTTCTATTCCTTTCTCCCTCAGGTACTTATCTCGCTTCCCCTTAAATGTATCAATATATGCATCATATACTATTTGAACATGAAATACTTCACCATGCTGTCTGACCTGCTGAGTTTCTCCAGCATTTTCTGTTTTTATTTCCTCTTCCCTTTGTCTGGGTGCTGAACGCTCTCTGAGTAAAGAAGTTTCTCCTGAATTCCTTACTGGATTTATTGGTGACTGTTTGATATTTATGACCCCTAGTTTTGGACTCCCACAAGTGGAAACCTAACAAATCCCTCCATAATTTTGAAGGCCTCTATCAGGTCACCCTTCAGGCTTCCCTATTCTAGAGAAAAGAGCCCCAGACTGTTCAGTCTTTCCTGATAGGTATAACCTCTCAGTTCTGTTATCAAACTTGTAAGTCTTTTTAGCACCTGCTCCAGTGCCTCTATATCCTTTTTGTAATATGGGTCGGAATTTTGATGCTTAGACCTGCTGGGAGCGGAGGAGGCCGGTCGAGCACAGGAAACTCTGAGTTTGAGATCCACAGAATGCGTGCTGACGTCACGGACAGGTTCCCCGCCTGGAAGTCAGCCTGATCGACAGGATGGCGTCCAGTCAGGCGGGGGAACGCTGGAGAGGAGGCCACAGCCCCAGGTAGGTACGAGCCCCGACCCTGGGGTGGGGAGGGGTCCGATCCTGGCGGGAGGTCCGCTCCCCGACCCCTGGGGGAGGGGGGGCGGTTTGACCGATCACTGACCTGGGGGTGGGGTGGTATACGATCAGCAACCGGGGGAGGTGGAGGGGGGTGTTCTGGTCACTGACCGGGGGAGGTCCGATCCCTAACCTTGGGTGGGGTGTGGTTCTGATTGGGTGCGCAACCATATTATAATATTTAAAGTGGCAACCCGCCTCCTGGGAGCGGGTTGGCTGCCCACTCCCCCGTCCCGCCTCCGTTAAACCCGGAAGTGGGCGGGTTGGAGGCGGGATGGGATTGGGATTCACACCTTAATTTAACACCTTACCCTCCCACCCGACCCCAACCCACCCATTTTTGGGGGTTAAAGTTCCCCCAGTGGAAACCAGAACTGTGGATTATTAGGAATGTAAATTTGAATCAGTACAGAGACAAAGACGTCAGTTCTGTGCTTACATTAATAGTGAGTTAAACCACCTAGTCAAAAACACTTGCACGTTTATTAAAAATTAGATGTTACACATACTCACGCCCAACACTGAGGTTACAGCGGATGCCGCCGTAGAAGAATAGCCCGTTACAGTCGGCTGAGCTCAACATTCCAGATCTCCTCCTTCACTTTCATCTTTTCCCTTCTGGTTATGATCTCACTTCATTTATGCTGTTTCTAAGATGAACTAATATACAGCCTTTGCATCCACAACCATAATCTATTCACCCATCACCCCCGTGCTCGCTGACCTACATTAGCTCCTGGTCTGTCAATGGCTCAATTTTAAAATTGTGTTCAAATCCCTCCATGGCCTCGCCCCGCCCTATCTCTATAACCTCCTCCACCAGCCCTACAATGCTCAGATAACTCTGCGTTCCTCCAATTCTGGCCTCTTGTGTATCCTCGATTTCCTTCGCTCCACCATTGGCGGCCGTGCCTTCACTAGCCTGGGCTCTAAGCTTTGGAATTCCCTCCCTAAACCTCTCCATATCACTAACTCTCTCTCCTGCTTTTAGACGCTCCTTAAAACCTAGCTCTTTGACCAAGCTTTTGGTCGCCTGTCCTAATAATCTATTTATGTGGCTCAGTGTCAGATTTTGGCTGATTACGCTCTTGCGAAGTGCCTTGGGATGTTTTACAATGCAAAGGCGCTATGTAAATGGAAGTTGTTGTTGCTTACCCACATTTGGTTCCAGCTTTTATCGAGATGTCCCTAGGCATAAGAAGAGAACGAAGTCTCTAGTTGTGGTGATAAAGTGAATCTAAATGTAAACATTGCGTGACTAGTGTTGCCAACTCTGACTGGACGTATTCCTGGCAGTTTCATTGCAGGACCTCCCACCTCCAACCATCCCACCCAGTCAAACAGCCTTTTTTCCCCATTGCTAATATTTTTGTAACTAAAATATAAAAGTATTCAAAGAAAATGAAAACAAGCGTTTTACAATGATTTTTTCTTGCAGCTGTGTCCTGGAGATCAATCTTCAATTCCTGGAGACTCCAGGGCCAATCCTGGAGAGTTGGCAACCCTTACTGTGACCTGCAAACAACCTTTGCACAGATGCACCTTCAGTCTTTTTGCAGTCTTGCAATTTTAGGTTTTTTTTTAAACAGAAAGGGGGGAAATTGGCTCGCGCCCCCTTTGGGGCGATAACTTCACCGGGGCGCTAAGAGAAATGCCCCGAAAAAGTTAGCACCCCCACGCCCGAAATTGAATGGTAGCACCCCAAGCAGGGGGCGGGGCTCTACTGGAAGCGCCCCCCCTCCCTCTTGGGGTGCTCCCATTGAATATCGCGGCGCTACGTGCAGCAGCGCCACGCACGTCGGTCCATGGCGCCGCAATACTACAGGCCTCCCTCCCCTGATTAAAGGGGAGCGGCCTAGCACAGTGCACACCGGGGCCCTGCAGGACCACCGGGGAGCGGGGTGCCGGGAAAACAGCCCAGCACTCAAGAGGAGTGGCGGGCTAACCGATCGTGGCCGGCACCCCGCAGGAGGAAGCGAGGGAGGGGGGGGGTGCAGGTGCTGGCAGGCGGGCCCAAAAAAATGGCCGCCCGGCACCTGCCCTTTAATTATCGCCTCCCCAGCCGCAAAAACGCCCCCTGACCCTGTCGGACATGGCGTCCGGCGGTAGGTCAGGGTGCGCGAGCCACGTTTGTGGCTGGGGCACGTGCGGGTTGCTGCACACAACGATGATGTAATCGCCAGAGGCGCAGCGCCACGGGGTGCTACCGGCTACCCCCGCCGCTAACCTCCCACTGAATTTTGCGGGAGGAGTTAGTAGTGCCGCGCCCGGGCGCTAATTGCTTTGGGGCACTAACGGGAGGTGCAAAGCAATGAATATTTCCCCCAAATAATCTAAATTGCCCTGGCAACGCCGGGCACCCCCAGCTAGTAAGAATATGAATTGTTTCTTTTGTGTAAAATGGCTTTCTTAAATGATTTCTCAATCTTAATTTCTAACAGCATGTCCATCATAGAATCGTAGAAGGATAGAAATTTACATCACAGAAGGAGGCCATTCAGCCCATCGTGTCTGTGTCGGCCGAAAAAGAGCTATCCACCCTGATCCCACTTTCCAGCTCTTGGTTCATAGCCCTGTAGGTTGCGGCACTTCAAGTGCATATCCAAGTACTTTTTAAATATGATGAGGGTTTCTGCCTCTACCACCCTTTCAGGCAGTGAGTTCCAGACCCCCACCACCCTCTGGGTGAAAAAAGTTTTCCTCAACTCCCCTCTAATCCTTCTACCAATGACTTTAAATCTGTGCCCCCTGGTTAGTGACCTCTCTAAGGGAAATATGTCCTTCCTATCCACTCTATCTAGGCCCCTCATAATTTGATACACCTTAATTAAATCTCCCCTCAGCCTCCTCTGTTCCAAGGAAAACAACCCCAGCCGATCCAATCTTTCCTCATAGCTAAAATTCTCCAGTCCTGGCAACATCCTCGTAAATCTCCTCTGTACCCTCTCTAGTGCAATCACATCTTTCCTCTAATGTGGTGGCCAGAACTGTACACAGTATTCTAGCTGTGGCCTAATTAGTGTTTTATACAGTTCAAGCATAACCTCCCTGCTCTTATATTCTATGCCTCGGCTAATAAAGGCAAGTATCCCATATGCCACCTTATCCACCTGCCCCGCTAACTTCAGAAATCTGTGGACATGCACTCCAAGGTCCCTCTGTTTTACTACGTTTCTCAGTATCCTGCCATTTATTGTGTATTCCCTTGCCTTGTTAGCCCTCCACAAATGCAGTACCTCACACTTCTTCGGATTGAATTCTATTTGCCACTTTTCTGCCCACCTGACCAGTCCATTGATATCTTCCTGCAGTCTACAACTTTCTTCCTCACTTTCAACCACGTGGCTAATTTTTGTATCACCCGCAAACTTCTTAATCATGCCCCCTACATTGAAGTCTAAATCATTGATATATACCACAAAAAGCAAGGGACCTAGAACTGAGCCCTGCGGAACCCCACTGGAAACAGCCTTCCAGCCACAAAAACATCCGTCGACCGTTACCCTTTGCTTCCTGCCACTGAGCCAATTTTGGATCCAACTTGCTACTTTCCCTTGGATCCCATGGGCTTTTACCTTTCTGACCAGTCTGCCATGTGGGACCTTGTCAAGAGCCTTGCTGAAATCCAAGTAGACTACATCAAATATGCTACCCTCATCGACCCTCCTTGTTACACAAAAAATTCAATCAAGTTAGTCAGACACGACCTTCCCTTAACAAATCCATGCTGACTGTTCTTGATTAATCCGTGCCTTTCTAAATAACAATTAATCCTGTCTCCTCAGAATTTTTATCAATAATTTGTCCACCACCGAGGTTAGGCTGACTGTCCTATAATTACTCGGTCTATCCCTTTCTCCCTTTTTAAACAACGGTACAATGTTAGCAGTCCTCAAGTCCTTCGGCACCACGCCTGTAGCCAGTGAGGATTGGAAAATGATGGTCAGAGCCTCCGCTATTTCCTCCCTTGCTTCTCTTCACAGTCTGGGATACATTTCATCCGGGCCTGGTGATTTATCTACTTTCAAAAATGTTAAACCCCTTAATACTTCCTCTCTCACTATGTTTACCCCATCCAATATTTCACACTCCTCCTCCATAACTACAGTAAATGCATCGTCCCTCTCTTTTGTGAAGACAGACGCAAAGCATTCATTAAGGACCAAACCCACATCTTCCACCTCCACACACAGGCTACCATTTTGCTCTCTAACAGGCCCTACTCTTTCTTTAGTTATTCTCTTGCTCTTTATGTATTTATAAAACATCGTTGGGTTTTCCTTGATTTTACTTGCCAACATTTTTCCATGCTTTCTCTTTGCTTTCCTAATTTTATTTTTAATTTCACCCCTGCACTTTCTAGGCTCCTCTACACTTTCTGCAGGATTTAGCTCTTGGTATCTGACATAAGCTTCCCTTTTTTTTGCCTTATCCTACCCTGTATGTCCATTGATATCCAGGGGGCTCCATTGCTTGATGCGCTGTAAAGCACAGTGAGAATTGGACCGGTTCCCTTCCTATTTCTTAACGTCATCCATGTGGATTCTATAGAGACATTTTTAATTCTGCATCCAACCTGTAATGGAGCTGACTTGAAGGTGCTTGGTGGGGACAATAAGAAGCTGCTTCATCCCTTATTGAGCCTGCTCTAGTGGGCTTGATGCTGACACTGGGTGGCAACTTGCTTTTCCCCCAGCGCTGAAATTCCTCATCTTAAAAACCAAACCAAAAAAAAGTCACTGAATAGAACAAATCGATGTATGTTTAACTTCCCCTTTTATAATATTTATAAAATTACGAGTCGACCCAATGAATAGGTTTTTCCGCTCAGAGGTCTTTTGCTTTGAAGATATAAAGGATAATAAGTGGTCTTATTGAAATCCAAACACCATTCCGAGCTCTACAAAGAAGGTGAGCTCCTTTTTTTTCTCACAGCAAGCTTGCAAAGCAGAAGCCAAAGAAATGGCTCTTTGTCACTCCGTGACACTGTGTGATGGCTCTTTTTTTTAAAGAAAAATTCATTATTCTACATCCTTGCTTGCTTTCTCTCTCAGTACAATACTTTAGCTCTTCGATCGCACCCTGCTGAGTAAGTAGTCTATATTTTGGGCTGCATTTTAATACGGAGCTGATTTTATTACAAAGCACAATGCTTTGATTGTCCTGCCTTTAATTTGTTAATATTTCTGTGGTGACTGCGCCTCTGAACTTTCCTCCCCCGTTTCCCCTAACCTCCAAATATGTCCCCTTCCACATATCCTCACTCTGTTGAAGTCAAGAGTCACCACACGTCCTCTGCTCTAACTCATTCTTTCCCATTGCCTCAAACCTGCGGACTCCTTTCCTCACTCAACCTTCACTTCTTCCTACAACTGATAGACCTTTAACGACCTTTAAAAAAAATCCAATTGTGGCATCATCTGCTTCCTTATTTGTTCCATCTTCTATCTTAAATTTTTGGATATTAAGGGAATCAAGGGATATGGGGATAGTGCAGGAAAGTGGAGTTGAGGTCGAAGATCAGCCATGATCTTATTGAATGGCGGAGCAGGCTCGAAGGGCCAAATGGCCGACTCCTGTTCCTATTTCTTATGTTCTTATATTCTTATCTTAAAAGTTGAAAGTGCACTGTGTGGTATAACACCGCACTTGGAATACTGTATGTGGTAAACCACTGTATTGTATATTGCCACCTCTGGGTGGCGCTGTGTATGGAGGCATGCCTCAGCTGACTCCACCCACCACTGTGTGGGTTTCGTTCAGACTTGTTCAGTCACTCACGAAGAAGCATGGTCTCTTCTTAGCTAATAAAAGCCTTATTCATCTCTTCTTTCGACTCATCATCTCTTCTTCGACTCATCACCTTTTATGAAGTAATTGATAAGCATATCACTGTATTATTCTAGTCTCCATCTAACAAAAAGGATACAAAGGCATTGGAGAAGGGGCAAAAGAGATTGACAGGAATGATACCAGAACTGAAAGGGTACAACTATCAGGAAAGACTGAGGCACTGTTGTAATGTAGGAAACACGGCAGACAATTTGCACACAGCAAATTCCTACATAATGACCAGATAATCTGTTTTTAGTGATGTTGATTGAGGGATAAATATTAGCCCAGGACACTGGGGATAATTTCCCGGCTCTTCTTCGAAATAGTGTCATGGGATTTTTGACACCCACCCGAGAGAGCCTTGGTTTAATGTCTCATTCAAAAGACAGCACTCCCTCAGCACGGCCTAGATTTTTTTGTGCTTAAGTCTCATGGAGTGGGATTTGAACCCACAACCTTCTAACATCATAAACAAGAGTGCTACCCACTGAGCCACAGTTGACACTACAAAAGGGAAGGCTGAGGGGTGACCTAATAGTGCTCTTTAAAATTATGAAGGACTTTGCTAGGGTAGATGTAGAGAGAACTAGCTGCCATCAAAATAAGATTGTGGCCCAGATTTTCCAGAGCCTATGACTGCGTACGCGGTGTGGAAGTGCCTCGCAAGTTCCAGATTTCCACGTGCACTGTGCATGTGCGAAAACCCAGAACTTGCGATCATAGAAACATAGAAGATAGGAGCAGGAGTAGGCCATTCGGCCCCTCGAGCCTGCTCCGCCATTCAATGTGATCACGGCTGATCATCCAAATTCAGTACCCTGTTCCTGCCTTCTCTCCATATCCCTTGATCCCTTTAGCCTTAAGAAATAAGGCTAAACTCCTTCTTGAATATATTTAATGAATTGGCCTCTACTGCCTTCTTTGGCAAAGAATTCCACAGGTTCACCACTCTGGGTGAAGAAATTCCTCCTCATTTCTGTCCTAAATGGCTTACCCCTTATCCTTAGACTGTGACCCCTGGTTCTGGACTCCCCGGCCATCAGAAACATCCTTCCAGCATCTAGTCTGTCTAGTCCTGTTAGAATTTTATAAGTTTCGATGAGATCCCCTCTCATTCTTCTAAACTCCATCGAGTATAAGCCCAATCGACCCAGTCTCTCCTCATACGTCATTCCTGCCATCCCAGGTATCAGCCTGGTGAATCTTCGCTGCACTCCTTCCATGGCAAGAACATCCTTCCTCAGATAAGGCGACCAAAACTGCACACAATACTCAAGATGTGGCCTCACCAAGGCCCTGTACAACTGCAGCAAGACATCCTTGTTCCTGTACTCAAACGCTCTCGCTACGAAGGCCAACATACCATTTGCCTTCTTAACCGCCTGCTGCACCTGCATGCTTACCTTCAGCGACTGGTGCACAAGGACGCCCAGGTCTCGTTGCACTTCCCCTTCTCCCAATCTATTGCCATTTCAATAATAATCTGCCTTCCTGTTTTTGACACCAAAGTGGATAACCTCGCATTTATCCACGTTATATTGCATCTGCCATGTTTCTGCCCAATCACCCAACCTGTCCAAATCATATTGGAGTTTCTCGGCATCCTCCTCACAGCACACACGCCCACCTAGCTTTGATCTGTCAAGTTTCAGCTCGACAGATTGTACGAATCTGAAGGAAATGGACATTCGCAGGCGGAGAGTCGGACTATTTGCCCAGCTACTGCCCACAAAATTCTTATGCCTGGTAAAAGCACATTTAGGGCCTTCTTTTACCAGCATAAGAGTTTAAATAAATATTAAAAAATTTTTTAATTACTTAAATATAAAAAGTTTAAAATTAATTATAGGTTATTTTTAGACCCTTTACAAATTTTAAATTTATTTTTCAAAATTTATTTTTCAAAAAATTAAATTTTTGTTTTAAATGTTTAATTTAATTGCATTTTAATTAATTTTGAACATTCTTTTTTATTTACGTTGTGTGAAAGTGTGTTTTTTAGGTGATTCCGATTCTGCTTATGGGAATTCCGTACATACTGTAAATGGAATCCCACAAGCGTAATGGGAAACCCCTTTCTAATTGGTTGGCCTGGCCCACGTGATCCCAGGGGTGCTTGCGAACCGCCTGCGTCCCTGGGCTACGTGGACATCTATGCAGGCGGTACGCATAGAGGCCCAGGAGCGCAAGTGTCCGAACATCCGGGACCATCGGGTAGGTTCGTGTTTTTCTTGCGGTTCGGAGGCATTTGCCTGAGGGAAGCCTCCGACCACAAATTCAGGCCCAGTCACTAACAAATCCAATAAGGAATGCAGGAGAAACTTCTTCACCCAGCGAGAGGTTAGAATGTGGAACTTGCGATCACATGAAGTAGTTGAGGCGTATAGCACAGCTACCTTTAAGGGGAAGCTAGATAAGTATATGAGGGAGAAAGGAATAGAAGGATATTCTAAGAATATAAGGATCAGTACTTCTCCATGTTGAGCACCACTTCGAAGAAGTACCGAGGGCAGCGAGGGCACAGAATGTACTCTGGGTGGGGGACTTCAATGTCCATCACCAAGAGTGGCTCAGTAGCACCACTTCTGACTGAGCTGGCCAAGTCCTGAAGGACGTAGCTGCCAGACTGGGACTGCGGCAGGTGGTGAGAGGACCAACACGAGGGAAAAACTTACTTGACCTCGTCCTCACCAAGCTACCTGTCGCAGATGCATCTGTCCATGACAGCATTGGTGGCAGTGACCACCGCACAGTCCTTGTGGAGACGAAGTCCGGTCATCACACTGAGGACACCCTCCGTTGTGTTATTTGGCACCACCACCGTGCTAAATGGGATAGATTCAGAACAGATCTAGCACCTCAAAACTGGGCATCCATGAGGCCCTGTGGGCCATCAGCAGCAACAGAATTGTATTATAACACTGACATAGACCAGTTGGGCTGAATGGCCTGTTTCTGTGCTGTAAAAATGATGTAATAAATACATTCAGATGAAATGCTTCTGCCATCTAGGTGTTCTTTAAATAGATGGGTTGACCACTTGTTTAAACACTGCACAAAGGAATTTAATTCAATTGTGTTAGCATCATCTTTGCTAATCAGATTCAACTCACAATACTTTTCAGCCTAAGGTTAAGTCCCCAACTATGAATGTTGGCCTTTCATCTAGGTTTCTCAATATATATTTTAAATAAATCCAGAGGGTTTTGGGTAGTCACGAATCGGGTGCATTTACACTATTGATGAGACAAGTTATATAGAATTACATAGAACATACGGCACAGAAACAGGCCATTCGGCCCAACTGGTCCGTGCCGGTGTTTGTGCTCCACACCAGCCTCCTCTCACCCCTCTTCATCAAACCCCATCAAAATATCCTTCTATTCCTTTCCCCCTCGTGTATTTATCCAGCTTCCCCTTAAATGTAGTTATGCTATTCGCCTGAACCACTCCCTGTGGTAGCGAGTTCCACATTCTCACCACTCTCTGGGTAAAGAAGTTTCTCCTGAATTCCCGATTGGATTTATTAGTGACTATCTGATATTTGAGGTTATGCTTCACACAGATGCTGGAGTTGTGGTGTAAATCTGGAGTGAGGGTTCAACCTATAATAAGTGGAGTGAGACTCCTCACAGGAGGGAACGTCACTCTGCTTCAGGCCGAGCACTGACTCTGAACCTACATTACCACTTCACCATCATAAAGAAAGAGGAAAAACAAGTCAGTGAGATCTTCATTCTTCACGACTTACCACCTTCATTTGCATGAGATGGTCGATAATTGCGAGAGCAAGATTGTGAGAGACCAACTGCTTTGGTAGTTTAAAAATACCCGAAATAGCACATATAATGTGACTCTCTCTTATTGTTGAGTGCTCTTGCAATGAGATTAATTTTTTTTTAAAGTAAGCAGCCAGAGGCAGTAAGCTGATTAGTGTAATGCGCTTTTCAGCTCCTGCATTAGCTTGTCAGGAGAATCATCTGAAAGACTCGTGCTCTCTGGGAAGTTGTTAAGCCAATCGAACACAAAGTTGGATTTAATGCGCTGAAGGAAACTTGTTCATTTCAACTCCGGAGAAATTTGTTTCATAATGGAAAATGTCCAATTTAGAGGGAACTGGATCAAATTCTGTGAGGTCTATTGATCCATCAGCAAATATCTGTGCCTAAACTCTACAGGAGGGCTCGCCAGCAGCCCTGCCTCCGATGTAGTTTCTTTTCTTTCCAGTTTTGAAGAAGGGTCCAACCCGAAACGTCAACTCAAATTTCTCTCCACGGATGTTGCCTGACCTGCTGAGTTTTTCCAGCATTTTTTGTTGTTATTATGGAATGTCACTGCCTGGAAGGTTATCCTTTGCGTACAGAAATTAAGATACTGAGTTAACTGTTGGCCACTGCGATGAAAGGTTGGAGCCAAATCGACTGGCTCTGGCAAACTCAGTAAGCTGATACCTGAACAAGGCACTTTCAGAACACAGACAGATAAATGCTGGAAACACTTGGCCAGGCAGGCAGCATCTGTGCAGAGAGAAACATAGCCTTAACATTTTCAGCTCAATGGCTGTTCCTGAAATGTTGACCCGATGTTTCCCTCTCCACAGATGCTGCCTGACCTGCTGAGTGTTCCCAAGCATTTTCTGTTTGTTTATCCGGCAGCTTCAGTATGTTGCCTTTTCACTTCCGAGTCCAAAATGCCCCAAGGCACTGTTGAAGATTGATCAACCCGTCTGGCTTGTTAGTGCGGTCTGGAAGGGTGGACCTGACACCAGGAGCTGGGATCCTGGTAACACTCTAATGCGTCGGATGTTGTCCTGGCTGGAAAAGCATTTCCAATCTTGCTAATACTCCTTTTAGTTGGTTAGATTGAATTACATCAAATATTACAGCATAGGGACAGGCCATTCGGCCCAACTGGTCCATGCTGGTGCTTATGCTCCACACGAGCCTCCTCCCATCCCTCTTCATCTAAGCCTATCAACTATCCTTCTATTCCTTTCTCCCTCATGTACTTATCTAGCTTCCCCTTAAATGCATCTATGTTACTCGCTTCAACCACTCCATGTGGTAGCGAGTTCCACATTCTCACCACCCTCCTGAACATAAGAACATAAGAAATAGGAGCAGGAGTAGGCCATTTGTGTAATGTCCATGTGTAATTGAGACACGGACTGCAGAAGTTGGTAAAAACAGGTGTTTACTGAATGGAGACAAAACTGGAACTACTATACAAAGTTACTACACAGGCTTATATACAGGGGTGGTCACTACAAGGTACATACACTACAATTCCTCCCCTTTTAGCTAAACAGTACATAACATTCGATTAATAATTAAATAACATATTTACAATTACAGTTGCTATATACATAAGCTGAAGTTAATCAATTATAAATTCAGTCTTTGAGGAGGCTTCCTGATTCTGTCCAGGTAACGCCTCTTTGGGGTATCAGGTTCTTCTGGCAAAGTTGATTCAGGATCAACGTCGTTGTTTGGTTCGTCTGCTTCCAATATCACCGATTCTGAGGTAGATGCAATTGGTACTTCGGTTTCATCACCAGGTGTATAGGATCATGGTATAGATTTGACGTTTTCCAGTGACTCTAGAATCTGGTCAGCATGGCGTCTTACAATGCTCTCTCCAACGTCCACGGTATACATTAGAGGTCCTTGCCGTGTGCAGATCGTTCCTGGCTGCCATTTCTCTGTGCGGTAGTCCCGGGCCAAAACTGGTTGACCTATCTTAAAACTCCTGGTTGGCCTTTCATTCATATTCTGAAACTGCCTGTTCTCCACATCTCTTCTGATGTTTGGCTTAACCTAATCCAAGGGGCATCTTAGTCTTCAATTGAAGAACATCATGGCTGGAGTTTGGTTGGTAACCGCATGTGTCGCATTCCGGTAGGCAAACAAGAAGTTATCCACCTTGTGTTGTAGGGGTATGTCTTCATTACACATTGCCTTGATAGCCTTCTTGAATGTTTGAACGAACCTCTCAGCCAATCCATTGGTGGCTGGATGATATGGGGCGGATGTGTAATGCTTAACACCATTGTTCTTTAAGAACCTCCGGAACTCTTCAGACACAAACTGTGGTCCATTGTCGGAGCAAATCTGTTCAGGCAGCCCATTTCTGGCGAATATGGTTCGTAAAACTGTGATAGTTTTTTCTGTGGTGGTTGAGGGCATTTTTATTACCTCTGGCCACTTTGAATGTGCATCCACCGCAATTAAAAACATCGAGTCCATAAATGGACCAGCAAAATCAATGTGTACCCTTTGCCATGGGGATGAGGGCCACTCCCATGGATGTAGAGGGGCTTGTGGTGGGGCATTTTGGACCTTCTGGCATGCTGTACAACTCTTGGTCATCTCTTCGACTTCTCTATCGATTCCCGGCCACCACACAAACGCTCTGGCTAAGCTCTTCATTTTTACCCCTCCCAGATGACCCTCATGAAGCTCATTGAGCACTCTATCCTTCAATTTGGGTGGAATTACTACTCTGGATCCACACATCAAGGTGCCTCAGCACACTGACAGCTGTTCTCTTCTCGGTGAGAATGCTGGCAACAGTGGTTCGCCATGTGCTGGCCATCCCTTCACCGTTAAATCATAGACCCTGGAGAGTGTCGGGTCATTTCGTGTTTCCTTTTTGTGGTAAACCACTGTCATACCTGTCTGTGTCTGTATGTGTATTCCACTAGGTACAGGTCTGGACATGCCTCGGCTGACTCCTCCCACTATTCCAGGTATATAAGTGACTACCTCCCAGTCCCTTAGTATTCTGGACGGGTCGACCACTCGAGACTAGACCTTCATTCTTTAGTTAATAAAAGCCTGATTGTTACTCGCTCAACTTCAGTCTTTTGAGTAATTGATGGCGCATCACTTTTCTATGTTTGCATTCGTCACAGGTAGACATTCGACTATGGTCGAGTGGAATATCTCCACAGGATCCACTGCAGGTGCTTCTTCCACCGTCGGCAACGGTAGGCGCGACAATCCATCAGCATTCCCATGCTGTTTAGTTCCTTTGTACTCGATGTCATATTGGTGTGCCCCTAGGAAAAGGGACCACCTCTGTAGCCGTTGTGCTGTCATTATCGGGACGCCCTTCTGAGGGTTGAAAATGGAGACAAGAGGTTGATGATCAGTTAGTAGAGTAAATTTCTGTCCGTGCAGGTAGTGATTGAACTTCTTCACCCCCCACACCAGGCTGAGGGCCTCTCTGTCAATCTGGGCGTAGTTACGCTTGGCTGCAGTTAACGAGCGTGACGCAAAAGCTATCGGCCTCTCTGAACCATCAAGGGATTTATGTGACAGTACCGCTCCAACGCCGTAGGGAGACGCATCACACGCCAGTCTTATCGGTAGTGATGGGTTGTAGTGAGCCAATACTTCTCTTGAAGTGATCAGGCCTTTACACTTCTGAAAGGCCCGCTTACATTCATCGCTCCATTTCCATGCTACTCCAGTTTGTAGCAGGGCGTTCAGTGGGTGCAGAATTGTGGACAAATTCGGCAAAAACTTATGGTAGTAATTCACCAATCCGAGGAATGACCTCAGTTGCGACACATTTTCAGGCGCTGGAGCCTTAACTACCGCTTCAATTTTGTCAGGGGACTTATGTAACCCCTCTTCATCAATCACGTGGCCACAATACGATATTTGTTTCTTAAAAAACTCGCACTTGGGGTGATTGGCTCGTAGCCCATGTTCTCTTAGTCTAGTGAGCACCTGCTCTAGGTTGGCAAGGTGCTCACTGTCATTTTCACCTGTCACTAGGATGTCGTCCAAGTAACACTGAGTCCCCGGAATCCCTTGCAGGACTTGTTCCATCGCTCTTTGCCATATAGCCGGAGCTGATGCTACTCCGAATACCAGTCGATTATACTGGTAAAGACCTTTGTGAGTGTTTATCGTGAGATATTTCCTAGAGGATTCTTCAACCTCCATCTGCAAATATGCTTGCGCTAGGTCAATTTTTGTAAAACGTTTTCCTCCAGATAGTGAGGCGAAAATATCTTCTATCCTCGGAAGAAGATGCTGTACTGTGTGAAGGACTGGGTTCACAGTCACCTTGAAGTCCCCACAGATGCGAACCTTTCTTGGCTCCTCAGACTTCTTGTTTAACGTTTTCTTCATGACAGGAATGATGGGTGTCGCCCACTCGCTCCAGTCTACCTTAGATAACAGGCCTGCATTCTCCAGATTCTCCAGCTCTGCCTCGACGGCTGGGCGAATTGCATACGGTACCGGTCTTGCTTTGAAAAACTTGGGAATTGCATTCTCTTCTATTTTTATCGAGGCGGTAACGCCTTTATGAGTGCCCAGTCCTTGTTGAAATACCTCTTTAGCGTTAGCTAAGATTTTTGACAATCATCCAGGTGTGACGTCGTCATCCTTTTTACCAGCCACAGTCAGTGCCTGAATGGAGTGCCAGTCTAAACTTATCTTTCTGATCCATTCACGTCCCAATAACGGTGGTCCACCATCTTGCAGTATGTACAGATACAATTTCTGTATTTCCTTGCTGTTGTATTCGACAGGCACCCTTATTTTCCCTCTGGGGTATACTTTCTGCCCCGTATATGTCTTTAAGACAATGGACATGTCTTTCAAGGGTATGTGTGAGAATAGCCGCTCGTAGTCTCGTCGATTCATGACGGTCAGGGCTGATCCTGTATCCAATTCCATTTTGACTTGGGACCCTGCTATCGTGAGGGTGACCCAAATGGTTCGGTGATCCTCTTTTGCGATTACGTTGTGTAGTTTGAGACAGCTTAGTCTCTTGTTCCCGGATTCACTATCGCTCTTCTGGTCTTCGGAACTACTGTCCGTCATCTTTTGTACTTTCCTGTACTGTTCCTTAGTAGTCTTTTTGTTGTCGTTAGTCTTCTTCCCAGACCTGCAAACTCGTGCAATGTGTCCCATCTTTCCGCATTGCCTGCATGTTTTGTCCTTGGACCAGCAGTCCTTCTGGTCATGGGTTGTTCTGCCGCAGCGATAATATTTTTCAAATCCCCATGTCATTTCATGGGTGCCATATTCCTGTGGCTTTTGCTGTATTTCCGCAGCTCCCCTTGCTGCTGCTTCGTACGATACTGCCACGCTGAAAGCCTTGTCTAGCGTCAGCTCTTTCTCTGAGAGTAACCTCTTCTGGGTTCCTTCACTCAGGAGTCCACAGACAAATTTGTCCTGTAGGGTATCTGCCAGTCCTGCTCTGAACTGGCAGTGCTTTGATAGCTTGCGTAGTTCCGTAAGGTAATCAGCATTGCTCTCATCTTTATGCTGATTTCTCTTGTGGAATTTAAATCTTTCTGCTATCAGCAGCGGTGTAGGATTTAGGTGTTCCTGTAGGATATCAACAATTTCATTAAAACTCTTCACCATCGGTTTGACTGGAGTGATCAGGTTCCGCAATAGGCCGTACGTTCTTGCGCCCATTAAGTTTAGTAGTACCGATGCCTTTTTCTCATCGGCTACTTCATTTGCCTTGCAATATACTTCGACTCTTTCCACATACATGGTCCAGTCTTCGATTGCATTATCGAAGGCAGTGATATTGCCAGTCTTCGGCATCTTGGAGATCTAAGATGGTGCCTCCCGCGCTTTGCCTTCTTCCCCGGTTGAACAAAATGGTGCCTCCCGCGCTTTGCCTTCTTCCCTGCTGGATTAAGATGGCGCCTCCCGTGCTTTCTGCCTTTTCCGCTGCTGCCAGCACTGTTGCTGGCGTTTTTATGCCTTGATGGCGACGCCCTATGGTCTTCGCGTGCTTCCCCCCGTGCTGCTGCCAACGCCGCTCTCCGCGGTCCCCGCGGCAAACTGCAGCTCCTCGCGGCTTTCTGCGCTTCTAATTTCTTTTTCTTTTATTTTAATTACTGTTCCCGTCTTCAGAGCAGATGCTATGGGACACTTCCCTCCCTCTTCTCAGGTCTGTACGCTGCCCGGCTTCGTAGCACCAGCCGTGCCCTGTGTGCTCCACCCTCTCTCTCTCTCTCTTCTTCCCGAGAACGCTGCTCGGCCCCATTGAAAAGCCACCTGATCGAGCTCTAGCCCGCCGCAGCCCAGGAAGGATCAGTGTACTACCTGCCACCAGCCCGATTAGCTGGAACACCATAGATTGGATAACCAAGCCCAGCTCTCGACAGCCTCTCCTGCAAATCTTCGAATTCAATGAATCAGAGGGCGGTTGCCCACGGTCGACACCCGTTTCTTCTGTTTTTTTTTGGATTTCTTCCTTCTGGCTTCGACCTCTAATAACTTCGCTTCAGGGATGGATCCCCGTGAGGTGGTGCAGAACTGTAGATAAGTTCGGATCTGTTCATCGCCAATGTAATGTCCGTGTGTAATTGAGACACGGACTGCAGAAGTTGGTTATAACAGGTGTTTACTGAATGGAGACAAACCTGGAACTACTATACAAAGTTACTACACAGGCTTATATACAGGGGTGGTCACTACTGGTACTGCAGTATACAGGGGCTGCAGAATATAGTTCCTTCTTCAAAGTACATACACTACAATTTGGCCCTTCGAGCCTGCTCCGCCATTCAATAAGATCATGGCTGATCTTCTACCTCATCTCCACTTTCCTGCACTATCCCCATATCCCTTGGTTCCCTTAATATTAAAAAATCTATCGATCTCTGTCTTGAATATACTCAACGACTGAGCCTCCACAGCCCTCTGGGGTAGAGAATTCCAAAGATTCACCACCCTCTGAGTGAAGAAATTTCTCCGCATCTCAGTCCTAAATGGCCGACCCCTTATTCTGAGACTGTGACCCCTGGTTCTAGACTCCCCAGCCAGGGGAAACATCCTCCCTGCATCTACCCTGTCAAGCCCTGAAGTTTCTCCTGAATGACTTATTGGATTTATTAGTGACTATTTTACATTTATGGCCCCTAGTTTTGGAAGTGGAAACATCTTCTACCCTATCGAACCCATTCGTAATTTTGAAGATCTCTATTAGGGCACCCCTCAGCCTTCTCTTTTCTAGAGAAAGGAGTCCCAGCCTTTTCAGGGGCATAATTGCCCCAGTGATGGCCAATCATGTGGAACTATGGACAATTAGTGCAGAATGATGGATAATTAGTGCAGTGCAGAGCTGATCCCCAAATTACAATTAGCCTGGGATTAAAATCAAACCTTGCCTTCAAAGGTAAAAGGGAGGGTTCCTTGCTAACGCACTGGGGGAGTGGGGGGCAATTATTTGATCACACATTAATGGCAGTGATCTTCACCTGCTGCCAAAACATTTTGGAACATTGCGGCGCACTGCCTGAGATGCTCTCATACCTGCAACGTACGCGGCCCTGCAGAAGGAGCGTGAGGTGTCCGGCAGTACACTTGAGACTTTCTGTGACTGGTGGGCACCGCAGGGACCGGAGGGCATGGTGGATACAGGGAATGACATTATTATTAAATTTGCTCTGTTCGTTTTGTCTTTTTGTGATTTGGGTCCCTCTTAAAAAAAAAAGGGTTGACTTTTTTTTTGTCGTAGTTGTTGGGTTGACGGCACTGGGGCAACCCCAATCGGTGTCTCCTTATGGGCTAACAGAAAAGGCCAAACCTGTAACGTGCTATTCTGTCCCATCTGTACACCCGCGTCTCTCAATCCTTCCACAATGCCTCACTTTGCGCTTTGAAACAGCTGCTCGGAAGGATTCTGGCTGCAACTTCCCCTGCAGCAACAGCGTGGGACCAGGCTCAAGTGTCACAAATAAGAAGCAAGCAGTACGGACAAGCACTTCCCATCGCAGATGTGAGTACGGCAATTTTGCATCGCTTGTTTATTGTGGGGGGGGAATGTGGGGAGCAGCTGCATTTCGGCCATGCATGTGTATCTGAGGGAAAACACAAGCACAGCAGAGGAAGACGGGCCATACTGGAGCGACTGCACCGTCGGTCGAGGAAGGAGCGGAGGTCTGTCTAGGAGGATGCTGAGAAACTCCAGGATGATTTGGACAGGTTGGGTGATTGGGCAGAAGCATGGCAGATGCAATATAACGTGGATAAATGTGAGGTTGTGGCAGAGCCACCAGGGGACTCTGATCTAATGTACATAATTATCTGTAACAAATTATTAGCTACAGAATGAATCTGTATCTTTGTTCATATTATTGCATGTACATAGCACGGTCCTTTTAAGAATGAGACCAAACGCGATGACGTCAACACGTTGAGCACGTGATCCTACAGCGGCGGGAAAACGTGATGACGTCACGACATTAGGCTGGGGAGCCGCCCAAGCCAGTCCTCGTGGAGCCAGCAAAGAGTACAGACCTCTAATTTAGTTCTCCTGTGTTTTCGTGTTAAACTCTGTTCAATAGTATTAAACATCGTTTGTTTGATAGACTGACTCGACCTCAGTCCTTTAGTTAGGAATCTAGCCATTCCTACAAGGTTATCCACTTTGGTGTCAAAAACAGGAAGGCAGATTATTATCTGAACGGCAATAGATTGGGAGAAGGGGAAGTGCAACGGGGCCTGGGTGTCCTTGTGCACCAGTCGCTGAAGGTAAGCATGCAGGTGCAGCAGGTGGTTAAGAAGGCAAATGGTATGTTGGCCTTCATAGCGAGAGGGTTCGAGTACAGGAGCAAGGATGTCTTGCTACAGTTGTACAGGGCCTTGGTGAGCCCACACCTTGAGTATTGTGTGCAGTTTTGGTCGCCTTATCTGAGGAAGGATGTTCTTGCCATGGAGGGAGTGCAGCGAAGATTCACCAGGCTGATACCTGGGATGGCAGGAATGACGTATGAGGAGAGATTGGGTCGATTGGGCTTATACTCGCTGGAGTTTCGAAGAATGAGAGGGGATCTCATTGAAACTTATAAAATTCTAACAGGACTGGACAGACTAGATGTAGGAAGGATGTTCCCGATGGCCGGGGAGTCCAGAACCAGGGGTCACAGTCTAACGATAAGGGATAAGCCATTTAGGACAGAAATAAGGAGGAATTTCTTCACCCAGAGAGTGGTGAACCTGTAGAATTCTCTACCAAAGAAGGCAGTAGAGGCCAATTCATTAAATATATTCAAGAAGGAGTTAGATATATTTTTTAAGGCTAAAGGGATCAAGGGATATGGGGAGAAAGCAGGGACAAGGTCCTGAATTTGGAGGATCAGCCATGATCGAATTGAATGGCGGAGCAGGCTCGAGGGGCCGAATGGCCTACTCCTGCTCCTATCTTCTATGTTTCTATGTTTCTATAGGTATTGTTGCTGTCTTTAAAAAAAATCCTGTATTTACACATGGTACAGAAACAGGATCTCTTCCGTTAACAGTCAGTACAGTTGTGGGAATGCTGGTGGAGGAGGAAAGCCGCTCATTAGTTTTATATTTTATTCGAGTTTCTTGCTTGTTTTTCGGTATTAAAAACAAATCACCCTATAGCCTAATAAATCAGTCTGCTAATTTGATTTTTTTTTTAGGTAAGCCCCAGGTAAATCCACTCTCTGACAGATACCAAAAGCTGTATTTATTTTGTTCAAAAAACATTACTTTGTTTGGTACCTCCAAACATGCAGGAAGCATCGAAGGAATTGTAAGGCAGATTATTTAAAACCTGCCACTTTTGCTTTGTTGAGGTAATGCCTATTTTGTGATGGCACTTATTTGATAATGTGGATGTGATTTGCTGAGATTACTTCTATGGCAAATAAGTTCTGTTTTCGCCAACATTCGGCTGACTTCCGTGCTTAACTGAAGGTGCGAGAGATTGACGAAGGTAATTAATGCAGAATTACAACTGGACACGGTTGTACTGGTAAATCCAAGTGCCTCAGCACCCTGTGTCATTGGAGTCTCAGGATGTAATTGCAACAATTAGGTTAGGGCCCCAGCTGGAGTATTGTGTCCAGTTGTGGGCACCGCACTTTAGGAAGGATGTTAAGTCCTTGGAGAGGGTGCAGAGGAGATTTACGAGAATGATTCCAGGGCTGAGGCACTTCAGTTATGTGGAGCGATTAGAGAAGCTGGGGTTGTTCTCTTTAGATCAGGGAAGGTTAAGGGGAGATTTAATAGAGGTGCTTGAGGGGTTTTGAAGAGTATATAAGGAGGAACTGTTTCCAGTGGCAGAAGGGTCGGTAACCAGAGGACACAGATTTAAGGTGATTGGCAAAAGAACCAAAAGGAGGAGAAATTTTTTTACGCAGCGAGTTGTTGTGATCTGGAATGCGCTGCCTGAAAGGGCGGTGGAAGCAGATTCAATAATAACGCTCAAAAGGGAATTAGATAAATACTTGAAAAGGATAAATTTACAGGGCCATGGAGAAAGAGCAGGGGGAGTGGGACTAATGGGATAGCTCTACCAAAGAGCCGGCACAGGCACGATGGGCCAAATGGCCTTCTTCTGTGCTGTATCATTCTATAACATTAACATGTATGTATCACAGAAATCACAGAAACCCCACAGTGCAGATAGAGGCCATTTCAGCCCATCGAGCCTGCACCGGCACATATCCCACCCGATCCCCATAACCCCTACACCAACACATATCCCACCCTATCCCCGTAACCCCACATATTTAATCCCCCTAACACTAAGGGTCAATTTATCATAGCCAATCAACCTAACCCGCACATCTTTGGACTGTGGGAGGAAACCGGAGCACCCGGAGGAAACCCACGCAAACACGGGGAGAATGTGCAAACTCCACACAGACAGTCGCCCGAGGCCGGATTCGAACCCGGGTCCCTGGCGCTGTGAGGCAACAGTGCTAACCACTATGCCACCAGGCCTTTGAAAGTAGGGAGAACTGTAGCTATGACAAATCTTTCACAAAGCATCTGAAAAACATTGATGAACATTTACTTCACCAAGTATTATAGAATCATAGAATAGTACAGCACAGAAGGAGGCCATTTGGCCCATCGAGTCTGCGCCGGCTCTTTCGAAGAGCAATCCAGTTAGTCTCACTCCCCTCGCTCTTTCCCCATATCCCTGCAATGTTTTTCTCCTTCAAGTATTTGTCCAATTCCCTTTTGAAGGCTACCATTGAATCTGTATCATCCACCCGATCAGGCAGGACATTCCAAATCCTAACCACTCGTTGTGTAAAAAAGTTTTTCCTTCGGTCGCCTCTGGTTCTTTTGCCAATCACCTTAAATCTGTGCCCTCTGGTTATCGACCCTTCAGCCATTGGAAACAGTTTCTCTTTATTTACTCTATCTAAACCCTTCATGATTTTAAACACCTTTATCAAATCTCCTCTTAGCCTTCTCTGCTCTAAGGAGAACAACATTTGCTTCACCAAAGCGGACTTTGTTCAAGTTATACAATGAGCCACTGCTCTTCTCCCCTGGATTTAATTGGATGAACAACAGCTGGAAGATGGGCTGGCATTTAGTTTCATTACAATGTTCCAATAACCCTGAAATAATGAGATTAACAGGATTACCATTTCATAATTAAAAGTGTCAAAGCTGATTCCCCAATAATAACTTAATTTAATCAGTTTGTGTGAGTAGAAGATGCAAACTAGAGTCAACCTCATTATATAAGAGAGAGAACCATCTCCAGGAACACTGGGGTCTGACTGTGAAGTGTCGCTGTACTTTCTGCAAATTACTTTTAAAGTTAAAGATGTTCAAAGATAGGTGGGAAAGCAAGTTGTGAGGAGGACATATAGGACTGGATTTTGTCAATGGGGACGTGATGGAGGCGGGACTCCCACTTTTTGGGTTGTAGTCCTGCCTCCATCGATTTGTGGCCAACCCACGCGATTTTCCCTTGATTGGCCTTGTTAAGCCCGCCCAGCGGGCTCAGCAGGCCAATTAAGGGACAGCCGGTTACAGGTGACGTCAGGGATTGACATCTCATCTGTCAAAAGCTTTTGACTGATGAAATATCAGCGTTTGACAGCTCTGTGAAGCAGTCAAACACTGACAATCTGAATTCTAACTTGAGTACTTCTCCACAGACTCAGTTAAAGAGCTCTCCAGACCAGAAAGCAGAATGCTGCAACTTATGACAGCTTGCGGCCATTCTGCTTTCTGTGCCAGTGAGATGAGGGACTCCCAAGACCTGAAGGAAAGAAGCCTGCATTTGTAAGTAAAGGTAAGTAAAACTTATTTAAACACTTTACACACACCAAACACACTTACCTCTGCACTCATGCACCCATCACTCACCTGAACACCGGACATCTCGAACCCTCCAAGCCCTTCAGCCCGACGGTCCGCCTCGCTAACTTGCCATGGTTTGGAGCCGTCGGGCAGCCCGCACTTCAGGGATAAAAATAGGGATTAGGCCAAAAACTGCCTGTTAACAGGCAGTTAATTGGCACTAATCCCCTTCCCGCCTCGGGGAGGCGGCTCCCAGTGCGGGTCGGGTACCCGCCTCCTGGGAAACGGGCATGGAGGCAGGTTGGGGGCGGGAAGGATTCGTGCCCCCCGATTCTGCAATTTTCCCCCCACTCCCGCCGCCAAACCCGCCTCCACGGGGCTTGGAAATTCGAGCCCAAAGAGTCAGCAAAGGGATATAGATAGACTAAGTGAGTGGGCAAGAATTTGACAGGTGGAGTATAATGTGGGAAATGTGAAGTTATCCACTTTGGTAGGAAGAATAGAAAAGAAAAATATTATTTAAATGGAGAAAGACTACAGAATGCGGCGGTACAGAGGGATTTGGATGTCCTCATACATGAAACACAAAAAGTTAACATGCAGGTGCAGCAAGTAATTAGGAAGTCAAATGGGATGTTGGCCTTTATTTCAAGGGGGATGGAGTATAAAAGTAGGGAAGTCTTGCTACAACTGTACAGGGCACTGGTGAGGCCACACCTGGAGTACTGCGTACAGTTTTGGTCTCCTTATTTAAGGAGGGATATACTTGCATTGGAGGCAGTTCAGAGAAGGTTCACTAGGTTAATTCCTGAGATGAAGGGGTTGTCTTATGAGGAAAGGTTGAGCAGGTTGGGCCTATACTCATTGGAGTTTAGAAGAATGAGAGTTGATCTTATTGAAACATATAAGATTCTGAGGGGTTTGGACAGGGTAGATGCTGAGAGGATGTTTCCCCTTGTGGGGGAATCTAGAACGAGGGGGCATAGTTTCAGAATAAGGGGTCGCCCATTTAAGATGGAGATAAAGAGGAATTTCTTCTCTTAGAGGGTCATGAATCTTTGGAATTCTTTACCCCAGAGAGCTGTGGAAGTTGAGTCATTGAATATATTCAAGGCTGAGATAGACAGATATTTGAGCTACAGGGGAGTCAAGTGTTATGGGGAACAGATATAAAGTGGAGTTGAGGCCAAAATCGGATCAGCCATGATCTCATTAAATGGCGGAGCAGGCTCGAGGGGCCGAATGGCCTACTCCTGCTCCTATTTCTCATGTTCTTATGTTCTTATGTAAATCCAGCTCCAGACTGATACAGGAAACTCTCATTTAAACGGCACCTAAATATCCGGAATTCTCTACAAGAAACTTTCTGGTATCCGGCACTGATGGGACCGATTTGGTGCCGTCCCATCAAAACCGCTGTATAAACCAGCGCTAATGTTAAAACATACGGGCCTAGAAATTGAGTGGGGTTAGCACCCAATTAGCGGCGCTGGAGGGCATTGCGCTGGAATTATAGCCGTTTCTGAAATTGACTTGGGCCTTACCATCGGCGTTAGCCGGTAGCGCTGCGCCGGCACCGATGACGTCATCGGTGTGCGCAGCGTCCCGGTTGCCGTGGTAACCCGGCCCCAAGCCCAAATTCAGTTGCGCCCGCCTCGCCCGTGGCAGGCGCAACCAACGATTGTGGAAAGGGTTCTTACACACCTTTGCGCCGGCGCATAAAGGTGGAGCGGCGGCCGGCCGCGTTCCCGGCGGCCGCCTGCCCGCACCTCCCTTCCCGGACTCCTGCATCACCCCCCCCGCGGCCCTGATGTGTGTGTGCTGCGAGCCCGGCACTTCCCCGAGGTGCCGGGCTCAGATGTCGGGGGAATCCGCCGGTCAGTTGTCGGCTGCAGGCAGCTCCTCCTTAACAGAAGGAGGAGGCCTGCAGTTCCCCAGCCTGCCGCACCGCATTGGGTGCCGCAGCGGGGGATTAGCGCCGGAAAACCCAATTGAACGCCCGTTTTGAGGCGCTAAAACCCTCCTTTAGCACCCGCCGCCGTCTGGGCCCGGCGCAACCGAATTTTCGTCGGGCGCTGCCGCATTAACGCTGGCGCAAAATTTCTGGCGCTACAGCCCTGGCGAACCCACAACCCAATTTCTAGGCCAGGGACCTTTACAGCGCCGTGTGAATCAACATACCCTGTCAAAACAGTCGGCCGCAGCTTAAAAGCGTCTCTGTAGCTAAGCAACAGCTTCAGCTAGACCTTGCAGAGCCTGACTGGGAAAAAAAAGCAACGAGAAGTAAAAAAACTTATAGGAAACGGCTCCTGAATTTTGCCGGTAGATAGAGCTTTCCGGACTTTTAACCTCCGGTTAAACGAAAGTTTCCTGTATTAACCGGCAAAATTCATACTCCAAAAACAACACCTCAATAACTGGAAATGTTGCCGAGCCCGAGTCCGAGTCTCCCGCGGTGACCAAGTTCGTCAGTGGGGGTAGTTCTCCAAACTGCCACTACTCGGCTTCTTGGCGCTGTCGGAAGTCCGAACACCTCAATAACAGGAGTCTGACTCTCCCGCGCTGTATACAGTCGTTTACTATATAAGTTTTGTTTCACTGTTAAGTAATTAAAGAGTTATGGATTACCCTCAACTGGCAGTACTGTACTTAATCAAGCATCTTCCACCATCCATTTAACACAACATTCTGTGGGTGAGTACCCAATTACTGTATACTGCACATTTCTTGATTTTTTTATTTTTGTTTGTTAAAAATAGCCTCGGTAGATAACCCTCTCTGTCATCTGGAATTTTTAATCAACCGGCACCATCCCGGTCCCGTCGGTGCCGGATACCAAAGAGTTTCTTGTACATAGAATTACGCAGAATGTACAGATTAGAAACAGGCCATCCGGCCCAACTGGTCCATGCCGGTGTTTATTCTCCACACAAGCCTCCTCCCACCCCTCTTCACCTCACCCTCTTTATCTCACCCTATCAGCGTAATCTTCTATTCCTTCCTCCCTCATGTACTTATCGAGCTTCCCCTTAACTGTATCTCTGCTATTTGCCTCCACTACCTCTTGTGGTGGCGAGTTCCACATTCTCACCACTCTCTGGGTAAAGAAATTCCTCCTGAATTTCCTCTTGGATTTATTGGTGACTATTTTATAATTATGGTCCATCGTTTTGGACTCCCCCACAAGTGGGGGCATAGAATTACATTACATAGAATTTTACAGCACAGAAACAGGCCATTCGGCCCAACTCGTCCATGCCAGTGTTTATTCTCCTCACGAGCCTCCTTCCACAGCTCTTCATCTCACCCTATCAGCATCTTCTTCTATTCCTTTCTCCCTCACGTGCTTCTTATCTAGCTTCCTCGTAAATGCATCTATGCAATTCGCCTCAACTATTTCCTGTGGTCAGGCAAGACAGCATCCCTAGTCCCCCCACCCGCCCCCGAGGTCATTGTAAGTCGTATTGTCATGTGTAGACCAGGTAGGAGTGGCAGATTCCCTTCCTTGAAGAATATCAGCAAACCAGTTAGTTTTTTTCCAACAGTCCAGCAGCTTTCATGGATATTTTCTGCTGCTAGCCCACAAATTACCACACTAATTAAATGATTAAATTTAGTTTCACAACTTGCCATGCAGGACTTTGAACTCGCAACCTCTGGGGTGCTAACCCACTACCCTAACCACTAGTCGACTCTACGCTACTTGTATACGTGCTGGTTCTACCCCTTGATTCTTTGGGCTGAGGAACTCTTTCCAGATAATTCTCCTGATAGCATTTACTTGGAGAAGGTTATAACATGTCTAAAACAGGGATAAGTTGTGTTTAAAGAGGGAAAATTAAACAGAGCTAAGGAGTTATAGTTAACATTAAAGCCTTCTAGTGTTTTGCTCTATCTACATCTTGTTGATTCCTTATATTAAAAAAAATACCCATGCTGAAGCAGTGGAGTGCCGAGGAACACGACTGGGAGTACACGTGTGGGAGGGTTATTGAGCCAGCCATGTGAAAAAGCTGATTTAACATACGAAGTTGCCGCTGAATCATTGCTCAGTTTATGATTGTATCTCTACCAATACTAATACAACTCCCTCACCGTGAGGCTCAGTAATTCCGAGAGCAAGCAGTCCATCTCCATGGTACATCACCCCACAATACTCCACCCCCGATTTACACCCTAATGAGCCATCAAAACTCTAGCTATGCCAACACAAAATGCATTAACGTGTGTCAGCTGTGGCTCAGTGGGTAGTACTTTCGCCTCTGATTCAGAAGGCTGTGGGTTTATAGTCCCACAACAGAGACTTCAGCACAAAAATCTAGGCTGACACGACAGTGGGGTACTGACAGAGTGCTGCCCTGATGGGGAGGAGGTGGGGGGGAGACCATAAACCGAGGCCACGTCTGCCCTCTCAAGTGGACGTAAAAAATCCCACGGCACTATTTCGAAGAAGAGCAGGGGAGTTCTCCCTGGTGTCCTGGCCAATATTTATCCCTCAACCAACATCACTAAAAACAGATTATCTGGTGGGATCCTGCTGTGTGTAATTTGGCTGCTGTGTATCCTACATCACAACAGTGACTACATTTCAAAAGTACATCATTGGCTGCGAAGCGCTTTGGGACGTCCTGAGATTGTGAAAGGTGCTATAGAAATGCAAGTCTTTCTCTTTCTTCGCACTACCAATGGACACAACTGAGATGGTTATAAATACAGGGGGAAAAATTGGGTGGCACCCATTTTGGGATGCTAACGTCGCTGGGGCGCCCCCCCACCCCCCCGCCGTAAATTCAGTAGTAGCGCCCCAAGCAGGAGGCGGAGTGCTTTCCAGTAGCGCACCGGGGAACCTGCTGGACCAGCGGGGAGCGGGGTCCCGTGAAAACAGCCCGGCACTCAAGAGGAGTGCCGGGCTGAGCGATTGCGGCCGACACCCCGCGTAAAATGGGGACAGGTGCTGGCAGTCGGGCAAAATAAAAATGGTCGCCCGATACCTGCCCTTTAAGTAGCGCCGCTGCCGCTGCAAAAACGCCCCTTGACCCAGTCAGACATACTGTCCGGCGATAGTTCAGGGGGCGCAAGGGAAGTTTGCGGCCAGGGCGCAAGCGGGGCGCTGCGCACGGCGATGACGTCATCGCCGGCAGCGCAGCGGCATGGGGCTCTACCGGCTAACGCCACCGCTAAACTCCCGCTGAATTTCGCGGGAGGCGTTAGCGGCGCCACGCCCGGGTGCTCGGGGAATTGCACCCCGTTAGCGCTAACAAGAGGCGCAAACCGACCCAATTTTTCCCCCACAGTGTCTCAACATTCGGACAGTTCATACATGGGTTGCTAGTAATGACTTGCAACAATCTCTAAGGTGTTCTGTGTTTATGCCTACTTACACCTTCCAGCTCCCAAAAAAAAGAGATATATTTAAGCGTAGTTTTAACAGAAAAGTAAAGGCAAGATTGGATGTTGCCTCTGCATTACCTGAGGTTGAGCTATTAATCTCAGAGAGACGCTCCATTAATGGTGAGAGCTCTCACAGGTGGAGATCAAAGAGCCCATTCATGCCTAATGCATTCCACTTAGCTGGACCAAAATCAAATTTACACAGAACAGTTGATTTATTCATTTTCTTTACATTTGAAAGTGGAAGTACTTTCATTAAGAGGTCCTACTGCATGCTTCTTTTGTCTCACCACCTTCCCCCCCTTCCTTTATGAAAGGCACTGACTATTGCCGGGGTATGGTTCCACAGGGCACTGACTATTGCCGGGGTATGGTTCCACAGGGCACTGACTATTGCCGGGGTATGGTTCCACAGGGCACTGACTATTGCCGGGGTATGGTTCCACAGGGCACTGACAGACCTCACACAAGAACCCAATCTTGTTTGACCCTAGGCATTGTGTCCAGGCTAATTCCCCATAGAGGAACTCGCTACCACATGGAGTAGTTGAGGCGATTAGTAGAGATGTCTTTAAGGGGAAGCTAGATAAGTACGGGAGGGAGAAAGGAATAGAAGGTTATGCTGATAGTTAGACAAAGAGAGGTGGTGAGGAGGCTCGTGTGGGGCACAACACTGGCATGGACCAGTTAACTTCTATACACATTTTGAATTAACAGTAGGCCAGAGTGCTGATGAGCTGTGCTATGCAGTGGCGGTCTAGAGGTTTATGTTCCCAGTCCTCCTTCATGTAAGGCTCTCAATATCCGTTGTGTGGTCTTGGGAAAGTTGCTAAGCAGACACCATGGAATTCCACACAGAGACCGGGTTGGATTTTGTCAATGGGGGCGCGTTGGAGGTGGGACTGCTGGTTTTCGGGTTTCAGTCCCGCCCTCAACGATGTCTGACCAATCCATGCTATTTTCCCTTGATTGACCTTGTTAAGCCCTTACCGGCCAATTAAGGGAAAGCCGGTGACAGAGGACGTCAGCGTATGACGTTTCATCTGTCGAAAATTTTTTGGCAGATGAATTGTCAGCATTTGACAGCTCTGAGAAGCTGTCAAACACTGACAATCTCGGTTCTACCGTGAGCCCTTGCACAGAAGGCTCAGCAAGACCTCTCTCCTCAGCAGAAAGCAGATGGTTGCTGCATCTGAGAATGCGGCAGCCATTCTGTCATCTCTGCCTGATGGTTCGGAGGCAGGTTGGGAGCGGGGTTGAGACCTGCTCCCAATTTTTCCCATTTTGCCAGCAGTCCCGCCTCCAAACCCGCCTCCTCGGGGCTGGTAAAATCCAGCCCGAAGTTACCAACTCACTTATACATCCAGCTTACCTACACAATGCTGCAATTAGCCCGAGTAAGGCAGATAATGTTGGTGCCCAGGGACTGATAGAGTGAAATGATGGGGCAGTGGGAGGAGAAGTTAGAGTTTGAGAGTCTTGGACATTTTGCTACGTTAAACGTGCTCTATAAATGGAAGTTGTTGTTACTGAGTGTCACAGTGCAGTGGAACAAAAAACAAGTTAGGAGGAAGGCAAGTCCCGGACCAAAGATGCAGATTTTGGTCCACACTTCAGTTATGTGGAGAGACTAGAGAAGCTCCTTAGAGTGGAGACGGTTAAGAAGAGATTTAATAGAGGGTTTCCAAATTACATGGAGTTTTGATAGCATAGATAAGGAGAAACTGTTTCCACTGATGGGAGGGTCGGTAACCATGTGAAGGAATAAGCCATATTTCAGAAAAATACACCAGCATATGAACAGAATTCTGATATTATTAAAACATGACATACTGGGTTTAAAAATCTAAAGTCTCAATGACACAAGCTGTGCAAACAGGCTCTGAGATAAGATGAAGTGTTAACACACAAGCTTTTGAACTGGGAATTGGTTAAAAATACTAAAACAATGGCCCTATTGAAATAGCAGTTTGGCGCTTCCAGAAGGTCTGGAGTTTGGGAGAAACACAATGGCCTAGAAATTGAGTTGCCTTAGCGCCGCTTTTGAGGCGCTAGAGGGACTAGCGCCAGAGTTATGGCCAGTTCAAAAATTCCCTGGGGCCCTAAAGCGGCGTTGCACCGGTAGCGCTGCGCCGGCACCGATGACGTCATCGGTGTGCGCAGCGTCCCGGTTGCCATGCCGACGGGCCCCAGCGCCGAAATTCAGTTGCGGCCGCCTCGCCCGTGGCAGCCGCAACTAAGACTCTGGCAACAGAGTCTTACATGACTTTGCGCCGGCGCATTAAAGGCCCCGCGGCGGCCGGCCGCTTTCCCGCCGGCCGCCTGGCCGCAGCTCCCTCCCCGGACTTCCCCCCCCTCCCCCCCGGAACAGAAGCAAGCCCGGCACTTGTCCGAGGTGCCGGGCTCATTTTTAAAAAGATTTTCGCGGGCCGCGGCCGGGTGCAGCCAGCTCCTCCTTAAGGGAAGGAGGAGGCCTGCACTTCCCGAACCTGCCGCACCGCAGCGGGCGCCGCAGCGCCGGAGTAGCGCCGAAATTCAGCGCGTAGCGCCAGTTTTCAGGCGCAAACAGCTCTCAGCAGCGCCGGCAGCCGTTTGGGCGCAGAACTATTGAATTTTGGGCCCGACCAGCGCGACTTAGCTCCAGCACTAACTTCCGGCGCTAAAGCCCTGGCTGCGCCAAAACTCAATTTCTAGGCCAATGTGTTCCTGTTCGAAGTGTTAAAAACTGACACTTCGAACAGGAACACAGAATATTAAAAAACCATGTGCCTTTGTAAAAGTAACATCAAATGAAACAGGAAACACAATGTAATATAACCAACTAAGATGGCTAGGAAAACAAACACCCTAGTTGAAGTGGTTTTGATTTACATATTGTAAAAAGTACCAACAGAACACTTTGAAGATAGGACTTCAATAGATGCACCAAGCAATCACATTGTGTTTCTGTTGAACTTGGAACAGTTAGTAGACACGATGGACAGGATTTTCATTGGGCCATGGAGACGGGATTGGAGGCGTGCGGGATGATAAAATCCTGAAATCGGGGGGCACGAACCCATCCCGCCCCCAACCCGCCTCCATGCCAGTTTCAAAGGAGGCGGGTACCCGACCCGCAATTGGACCCGCCTCCCCGAGGCAGGAAGGGGTTTAGTGCCAATTAACTGCCTGTTAACAGGTAGTTAACAGGCAGTTTTTAACCTAATCCCTATTTTCATTGTTGAAATGTGGGATTCCCAACGGCTCCAAACCATGCCAAGTTAGCAAGGCGGGCCGTTGGGACGAAGGGTTGGAGGGGTCGAGATGTCCGGTCTTCAGGTGAGTGACGGGTGCATGAGTTCAAAGGTAAGTGTGTTTGCTGTGTGTAAAGTGTTTAAAGAAGTTGTACTTACATTTACTTACCTTTACAGCCTTCCTTCCTTCAGGTCTCGGGAGTCCCTCATCTCACCAGCACAGAAAACAGAATGGCCGCGATCTGTCAAAAGTTCCAGTATTCAGCTTTCTGTTCTGGGGAGATCTCTGAATCATCCTGAGAGGAAGGAATTAACCTGGAGTACAGATTGTCAGTGTTTGACAGCTTCAAACAGCTGTGAAACGCTGATATTTCATCTGTCAAAAGGTCTTGACAGATGAAATATCAATCTGTGACGTCACCTGTTGCCGGGTGGCCCTTAATTGGCCTGCTGAGCCCACTGGGCGGGCTCAACAAGGTCAATCAAGTCAAAATCGCATGGGTTGGCTAGAACTCGATGGAGGGGGGACTACAACCCCAAAAGTTGTAGTCCCACCTCCTACCCGACTCCTCAATGAAAATCCAGCCCGACGTCTGTTTTCAAACAGCAGAGGTGATTTAGAAATTGAATGGAAGACCTTCGATAAGAATGACATCAAATAAATACTACTGTCATATTGTTTTATGATAAGTTTTTGAAACACCTAAACAACAGACAGAAGTCTGAGAGTTGGCAGCTGAAATGATAGTAAGAATAGAAAGAAGTCAACAGGAAGATGACTGGAGATAATTAGCTTACATCAGCAGAAAACTTCAAAGAATATACCACAAAAAAAGGTATAAAAATAGAGCTTTTCAGATAGACAGTCAGAAGTCGCTGGAAAGGGGCAAAGTGACTCTCAACTTCAGAGGCACGCTCTGTAAGTTTTTAACTCTGAGTCTTGGGGATCAAGGTACATTTAATTTGATTTTGGTAGATATTCTGGATTAGAATTAAGAATAAGAAATGTAAAAATGTACAAAGTTAAGATTTGAGAATAAGGATCTCTGAGAAAAAGAAATGTATGCTATTTGTATATTGAACTGTTAAAGTTGCGATTGACTCACAAGCTGTTAACTGTATGTCGGCTCTTAAATAAATCTATATATTTTTAGAGTTGTCTCAAGTAGTATTTCTGTATCAAACTCGCAAACTCAATTTCTATACACTCTTTTGTAAGGAGTTGCAGAATTCTGAGGGAGTTTTCCGGACCCTCATAATATTCCGAAGGTTACAGTCTAGTTAAACTTATTAAAAGTGCTATCCGGAGCATGGTAACATCTTCAGTCGTTCCTTTCCTTTAGGGAGAGATAGCCTGGAGCTTTAGACCCAATTAAGTGTCTTATAGAATTCGGCTATCTCTAACTTTAGTTGAAGGTGAACGTCTGGGGAATACACCAGATCTGGGGTAGCCCAAAAAGAGCTAGGACTAGTAATTATTTCTTCAATTGAAGATAATTGGCAAAAGCACCAGAGGGGAGATGAGAATTTTTGTTACGCAGCGAGTTGCTATGACCTGGAATGCAAGGCCTGAAAAAAAGGTGGTGGAAGAAGATGCAACAATAGCTTTCAAAAGGGAATTGGATAAATAATGTAAAAGTAAATATTTGCTAGGCTCTGGGGAAAGAGCAGGGGAGTGGGACTAATTTGATAGCTCTTTCTAAGAGCCGGCACAGGCACGATGGGTCGAATGGCCTCCTTCTGTGCTGTAAGACTCTATGGTTCAATTTTTAATTGTTAATTATTATAAAGTTCCAGGCAAAATAAAACTATTTGGAACCATAACTGTGAAGAACCAGAGACTCCACATCGCATTAGCTGCAAATCCAAGGCACACCTTGTGAAGCCCCTCAATGATAGGTCTGAA
This sequence comes from Somniosus microcephalus, assembly GCF_052327205.1. Taxonomy (NCBI): domain Eukaryota; kingdom Metazoa; phylum Chordata; class Chondrichthyes; order Squaliformes; family Somniosidae; genus Somniosus; species Somniosus microcephalus. The sequence continues at coordinate 121,314,799 of NC_141000.1, read as the reverse complement.
GAAAACATTGTACAGACACAGGCACCTGGCAGCTTCACCCTCCCGGACACACATTGCCAAATTGCAGGCACATTCCCTGTGATTTTTCAATCCATACATTTAATGGATGGAAAATGTGTCGGCCCATAATTCCCACCGTGCACTCCCAGCAGTCGAAGGTCCCTGGCGGGACTGCGATTTTCTACAGTCAGTCCTCTGGGCTTTGTGTTCATGAGATCATTTTCTCAGCGTGAGTTGCTCGTGGGGAGCCTCAACCTTTCACTTGTACGCATTGGGAAGTTGCAAGCACTGCCCGCGATTTCCCGGTGTGCCCAACTGGCGGGCAAGGCGCTACATGTGCCCAAGTTCATTGGCTGGTTCCTGACCTCATCGGCCATGCCAAGTAAAGAAGCCAGTCAGAGGATAAACAATGTAGGGTCTAAAGATGTGCCTTTCTTCAAACTGTGTCCCACTCTACACCTGGGAACTACAGTTGAGAGAAAGCCAAATGCCGACCTAACAACAACTTGCATTTATGTAATGCCCTTAACATCGTAAAAATGTCCCAAGGCACATCGCAGGGCCCTTATCCGACAAAATTTGACACCGAGCCACATAAGGAGACATTAGGACAGTTGAAGGTAGGTTTTAAGCAGCGTCTTAAAGTAGGAGTGAGAGGTAAAGAGGCTAAGCGAGGGAATTCCAGAGTTTAGGGCCAAGGCAGCTGAAGCCACGGCCGCTAATGGTGGGGCAAAGGAAGCCTAAGTGGTGAAAGAGTTCATCCTGATCACACTAGGCACCTGCTTTATTCCAACTGGGGCCCTTGCAAAGCCCCACACCCACCTCCAGGAGGATCTTGGTCCCCTTCTTGTAAATGCTGACGTCAGACGTATTTAAGTCCGAGAGGACAACGCCTTCTTTTCTCCAGTGGATGGAGGCCTGAGGGTTGGCTGTGACGTCACAGCTGATGTTGACGGAATTCCCTTCCCATGAGTAGTAGGTCACCTGGGTTGAGAGAAACTTGGGCGCATCTGAGGGAGAAAGGAAGAAATTAGCGGAGGAAAATCAGAAGGCAGGTCAGAAAAATAGAGTCACTTTGGCTTGGAATCGGCAAACCTTCCATTCGAAAAGTACAAACAACACAGCATTACGGGAAAAGCATGAATTATGGGCTAAAATTTTGATGTTGTGCTCCTCACACGTGTCATCAGAGCTTATTGAGAAACTGCACAGCCACAGGCCGTGGTTTTTCATCGATTGAAATTAAGATCACGGGCTGGAGGTAAACAATTTCACCAGATGTGCTTCCCGTGTGGGTTCGGAGCACAGAAGCAGAAATTCATCCGCTCCTCCTCCTCCCTCCATACTGCTCAGGGGATGCTGGCGTTGGTGAAGTCCCGATGAAGATCATTCCAGAAGCTAGGCTTCGTGAAACACAGCACTGTTTAACTGTTAAACGAAGTGAAGGGCCGAGGCAAATAATGAAGAACATCAACCAAGGTTGAAAAGGGGTCAGTCAGGAGCAGCAGTTCGGTGACACTAAGGCCGGAATTTTAATTCGGAGGTGGGTAGGGAGGGGGCCGCTGGAAAACAGTTGGGAAATCTCAGAGAACGGGATTCCCTCAGGCCCTGCCGAATTTAATGGCAGGGCCTGATTAGTATTTTGATTCTCTGTTTCCTGCCTGCAGCCAGCCAGATGGAGAGGCTGGCTGGCTATCGGGCAGGTAGGCCTGGGGCACCAGGCTGCAGAGAGGAGGGAGGGAGGGATCTTGATCGTTGGAGGGGAGGTCAGGGGTTGGTGATCGTTGGAGGGGAGGTCAGGGGTTGGAGATCATTGGAGGGGAGGTCAGGGGTTGGAGATCGTTGGAGGGGAGGTCAGGGGTTGGAGATCGTTGGAGGGGAGGTCAGGGGTTGGAGATCATTGGAGGGGAGGTCAGGGGTTGGAGATCGTTAGAGGGAGGTCAGGGGTTGGAGATCGTTGGAGGGGAGGTCGGGGGCTCGAGATCGTTGGAGGGGAAGTCAGGGGTTGGAGATCGTTGGAGGGGAGGTCGGGGGGTTCAGATCATTGGAAGCGAGGTCAGGGGCTGGAGGTCATTGGAGGGGAGGTCGGGGAGGTGGAGATCGTTGGAGGTGAGGTCAGGGGTTGGAGACCATTGGAGGGGAGGTCGGGGGCTGGTGATCGTTGGAGGGGAGGTCGGGGGGTGGAGGTCATTGGAGGGGGGTCGGGGGGGTTCAGATCATTGGAAGCGAGGTCAGGGGCTGGATCGCTAGAGTGGAGGTTGGGGGGCTCAGATTGTTGGAGGGGAGATTGGGGCTGGATGGTTGTTGGGCGGTTGGGGGCTGCAGATCGTCGGTGACGTCAGGGGCTGGAGGTTGGATGTGGGGTCAGAGGCCGTGGGGGGTCGGAGGTGGGTTTGGAGATTGGAAGCCTCGTGGGGTGCGGGTGTCGGAGGCCTCAGGGTGGGGGGGGAGTTCGGGGGGAGATCAGAAGGATGGGGTGGTGTTCGATCGCTGGGGATTGGCGAGGCAGGAACACTGGATCCAGCAGGTAAATGGAAAGGCACTTACCTCCTGGGTCCAGCAGTCCTTGCCTTCCTTTAGCTGCCGGGATCCCTGAGGCTAGGGAAACCCGGCCAGCCAGCGTTCAATTCAAAATGGTGCTTCCAAATGAGGTACGCAGCCTCACTATAATATGTAAACTGCCCGCCCCCCCCAGTCCCGCCTCCGCTAAAATTGGAAGTGGGTGGGCTGGAGGCGGGTTCTGGTCAGGATTTGTTTTTTTAACTCTTTAACCTCCCACCCGACCCCAAACCACCCATTTTTTGGGGTTAAAAATTCCCACCTCTCTGGGTTTTAAAAGCCTGTGCACAGGAGATGGTAACACCCTTGGTCACAAAGTGCTAAATACGGGTAGGGTCGCCAGCTGTGATTGGACAGATTCCTGGAGGTTTATCACATGACCTCCTGTCTCCAACTGGCCCGCCCAGTCAAGCAGCCTTCCTTCCCCCATCGCCAATACTTTTAGAACTAATAAACAAAAGAGTTGAAAGAAAATGAAAGATTCACACATCTCTTTCTCTGCCCCATGGAGTTTATTCCTAGGTTGGTCACAAGGAGATTAATCTTTAATTTCTGGAAACTCCAAGACAATTCTGGAGGCTTGGTGGCAAGTTGGGCCTATGAATCCCAATGTATTGAGTATTGGGAGAGGCAGGCAAAAATAAGTTCAATACCTAAACTAACATCGCAAATAAGCAGATTATCTGGTCATTATCACATTGTTAGATTAGGCCTATATTCTCGAGAGTTTAGAAGAATGAGAGGTGATCTCATTGAAACATACAAAATTCTTACAGGGCTTGATAGGGTAGATGCAGGGAGGATGTTTTCCCCTGGCTGGGGAGTCTAGAACCAGGGGGTCACAGTCTCAGAATAAGGGGTAGGACTGAGATAAGGAGAAATTTCTTCACTCAGAAGGTGGTGAACCTTTGGAATTCTCTACCCCAGAGGGCTGTGGAGGCTCAGTCGTTGAGTATATTCAAGGCAGAGATCGATAGATTTTTGAATATTAAGGGAATCAAGGGATATGGGGATAGTGCAGGATAGTGGAGATCAGGTAGAAGATCAGCCAGAAGGTCAGCCATGATATCATTGAATGGTGGAGCAGGCTCGAAGGACCAAATGGCCGACTCCTGCTCCTATTTCTTATGTTCTTATGTTGTTGTTCATGGGAGCTTGCTGTACTCAAACTGGCTGCCGTGTTTCCTACATTGCAACAGTGACTATACTTCAAAAGTACTTCATTGGCTGTAAAGCGCTTTGGGACGTCCTGAGGCCGTGAAAGGCACTGTATAAATAAAAGTTCTTTCTTCATTTTGTCTTCTCTTGTGCAAGTGCCAAGCAGAGGATTAAGCATAGGGCATCAGGAGTAAGGCTATGACAGAGAGGGACTTGCATAAGACAGTAAAATAATTTGCTACACTGGAAGGAGAATTTTAAGTGAGGCTTTTGAAAAAACCAACATAATTCTGGGTAAATTCAAAATCTGTATTATTATTTCTTATTCAGAAATCCAAACCCACAACCTCCACTACCTAGAAGGACAAGGGCAGCAGGCGCATGGGATCACCACCACCTCCAAGTTCCCCTCCGAGTCACACACACCATCCCAACTTGGAATTATATCGCCGATCCTTCATCATTGCTGGGTCAAAATCCAGGAACTCCCTCTCTAACAGCACTGTGGGAGTAACTTCACCACACGGACTGCAGCGGTTGAAGAAGGCGGCTCACCAGCACCTTCTCCAGGGCAACTAGGTATGGGCAATAAATGCTGGCCTTGCCAGCGACGCCCACGTCCTGAGAATGAATATTAAAAAAATGACACTAAAACTGAGTCCACCCTTAATGCTGAGATGGCAGAGGCAATGAGCAAAGGCAGGTCCCCTGCCATTAAGTGACTGTCCTTACACTGAATATCCAAGTGCATGCTCTTCTGGTCTTGTCCGATTGGACTCGTGGCTTCGCAGTGATACGCCCCTGAATCACTCGGCTCGATGTTCCTGATGTGCAATGAAGATTTCCCCTTCTGTCTCCTCACCTCAATCCTCCCATCACGGATCTGTTAACAATAATAAAAACTGTTAGTACATAATGGACCTGAAATTGCAGTCGGAGGCTCCCCGCGGGCGAATTCCTCCGATCCGCGAGAAAAGTACGCACCTACCTGGTGCCTCCGTATCTTCGGACTCCTGCGAGCGTACGCCCTGCGTAAAGGCCCACATATCCCAGGGGCGCAGGCGGTTCGCAAGCGTCCCTGGGATCACGTGGACCGGCCCAACCAATCACAAAGTGGGATTCCCATTATGCTTATGGGGATTCCATTTACATTCGGAACCCCCATTATCAGGAATAGGAATCACATAAAAATCACACTTTCACACAACTCAAATAAAAATAAATCATCACACGGTCAAAATTAATAAAGATATAATTTAATTAAACATTTAAAACAAAAATGTAATTTTTTGAAAAAATAAATGTAAACATTTTTAAATAACCTAAACTAATTTTAAAGGTTATTTGAATGTTTAAATGATTTTTAAAAATGTATTTTAATATTTATTCAAAGCCTTATGCTGGTGAAAGAAGGCCCTAGGCCTGGTTTACAAGGTGTAAGGGTTTTATGGGCATTCGTTGGGCAGTTGTTGGGCAAATAGCAAATAGCCCGACTCTCCGCCAGCGAATGTCCACTTCCCGGACAGACCGCAAGTTCCGGGTTTTTTGCACATGCGCAGTGCACTCGGAGACCCGGAACTTGCGGGGCACTTACGGCCGCGGACACTGCGCATACACTGTCATAGGCCCTGTAAAAGCTGGGCCAATAACAATTAACTGAACGGGTGAGAAAATTGGGAAAAAAATTCCAATCAGGGGCCTCGACTGCGGGTCACTGTGGCTGCTGTCTGTTGTGGCAATTTACTGGAGATTAGAATGAGCAGCGCGTCTTAAAAAAGACTCCTAATCTCCACAACAGAGCTGTCGAACTTCTCTCAAAGTGTAGCTACTCTCGCTACCTGCTGTGTTCTCTCGATGTTAATTGGCTTCCACCCGCTGTTAGCTGAGAGTAACCATTACAGAAGTCATGCTTGTTTACAAGTATGAAAATAACATAGCTTCCATCTGCCCTACTTAAAGAGTGAGCTTCCTAAAGCTTTGTCAGGCTAGAGAATAATTGCACCCAACAGCGTCCTGCAGACTTCTCGCAATTATCTATGCATTCCTTTAAATCCTCTTAACAGTAATTTTTTTATTTTCTCCATTTCCCTCCTAAAGGCAGTGAGGGTTGCTGCGGTGCTTGCTCACAGCTCTCTGGTACCTCCACCAAGTGGTCGTCCGTCACATGCGAGGCCAGGCAGCGGGCTATTCCACAACAGCAACCTGCATTTATATTGCGCTTTGAACGTGGTTCAAAACGCCCCCAAGGCGCAATCAGACAAAAGTTGATACCAAGCCAAAGAACGAGACATTCGGCGAGGAGGTAGGTTTTAAGCAGCGTCTTAAAGGAGGAGAGAGAGGTAGAGAGGCAGAGAGGTTTTGGGAGTGAATTCCAGAGCTCAGAGCATAGACAGCTGAAGGCACGGCCGCCAAAGGTGGTGCGAAGTAAATTGGAATGCGCAAGAGGCCAGAAGTGGAGGAGTGCAGATGTCTTTGAGGGTTGTAGGGCTGGTTGAGATTACAGAGATAGGGAGGGGCGAGGACATGGAGAGATTTGATCACGAGGATGAGAATTTTAAAATATAGGCATTGCTGGACCGGGAGCCAATGTAGGCCAGTGAGCACGGTGGGGGGGGGGGGGGGCGGTGATGGGTGAACGGGACTTGGTGCGAGTTGGATATTCACAGCCGAGTTTTGGATGAGCTCAAGTTTACGAAGGGTGGAAGATGGAAGGCTGGCCAGGAGAGCGTTGGAATAGTCTGAAGGTAACAAAAGCACAGACGAGGGTTTCAGCAGCAGATGAGCTGAGGCAGGAGCGGAGACGGGCGATGTTACGGAGGTGGAATTGGGGGCCTTGGTGATGGCGAGGATATGGGGGTCAGAAGCTAAGCTCTAAAATTGGTATTAAGTGACATTAAAGCATCATATGGGCATCTTTCTACTAAACCTTACAAGGCACGTATGTGATTGTGAAGGAGATAATGCTGGAATCAGCTGTTTGAGGATCATGAAATAGAGACTTGCCTGAAGTATTGTGTTTTTCTTTATATTTGCCTTATTTGGGCCCGACATTGTCTATTACCTGCACACTGTATTGTCCCTGTATAAATAAATACTCTTGTCCTTAATGGATATTTCTTGCTCCAAGCGATTTTTAAGATAAAATGCACAAGGCAGGCAGCAGAGATTATAAATTTCTGACTGGTAAACAATTAGATTTCTACTTGCTGGTAAACAATAGGTTTATATATTTGTCTCTTAAATTGCTGTTTAAACTGCAGAATTGCTTCCAAGGATGTCAAGGCCTTGGAGAGGGCGCAGAGGACATTTGTGAGGAGAGACTGGAGAAGCTGGGATTGTTCTCCTTAGAGCAGAGAAGGCTAAGGGGAGATTTAACAGAGGTGTTCAAAATTATGCGGAGTTTTGATGGAGTAGATCGGGAGAAATAGTCCCGAGGCAGGAAGGTTGATAACCAGAGGGCATAAATTGAAGATAATTGGCAGAAGAACCAGCGAATTGTTATGATCTGGAACGCGCTGCCTGAAAGGGCGGTGGAAGCAGATTCACTAGTAACTTTCAAAAAGGAATTGGATAAATACTTGAAGGGAAAAATTTACAGGGCTATGAAGAAAGAGCAGGGGGAGTGGGACTAATTGGATAGCACTGCCAAAGAGCCGGCACAGGCACGATGGGCCGAATGGCCTCCTTCTGTGTGGTATACCTCAATAGAGATTGAATGTAGGACCTTCCGCCTGATTCTACTTCTTACATCCAATTTATAATTTTAAATTTGTAAACCATGGATTTGAGCCTTTGTGCACAGTTTGTCTGCATCAATTTCCAAAACAAGCATTCTACTCGGAGCTCCGACACGGCAAGAGAGCCCCAGATGGATGAAGAAGAAGACTTCGACAGGAAAAAAGTACAGGGCTGTGGAGAAAGAGATGGGGTGAGTGGGACTAATTGGAGAGCTCTTTCAAAGAACCAGCACAGGCACGATGGGCCGAATGGCCTCCCTCTGTGCGGTATGATTCTATGAACAAGCGTATACTGCAGCTTCCCGTGCTCCAGGGCTAGAGGCAGGTGGCAACATCAATACAACCTCATATGGGCAAGACTGGCACAGTTATTGAAAACTTGCAAACGCAATCTCAAAATGACAGGCACAAAGGTTTCACGATTCTGGCTGGGTTCGAAGTCGGTGGTTGTCCCACCAGGTCAAAAAAAGGGAAAAAGAGAAACACAGGGAAGTAAAGTGCCTCATGAATCCTCCCAGAGGCATTTGCTCTTCCTTGTTTGTCCGATATCCCTGGCATTTGAGGTAGGGCTTCCCTGTGGTGACAGCACTGTACTATAAGTGCAGTGTTTATTATCCCCACATAAATACGTTCTCTATATTGTCTAGCTGCAAGTTTTTTTTTCACAACAATATAGACATGATAGAAAGAGATAGCAAAAGCAATCAAAAAGACATTTATCTCCAGGGGACTGGAATTCAAAGTTGAGGCAGCGATGCTTCAGTTGTATAGAACCTTGGTCATGGATTGAAAATTGGTTAACAGACAGGAAACAGAGCGTAGGAATAAATGGGTCTTTTTCGGGGTGGCAGGCGGTGACTAGTGCGGTACCACAGGGATCAGTACTTGGGCCCCAGCTATTCACAATATATATCAATGATTTGGATGAGGGAACCAAATGTAATATTTCCAAGTTTGCTGATGACACGAAACTAGGTGGAATTGTGAGTTGTGACGAGGATGCAAAGATTTAGACAAGTTGAGTGAGTGGGCAAATACATGGCAGATGCAGTATCACGTGGATAAATGTGAAGTTATCCACTTCGGTAGAAAAAACAGAAAGGCAGAGTATTATTTAAATGCTGATAGATTGGGAAATGTTGATGTACAAAGGGACCTGGGTGTCCTTGTACACCAGTCACTGAAAGCAAACATGCAGGTGCAGCAAGCAGTTAGGAAGGCAAATGGTATGTTAGCCTTCATTACAAGAGGATTTGAGTACAGGAGCAAGGATGTCTTACTACAGTTATACAAGGCCTTGGTGAGACCACACCTGGAGTACTGTGTGCAGTTTTGGTCTCCTTACCTAAGAAAGGATGTACTTGCCATAGAGGGAGTGCAGCGAAGGTTCACCAGACTGATTCCTGGGATGGTAGGACTATCGTATGAGGAGAGATTGGGTCGACTAGGTCTGTATTCACTAGAGTTTAGAAGAATGAGAGGGGATCTCATTGAAATGTATAAAATTCTGACAGGGCTAGACAGACTGGATGCAGGGAGGATGTTTACCCTGGCTGGGTCTCTAGAACGAAGGGGTCACAGTCTCAGGATACTGGGTAGGACATTTAGGACTGAGATGAGGAGAAATTTCTTCACTCAGAGGGTGGTGAACCTGTGGAATTCACTGCCCCAGAAGGCTGTGGAGGCCAAGTCACTGAATATATTTAAGAAGGAGATAGATAGATTTCTAGACACAAAAAGAATCAAGGGGTATGGGGAGAGAGCAGGAATATGGTATTGAGATAAAGGATCAGCCATGATCATATTGAATGGCAGAGCAGGCTTGAAGTGCCGAATGGCCTACTCCTGCTCCTATTTTTCTATGTTTCTATGTTTCTATGTCAGACCACATCTGGAGTACTGCATTCAGTTTTGCGTTCTGCAAAGATATATTGCCCTTGGAGGGGTAGAGCGCAGATTCACCAGAATGATACCAGGACTTAGAGTTAAATAATGAGGGCAGGTTGCACAGACTAGGCTTGCATTCCCTTGGGTTGAGGGGTGGTCTAACCAAGGTCTTTAACTTGATAAAGGGTAGCAACAGAGAAGCTATTCAAAGGGAATCCAGAACAAGATACCATAATCTTAAAATTAGTCCTAGGACGTTTAGAATTGAAATCAAGTAGTACCTGTCATAAATTTCATCATCGAGAAACTGCCTATGAAATAACAACGGACGGCCAGCTGGTGGCGCCGTCCAAGGAGTATAAATACTCGAGCGTTGGCCCCAGCTTGCCAGGGACATTTTGTAAGACAAGGAACTAGTGGATACAACTAGACCTCCATGTTCTGAAACAAGTTGATTAAAGCCTTGCTTTATGTTCAAACCAAGTGTGTAGTGAGTTTTATTACGTCGGTACCTTTTCACACAAAGGGTAGTGGAAATCTGGACTTCACTCCCCCAAATGGCTGTGGATGCTGGGGGGGTCAGTTGGAGCCTTCAAGACTGAGAGTGATTGATTTTTGTTGGGTAAGGGTATCAAGGGATATGGAGAAAAGGCGAGTAAAATGGAGTTGAGGTACGGATCAGCCATGATCTAATTGAATGGCTCGAGGGGCTGAATGGCCTCCTCCTGTTCCTAACGTTCCCATGCAGATATGGGGGGCAAAATGTGTCTGAGGGATTTCCTGATCTCCCACCACAAATTCAGTGGAAACCTCAGAGAAGCAGTATCGACGGCCGCTTACGCTGCTTCTCCAGGTTTTCTACATAAGTTACAGTGGAAGATTGAGAGAACGCCCCCCTTTACCCCATGGAAAATCTCCCCCGCCCAGGATGTTCTCTTTGCTGATGATTAAAACTTCATTTGAAAAGGCTTATTAATCTTATGGGCCTGACGCCTCCATGTTAAAAGGCAAATAGCAAAGAATGCTGGCCCAGGTCTTAGCTGTCTCCTTTCCACAGGCTGGTTCCAGGCCAGCAGAAATTTGAGTCATGACATTTGGAAAGTGTTGCAAGCTTGAGAGGAACAGGTGACTTTGGACCTATGGTTCCCATTGCTCTCCATCACTGGGGTTTTTTTTCCTCGCCTCATCTCTGGATCTGTTGTAGACTCATTGCTAGAGATTGAGCGCTGTGGTTAGTCAACAACTCCTTTATCAATGTATCATGTGACTACCAGGACTATCTAGTAGAAGGTCAACTAGATGGATCTTGGTCTATTTTCCTCTAGCAATTCCTACGTTCCTACTTCAGAAATTGCCCTTGAACATGAAATTCATGAACAAACTTCTCCAGCAAGTCTACATCCATTCAACTGTCTATATTCTCCACATGTCCTTCAGTGTCGTATCAGTATGGAAGGCTTAAAGCTTTCTCCCCCTCCCAGCTGCTGTTTCTTTTAAAGGGTTGCTAGGAACAGGAATGGGCCATTCAGCCTCTTGAGCCTGCTGACAGATCTGTGGGACACCCAACATAGCTTCATAAAAAGGTCATGTCTTAAAAATCTAATTTTGTTTTTCGAAGAAGTTACAAAGCTGGTGGATGAGGGAAGTCCAGTAGATACTGTCTACTTAGATTTCCAAAAAGCTTTTGATAAGGTACCACACAAGAGACCTCTCTATAAGATCGAAGCATCTGGCATTAGTGGTAATATAGTGAGCTGGATTGAGAACTGGCTGGCAGGACGTAGGCAAAAAGTAGTTATGGATGGATTTGGATCTGTCTGGAGACCGGTCACCAGTGGTGTCCCGCAGGGATCAGTGTTGGGACCGTTGCTCTTTGCTATTATTATTAATGATCTGGATGTAGGTGTTGGGGGCACGATTTGCAGATGATACCAAGATCTGTGCGAGTGTCAGGACTGTAGACGACGCTCGTCTGCTTCAGGCAGATCTTAATGTGTTGGGAATTTGGGCTCATGAGTGGGAAATGATGTATAACTGAGATAAGTGCAGTGTTATGCCTGTGGGCAGGGCAAATGCTCAACATATCAAGATAGGCTCAAAGAGTTGGGGCTCTACACTTTGGAGAAGCGTAGACTTAGGGGGAATCTGATTGAGGCTTATAGGATGATGAAGGGAATAGATTGTGTTCCAGTTGACAGTTTGTTTCAATTAAATAGGTTAGGGAGGACCAGGGGTCACTAATTTTGAGTTGTTTAAGGCCAGATCTAGGTGAGATGTCAGGAGGTGGTTCTTTTCCCCGAGAATAGTGGACCTCTGGAGCAGGTCGCCCGCTCAGCGGCGGATGCTGATTTGTTGAATTCCTTCAAGCGAGAGCTGGCCCTGTTTCTGGCTGGGGCGGAGATCACCTCTTACAGAAGGTAGGTACTGCAGGGAATTCAGTGCCAGTGTGATCTCCCGGACTAGTTTTGATCGCCTAGATGGGTCGGAGAGGAATTTCCCAGATTTTTCTCCCCCAAATTGGCCTGGGTTTTTATCTGTTTTTAGCTTCTCCCAGGAGATCACATGGTTTCAGTTGGGGTGGAGTGTATCCTCAGATAATGAAGCCGTCTGTGCCCGCATGTAGCAAGACCTGGACGACATTCAGGCTTGGGCTGATCAGTGGTAGGTAAAATTCGCGCCACACAAGTGCCAGGCAATGACTATCTCCAACAAGCGAGAGTCTAACCACTGCCCCTTGACATTCAACGGCATGACCATCGCCGAATCCCACACTATCAACATCCTGGGGGGTCACCATTGACCACAAACTTAACTGGGCCATACACATAAACACTGTGGCTACAAGAGTAGGTCAAAGGCTAGGTATTCTAAGGCGAGTGTCTCACCTCCTGACTCCCCAAAGCCTTTCCACCATCTACAAGTCACAAGTCAGGAGTGCGATGGAATGCTCTCCACTTGCCTGGATGAGTGCAGCTCCAACAACACTCAAGAAGCTCAACACCACCCAGGACAAAGCAGCCTGCTTGATTGGAACCCCATCCACCACCTTAAGCATTCACTCCCTCCACCATTGGCGCACCGTGGCTGCACTGCAGCAACTCACCAAGGCTTCTTCGACAGCACGTCCCAAACCTGCAACCACTTCCATAGAAGATAGGAGCAGGAGTAAGTCATTCGGCCCCTCGAGCCTGTTCTGCCATTTAATGAGATCATGGCTGATCATCCAAATTCAGTACCCTGTCCCTGCTTTCTCCCCATATCCCTTGATCCCTTTAGCCTTAAGAAAGATATTAAACTCCTTCTTGAATATATTTAATGAATTGGCCTCAACTGCCTTGTGTGGTAGTAAATTCCACAGGTTCACCACTCTCTGGGTGAAGAAATTCCTCCTCTTCTCAGTCCTAAATGGCTTACCCCTTATCCTTAGATTGTGACCCCTGATTCTGGACTCCCCCGCCATCGGGAACATCCTTCCTGCATCTAGTCTGTCTAGTCCTGTTAGAATTTTATAAGTTTCAATGAGATCCCCTCTCATTCTTCTAAACTCTAGTGAATATAAGCCTAATCGACCCAATCTCTCCTCATACGTCATTCCTGCCATCCCAGGTATCAGTCTGGTGAATCTTCGCTGCACTCTCTCCATGGCAAGAACATCCTTCATCAGATAAGGTGACCAAAACTGCACACAATACTCCAGGTGTGGTCTCAACAAGGCCCTGTACAACTGCAGCAAGACATCCTTACTCGAATCCTCTCGCTATGAAGGCCAACATACCATTTGCCTTCTTAACTGCCTGCTGCACCTGCATGCTTACCTTCAGCGACTGGTGCACAAGGACACCCAGGTCTTGTTGCACTTCCCCTTTTCTCAATCTATTGCTGTACAGATAATAATCTGTCTTCCTGTTTTTGCCACCGTATTGGATAACCTTGCATTTTTCCACATTATACTGCATTTGCCATGCATCTGCCCAATCACCCAACCTGTCCAAATCATACTGGAGTTTCTCTGCATCCTCCTCACAGCACACACGCCCAACCAGCTTTGTGTCATCTGCAAACTTGGAGATATTACATCTAGTTCCCTTGTCTAGATCATTAATATATAATGTGAATAACTGGGGTCCTTGCACCAATCCCTGCGGTACCCCACTAGTCACTGCCTGCCACTCGGAAAAAGACCCGTTTATTCCAACTCTTTGCTTCCTGTCTGCCAACCAGTTCTCTATCCAAGACAGTACTTACCCCCAATCTCTTGTGCTTTAACTTTGCACGCTTATCTCTTATGCGGGAACTTATCAAAAGCATTCTGAAAGTCCAAATACACCACATCCACTGGTTCTCCCTTATCTATTCTACCAGTTACATCCTCAAAAAGTTCCAGTAGATTAGTCAAGCATGATTTACCTTTTGTAAATCCATGTTGACTTTGTCCGATCCTGTCACTGTTTTCCAAGTGCTCTGCTATTACATCTTTTATAATGGACTCTAGCATTTTCCCCACTACCGATGTTAGACTTACCAGTCTATAATTCCCCGTTTTCTCTCTACCACCTTTTTTGAATAGTGGGGTTACATTAGCTATCCTCCAATCCATGGGAACTGTTCCAGAGTCTATAGAATTTTGGAAGATGACCAGCAATGCATCTACTATTTCTAGGGCCACTTCCTTAAGTACTCTAGGATGTAGATTATCAGGCCCTTGGGATTTATCGGCCTTCAATCCCGTCAATTCCCCGAACACCATTTCCCTACAAATACTGATTTCATTCAATTCCTCCATCTCATTGGACCCTATGTTCCCCGACATCTCTGGGAGGTTATTTGTGTCCTCCTTTGTGAAGACAGAACCAAAGTATGTATTTAATTGGTCAGCCATTTCTTTGTTCCCCATTATAAATTCACCTAGAAGGACAAGGGCAGCAGGCATATGCGAACACCACCACTTCCAAGTTCCCCTCCAACTCACACACCATCCTGACTTAGAGGTATATCGTCGAAATTTCATCGTCGCTGGGTCAGAATTCTGGAACTCCCTCCCTAACAGCACTGTGGGAGCACCTTCAACACACGGACTGCAGCAGTTCAAGAAGGCTGCTCACCACCACCTTCTCAAGGGCAATTAGGGATGGGCAATAAATGCTGGCCTTGCCAGCAACGCCCACATCCTATGAACGAATAAAAAATATATGTTGCGATACACAAGGTATCACAATTGTGTGGCACAGGCTCGATGGACCAGAGGGTCTTTACCTGTCAGTCATTGTCGTATGTTCATATGTTTACCTCAACTTTGTTTATCCGCCTTTATCCCTTGATACCCTAACCCAACAAAAAATGATCCATCTCTCTGCAGTCATGGGCAGGATTTTAAATCGGCGGTGGGGAGGGAGCGGGGTGGGGTGGCTGGAATCCCGGGAGAATGGATTTCGCTCAAGCCCTGCCAATTTTAACGGCAGGGCCTGATTATCATTTTTTTCTCTGTTTCCCGCCCGCAGCCAGCCAGATTGAGGGTAGAGAGGAGGGAGAGAGGGATCAGAGGCTTGAGGTGGCGGGGGGGGGGGGGTGCGTCGGTGGCTGGGGGTTGGAGGTTGGGGTGGTCAGGAGGGGGGATCGGAGATCGGAGGCTTCATGGTGGGGGGGGTGATCGGAGGCCGGGGGGGGTGGGGGTGAGATCGGAGGCCTCGTGGCGGGTGGTCGGAGGCCGGGGAAGATCGGAGGCCGGGGGTGGGGCGGGGGTGAGACCAGAGAGAGGTCGGGGGGCGGGGGGAATCGGAAGGGTCGTGGTGAGGGGCGGATGGTGTCTGATCGCGAGGAGTTGGCAAGGCAGGCAGGATTCTGCAGGTAGAGTGGAAAGACTTGGGGTAGGAATTCAGATTTCTAACACTTTAACCTCTCAACCGACCCAAACCCACCCTTTTTTGGGGGTTAAAATTGCCCCGTTGTTACAAGTTAACTGCCAATGAGCTGCCAATTCAAAACAAAATATTAGCGCTTACTTCAAAGTGAGTTCCCAGCAGAGAGAGGATCCTACTGCCTTGCCAAGGCGACCATAATCAACGTGAGTGAAGAAGAGAAACTAGATTCCTTCTTATAATAAGAGCACTCACAGATCCCGGCAGGAGAAAGATTCCCAACAGAAATGATTGAGAACAAAAGTTTGGTGGGGGGGGGGCGGGTGTGTGGGGAAACAAGAGGGAATAAGAGAAGAAAAATTGTTTAGCCCCTTCCATCTCATAAATCAATTACACTCTCCTTACCTTTTCTTCTTCTAGAAAACTGCTTCCGTTGCCAACCCTACTCCAGAAGATTGCTGGTGTAGGGTCTCCATCTGCGTCACAGGTGATTACCACACGGCCATTCTCTGTTGCAGTCTCATTCTTCAGGAGGGTTATGTGTGGTTGAACTGCAAGCAGATAGGAACGAGGTACAATTAGTTCCTTTCCATCACTACATAGGTCCACTCTGATGCAACTCTGCCAAATGCTCATTGCCCTGGATGCTGAGGGGTTAGGGATGTTATAAACAGTATCACTGTCCCTCACACACACATTGTGAGAGACAGAGCTAAGATAGGCTATAACTCCCCTCCCACTCTCCCACTGTGCAAAGAGTCAAGGGATATGGGGGTAGGGCGGGCAAGTGGAGTTGAGGTTGAAGATCAGCCTTGATCTTAATGAATGGCGGGGCAGGCTCAAGGGGCCAGATGGCCTACTCCTGCTCCTATTTCTTATTTTCTTATGTTATAAATAGTGTCATTCTTCATAATATAAATTGACACTGCCCTTTCCTTTATTGGCTGACAATTAACAAATATTTTGCTGTATTAACCATGGGTGATATGCCATTTTGAAAGCAATGAGGACCAATTTCAAAATGCACAAGCAATTAAGTCACAAGAAAAGACTTGCATTTATATAGCGCCTATCATGCCCTCAGGGTGTCCCAAAGCGCTTTACAGCCAATGAAGTACCTTTGAAGTGTAGTCACTGATGTAGGAAACGTGGCAGCCAATTTGCGCACAGCAAGCTCCCACAAGCAGCAATGAGATGCAGATAATATATTGAAGGATAAATATTGGCCAGGACGCTGGGAGAATTCTTCTGCTCCTCTTCAAATAGTTCAGTGGAAAATCTGTTTTAGTGATGGTGATTGAGGGATAAGTGTTGAAGAGAAGTCCCCTGCTCTCCTTCTAATTAGTGTCATGGGATCTTTTACTTCCACCTGGCCTCTGGTCCCATTCGCTGTTCATACAGTGGGACGTGCTATCCTCATGGAGAGCACGCTCAGCACAATCAATCGTCGCTCAAAGGATTTGTAGCATGGATGGAACAACTGCCTGAAATGGCCGTCGCATTTGCTCACATAGTCATAGTCATAATGGCACAGAAGGAGGCCATTCGGCCCATCGAGTCCACGCCGGAATCTGTAGAGCAATCCAGTCAGTTCCATTCCCCCGCTCTATCCCCGTAGCCCTGCAAGTTTATTTCCCTCTAATGCCTATCCAGTCTCCCCTTGAAAACATTGAGTGTCTCCGCTTCCACCAATTCCATCGCCAGCCAGTTCCAGGTCCTCACCACTCGCTGTGTAATAAAGTTTTTCCTCACATCCCCCCTGAATCTCTTGCCCAAAACCTTAAATCTGTGTCCCCTAGTCCTTGTACCATCAACTAATGGGAACAGCCTATCCCCATCTAGCCTATCCAAACCCGTCATAATCTTGTACACCTCGATCACCCCTTAACCTCCTTTGCTCTAATGAAAACAAATCCAGCGTCTCCAACCTGTCCTTGTAGCTAAGATCCCCCCATCCCCAGAACCGTTCTGGTAAATAACAGCAGCCGGTGAACTTCAAAGCAATTCAGTGCATATGCGCCACTTTGGGATGTACGTTTGGTAGATGTTGATAAGTTGAGATGAAGTGAGGTGGGACGAGGCTTTATAAACACCGGCACAGGCCTGTTGAGCTGAATGGCCTGGTTCTGTGTCCATGAAATTCTGTGTAATTTGAGACGGGGCACCGTAAAACGCATGGCTTTCTTTTAACTTGCTGCCGTGGATTTGAGGCAGCATTGGCCAGCGGTATGGGTCCTACCATGTACCGTCGCCAGGGCTCCGGGAGGGTCCTGCGCGACGCCACCCTGGCAGCACCGCAGCATTCCGCGAGTTGGCTTTCACCCACTGACGTTTTCTTTGTTTATGTCCCTTCTGTCCTTCAGAGCTTACGACCAGAGGGGGGTTTGATTTAATCTTTTTAAAAATAATAAAAGTAATAATGGATATGGGAAACACAGCGATAATTCAGTCAAGGCATATAAACACGTCATGTCGAGATATGGAGAGGAGAAATAGATGAGATGGGAGATCCATTTCCAAATCAGCAACTCCTTTCAGAGGATTTCATTCACACAATAGACGTCAAACAGGGTTACAATTCAGCCTGACATTATAATCTGGTGCACTGCTGACATTTGGCAACCGATCACGGATTAATTCTGTCTCATTCTCAGCCTGAGAGTTAAAACATCTGTCATAGAGAGGGATTAGTGGGATGGAGGGAGACAGGCTGTCACAGTGTGTGGCTGTCTCTCTCTCCTTCTCTTCTCTCTTACTGTTTCGCTCTTTCTCACTCTCCTCTTCTCTTTCTGTTTCGCTCTTTCTCTCTCACTTTCTCTTCTCCCTTTCTGTTTCGCTCTTTCTCACTCTCTTTCTCTCTCTCTCCACCCTCTCTTTCTTCTCCATCCTCTTTCTTTCTCTCTCATTTTCTCTCTCTCCATCCTTTCTCTCCATCTTTTTCTTTCTCTCTCTCTCTCCCTCTAGCCCTCTCTCTCTCTCCTTTTTCTCTCTCTCTCGCCCTCTCTCTCTCCTTCCTCTCTCTCACTCCCTCGCTCCCTCTCTCTCCATCCTTTCTTTCTCTCTCTCTCTCTCTCAACATACTTTCTTTCTCACAGTACACAATCACGCACAACTCACTGGAGAGTAGCCAAATACGCAATGGAACCCAGATGTGCTGACTGAATGTACGATTTATATTATCGGGATGACTCTCAGGCCCAGACCTGCTTTTCCTTCTTATCTTTACCAGCGTTCTACCAGTCTGGCACTTTGCGCTGCTGGTTACGAATGCTCTCGGGACCCACAAAAGGTTAAGCCTCAGATACCTTCTGAGGTGCAGATTTCATCTCCTTTAGATTGATTGCCGGTGATGGACGTCGATTTAAAAATTCTCATCCTTGTTTTCAAATCCCTCCATGGCCTCACCCCCTCCCTATCTCTGTAACCACCTCCAGTCCTACAACCCTCTGAGATAACTGCACTCCTCCAATTCTGGCCTCTTGATTTTAATCGCTCCACCATTGGCGGCCGTGCCTTCAGCTGTCTAGGTCCTAAGCTCTGGAATTGACCAGAAACTTAACTGGACCAGCCACATAAATACTGTGGCAACCAGAGCAGGTCAGGGGCTAGGTATTATGTGTCGAGTGTCTCACCTCCTGACTCACCAAAAGCCTTTCCACCATCTACAAGGCACAAGTCAGGAGTCTGATGGAATACTCTCCACTTGCCTGGATGAGTGCAGCTCCAACAACACAAGGAGATCTACACCATCCAGGACAAAGCAGCCCGCTTGATTGGCACCCCATCCACCACCTTAAACATTCACTCCCTCCACCACCGGTGTACCGTGGCTGCAGTGTGTACCATCTACAAGATGCACTGCAGCAACTCAACTCGCCAAGGCTTCTTCGGCAGCAACTCCCAAACCCGCGATCTCTTCCACCTAGAAGGACAAGGGCAGCAGGCGCATGGGAACACCATCACCTCCAAATTCTCCTTCAAGTCACACACCATCCTGACTTGGAAATATATCACCAATCCTTCATCGTCGCTGGGTCAAAATCCTGGAACTCCCTCCCTAACAGCACTGTGGGTGTACCTTCACCACACGGACTGCAGTGGTTCAAGAAGGTGGCTCACCACCACTTTCTCAAAGGCAACTAGGGATGGACAATAAATGCTGGCCTTGCCAGCGATGCCCACAACCCATGAACGAATAATATATTTTTTAAAAATTCCTCCATAAACCTCTCCACCTCTCTCTACATTCGGCCCCTCGAGCCTGCTTCGCCATTCAATAAGATCATGGCTGATCTTCTACCTCAACTTCACTTTCCTGTGCTATACCCATGTCTCTTGGTTCCCTCAGTATCCAAAAATCTATCGCTTTCAGTCTTGAATATACTCAACGACTGAGCATCCACAGCTCTCTGGGGTAGAGAATTCCAAAGATTCACAAGGCTTTGAGTGAAAATATTTCTCCTCATCTCAGTCCTAAATGGCCGACCCCTTATTCTGAGACTAGGACTCCCCAGCCAGTGTGGAAGTGCCTTGAGGCATTTTACTACATTAAAGGCTCTATATAAATGTAAGTTGTTGTACTTTATGCCTGCCTCTGATAGACCAATGTAAAAATGCCACTATAAAGTCTTTGTAATATCACCACCGCACTTAGCCTCCTCAAAGCTGAATCTGTTCTGCTTCAATCACAGAACAAAGTTGTAATGCCACAATATAACACTAAGATAAAACAAGGACTTTCTGCTGAAATGGATAAAAGCTTCCTCTGATATCCTCAGAATTTGAATATCACTTTTGTTTCTTCATCCAACTCAGTCACGACTCAGGACCATTAATTCCGCTCCGATTTTGAATAATTCAGTTAATTTAGGTAATTTAACTCAAAGACAAAGGTGTCGACACACATCAAAGCGAACCTCTCGAGACCGTGCTGCGAAGGGAGACATGTGTCAGGAATCAATTACCTTAAAGACGCAGTGTACCTTTTAATATTTGTCGGACCTGATCCCTTGGCATCGGTGCCGTTAGATTATGGAAGGGGAAAAGGAATTAACTTCCACCATTAATTGCTGGCCAGTGACCTGCGCCGGTGCTGCGCATGTGTGCACACCGGCTGAGGTCAGTATCAGAGGCGATGCCCCGTGCAGTCAAATAGCCCGCCAATACTCACTACCCAGGCTCAGATATGTTAAAATGCCCACTTGGCTGTGGTGCCTATGGAACCACACCGCAACAAGGAAGGAGGGTCTTCAGGATAGGAGGAGAGGAGAGACAATTGGTGCTGATTAGCAGCTTGTTGCATCACAGCTCCAAGAGATAAAAGAAAGAAAGACTTGCATTTATATCGCGATTTTCATGACCTCAGGATGTCTCAAAGGGGAAAAATTCATCCCCTTAGCGTCAGTGCGCTAATGCGGCATTGAGAACAGTACCTACAGGGTGAGGCGAATCCAACGCCGCATGCCAAATCGGGACCCCTCTAACACTGCCTTTAGCAGCTATCGCCGGGGACCTCAACGCCAGGGAGATTGTGATGTCAGTGAGTGTGCAACGCTCACTGAACGCCCGATTTCCCAAATTGTTTTTAGCCACTTACCTCACCGCCTGGAGTAAACGCCGACAGGGAGAGCTGGCGTGCAGCAGCAGGAAGCCGGCTGCAGGGACATTATTTAAAGGGATCATCAGTAATCACTCGTACCTGTCAGGCTAGTGCAATTTCAGTGGCTTTTTGTTAGTTTCAGCTACTGCAACAGTTCCATTGAGTAATTTCAAGGTTCTTTTGTATCAGGAGTCTTGTGGCAAGTACAAAATAGCTACATTTATTCTTCAAAGATTCAAACTGCAATACTTGGTAAGATTAATGGGGGCTGTACTGGCATGCCACCTCGCCCTCCAGGATCTACGGCAGAGGGAGCGTAGGCAGCGAGAAAGATGGGAACAGGTCCGCAGAGGGAGGAGGACGAGGATGAGGAGGAAGAAGATGAGGAACAGGAGGGAGGGAGGGGGCAGCCGGACAACCGGGCTTCCGAACGGGTGGACCGTGACGTGGTGTGCCACCTCCTTCCACATAATGCAGCAGACTTGTGGCGAGGGCCTCCTGCCAGTTGGTGGGTACAGGACTGCTCGCCTTCTCTCCAGCGCCAAAAGCAATGGGCTGGGTTTTGTGAATGGAGGCAAGTTGGAGACGGGACAGCTGCTTGTCGTGTCAATGTCTCGCCTCCATCCTCACCTGGCCAATCAGAGGGATTTTCCCCTGATTGAGCTTGTTAAGCCCGCCCTGCGGGCTCAGCAGGCCAATTAGGGAGGAAGTCACTGACAGAACACATCAACATCAGACGTGCTATCTGTCAAGACTTCTTGAAAGAAGAAATGACAGCGTTTGACAGCTCTGTGAAGCTGTCAAACACTGACATTCTCTTTAGTTTGATGAGCCTTTGTGGTGAGGACTCATCAAACTTTTCAACTTTGTAAATTTCACATGTCTGTAGGATCGGAAGATCCAATAGCCATTCTGTGAAATTGACAAGGAGAATGTCGGCTCTCCCAATCCAGCGCGGCTAACGGCTGTAGAAAGAAAACAAGGTAAGTGAACACTTTTTTAAACTTATCACTCACCTTACATACTTACCACTCCACACGTGCACCCATCAGTCACCTCTACACCTTACCTCCAGGTGCCTCTGACCACCGCAGACCTCCTCCATGTCTTCTCCAACCCGACAGGGTTCTCCGAGGTCGGGAAGCCTTCACCTGTGAAGGTAAAATGGCACTAATCCTT
Organism: Somniosus microcephalus; assembly: GCF_052327205.1. Taxonomy (NCBI): domain Eukaryota; kingdom Metazoa; phylum Chordata; class Chondrichthyes; order Squaliformes; family Somniosidae; genus Somniosus; species Somniosus microcephalus. The sequence goes on along the minus strand of NC_141000.1, from coordinate 121,292,825 downwards.
TTTTCTGCCTGTTAACTACCTGTTAACAGGCAGTTAAAAGGATTAAATGCCTTTCCCGCCTCCAGGAGACGGGACCCGAAGCTGCTCATCCTCCCGTCTCCTGGCAAAAGGGCACGGAGGCGGGATGGGACGGGTTTGCCATCCGCCCCCACTTTCTCCGATTTTACCGGCTGTCCCGCCTCCATGCCCGCCTCCTCAGGGCTTGGAAAATCCAGCCCAATGCCTCCAAAGCTTATGGGAAAACCTGCGGGCTCTCTCCCTGGGGCAGCGATCTGCCATGAGGATTTATAAATAAGTGCTCATTCTCCTTGTCCTTCTTATGGTTGTTGAGGCAGCTGCACAGCCAACAATGCTGAGAATGAGGTGCTGCAGCATCAATGAACCTCCCCTTTTGCACTAAATGGCCTCCTAACCCTCAAAAACGGTGAGCAGGAAGTGTGTCGCCCACCGTGTTGGTGTAAGAGAAACAATAGGTGTCCAGGGATCGGGCCTGAAAAAAGGCATCAGGCTCTTTTCAGTAATCAAATAAGGGCGCCTAATGCACATTTGATGCCCCCTCTGCAATATTGGGTTAGCCAGGCTGCGTTTAGGAAAACCAGGTCCACATGTGGCCTAACTGACGGTCCTTAAAGGGACCGCTGCAGGCCGCAACCAACAAGGTAAGCGTTTAAAGTATACTTACCTGAATGTGGAGCCGGAAGGAGCAGGAGTGTTCCACCCAACCTCACAGGCTGCTGTTGGTCACTGCTCCCAGCCCCCATCCGAACTAACACTGATCCCGATCGCTACCCCGCCTCCCGCTCGCTCCACCTTCCAGGCAGTGGCCCCAACAGGACGCCCATTAATTGTCCGCAGCTTGCTGGCTCGATGATAATGAGGCCTGAGGCCCAATATCGTGCGCGCTTCAGGCCTATCCATTCAGCCGCGGAGTTTGATCCAGTTTTGGGCGCGCTCTAATTTCTTGGCCTAGGTCTCTGTCAACAAACTCTGTTCCCTTGCCAATGAGTCCATCCCCAGCCACTGTCTGAGGCTGACCCATCTGCTCGCCACCTCAGCATCCTACTTGACCCTTAGCTGAGCTACCCACCCCATATCTTCTCCATCTCCAAGATAGTGAGGTGCCCCGCTAAATGTCAATCCAGTATTCAGAGTCAGTGCCCCAGTCTCCACTCACGGTGTTGTCTGTAGTGGGGTTCGAACCCAACCCTTCTGACTGAAGCGTGGGAATGCTACCACTGAGCCAGTGGTCACTCTATCCAGACACGAATCCCCCACTGGATATCAGCCAGTATTTAGACACTATATTCTAGCCTCCACTCAGCGGGGTTTTCTGTAGCAGGGCTCGAACCCTTCACTTTCTGACGCGGAAACAGGAATGCTACCACTAGGTCACACCCACAGCAGAGGTATTGATGCGAAGTGTAACTTATTTCCCTCTGCTGGCTAAGGTCAGCTACCTGGTCTCCTTAGAGCAGAGAAGGTTAAGAGAAGTTTTGATTAAAAAAATGTTCAAAATCCTGAATAAATAAGGAGAAACTGTTACCAGTGGCAGAAGGGTCAGTAACCAGAGGACAGAGATTTAAGGTTCACTAGATTGATTCCTGGGATGAGAGGGTTGTCCTATGATGAGAGATTGTGTAGAATGGGCCTATACTCTGTGGACTTTAGAAGAATGAGAGGTGACCTCATTGAAACAAATAAGATTCTGAGGGCGATTCACATGGTAGATGCTAAGAGATTGTTTCCCCTGGCTGGTGAGTCTAGAACTAGGGGGCATAGTCTCAGGATAAGGGGTTGGCCATTTAGGACTGAGATGAAGAATTTCTTCACTCAGAGGGTGGTGAATCTTTGGAATTCTCTCCCCCAGAGGGCTGTAGATGCTCAGTCGTTGAGTATATTCAAGACAGAGATCGATAGATTTTTGGACTCTTGGGGAATCAAGCGATATGGGGATAGGGTGGGGAGGTGGAGTTGAGGTCGAAGATCAGCCATGATCTTATTGAATGGCGGAGCAGGCTCGAGCGGCCGAATGGTCTACTCCTGCTCTTATTTCTTAAGGTGATTGGCAAAAGAACCAGAGGCGACATGAGGAAACATTTTTTTACGCAGCGAGTTGTTGTGATCTGGAATGCGCTGCCTGAAAGGGCGGTGGAAGCAGATTCAATAGTAACTTTCCAAAGAGAATTGGATAAAGACTTGAAGAGGAAAAATATTGCAGGGCTATGGGGAAAGACGGGGGGGGGGGGGGCGGAATGAGACTAATTGAATAGCTTTACCAAAAAACTGGCACAAGCACGATGGGCCGAATGGCCTCCTTCTACCTCAACACAGGTCAAACATAGGACCTTCTTACATTCAATTTACTTATTTTAAACTTGTAAACCCTGGATTTGAGCCTTTGTGCTTAATTTTTCTGCATCAGCTTGTCAATTCACTTCATCATTGTGAAAACTTCAATTGGAGCATTTCAAAGTCTCCTTGAGGTATTGGCTCATATAAGGGAGAATTCTGTCGAAACTGTTTACTTCAAGGCTGCTTCTAACCAGTACTTCTGAAGCAACAGAACAGGCATAATATTCAGCAATGTAGGGCAATTCAGGCAGAATATACTTTCCCTTTAAACCGTTTCTCGTTTTTCCAAGCTTCACAATTTGTAACCTCGGTGCAGTTTGAGTTTAATTCATCAATTTTCATCTAGATATATTCCAGTTGGATATAAACGTTTAGAGATTCAGGTTTTCTGAATATGAATGTTAGAGGAGCTGAATGCCTGATGATTAATGACAAACTGTGATCCAAAGGAAGGAATTGTGTCCCCAAGGGCCAATTTTGTACAGGATGTCGAAATTGGCAACAGCAGAAAGCGAAAACTCATTTTGAAGTGTTTTAACAAAAGAATGTGCACATAAATAAGTGTCTGCCTGTTTCATTAGCATTGCCTGTTTCATTAGCTATTATAATTGATATTATACAGAGAGATTCTTGATAATAAGCATGTCACAAAGTCTACAGCACAGAAACAGGCCATTCAGCCCAACTGGTCGTGCTGGTTTTTTTTATTCGTTCACAGGATGTGGGCGTCGCTGGCAAGGCCGGCGTTTATTGCCCATCCCTAATTGCCCTCGAGAAGGTGGTGGTGAGCCACCATCTTGAACCGCTGCAGTCCGTGCGGTGAAGGTGCTCCCACAGTGCTGTTAGGGAGGGAGTTCCAGGATTTTGACCCAGTGACGATGAAGGAACGGCCGATATATTTCCAAGTCAGGACTTGGAGGTGGTGGTGATCCCATGCGTCTGCTGCCCTTGTCTTTCTAGGTGGTAGAGGTCACGGGTTTGGGAGGTGCTGCTGAAGGAGCCTTGGCGAGTTGCTGCAGTGCATCTTGTAGATTGTACACACTGCAGCCACGGTACGCCGGTGGTGGAGGGAGTGACTGTTTAAGGTGGTGGATGGGGTGCCAATGGTGTTTATTCTCCACACAAGCCTCCTCCTACCCTACTTCCTGTTACCCTATCAGCATAATCTTCTATTCCTTTTCTCCCTCATGTGTTTATCTAGGGTTGGAGTATAAGAGTAAGGAAGTCTTGCTACAATTGTACAGGGCCTTGGTGAGACCACACCTGGAGTACTGTGCACAGTTTTGGTCTCCTTATCTAAGGAAGGATATACTTGCCTTGGAGGCGGTGCAATGAAGGTTCACTAGATTGATTCCTGGGATGAGAGGGCTGTCCTATGATGAGAGATTGTGTAGAATGGGCCGATACTCTCTGGAGTTTAGAAGAATGAGAGGTGATCTCATTGAAACATATAAGATTCTGAAGGGGATTGACAGGGTAGATGCTGAGAGGTTGTTTCCCCTGGCTGGGGCATAGTCTCAAGATAAGGGGTCGGCCATTTAAGACTGAGATGAGGAGGAATTTCTTCACTCAGAGGGTTGTGAATCTTTGGAATTCTCTGCCCCAAAGGGCTGTGAATGCTGAGTCGTTGAGTATATTCAAGGCTGAGAGAGATAGATTTTTGGACTCTAGGGGAATCGAGGGATATAGAGATCGGGCGGGAAAGTGGAGTTGAGGTCGATGATCAGCTGTGATCTAATTGAATGCCGGAGCAGGCTCGAGGGGCCGAATGGCCTGCTCCTGCTCTTACTTCTTATGTTCTTATGTTCCCCTTAAATGTATCTACGCTATTTACCTCAACCATTCCCTGTGGTAGCGAGTTCCACATTCTCACCACTCCCTGGGTAAAGAAGATTCTCCTGAATCCCTTAGTGGATTTATTGGTGGCCTCTAGTTCTGGTCTTCCCCACAAGTGGAAACATTGGCCCGGATTTTCCGGGGCCTATGACTGCATGCGCGCAGCGTACGCGATCGTAAGTGCCCCGCAAGATCAAGTTTCAGCTTGACAGATCGTATGAATCCGAAAGTCTTCATTTACCAGCTTAAGGGTGAAAATAAATATTAAAATAATTTTTAAAAAATCATTTCAACATTCAAAAAACTTTAAAATTAGTTTAGGTTATTTTTGGCCCCTTTTAAAAATGTTTACATTTATTTTTCAAAAAATTAAATTTTAGCTATTTAATTAAATTGTATTAATTTTAAACATGTGATATTTATTTTTATTTAGGTTGTGTGAAAATGTAATTTTTATGTGTTTCCTATTATGCTTAATATGCCTAAGCATAATGGGAATCCCCCTTTTTGATTGGTTGGGCCGGTCCACGCGATCGCAGGGACGCTGGCAAACTGCCTGCGGCCCTGGGATACGTGGGCCTTTCCGCGCCTGCAGGCTCGGGAGTGTAGTGTATATACTTTGCAGAAGGAACTATATTCTGCAGCCCCTGTATACTGCAGTACCAGTAGTGACCACCCCTGTATATAAACCTGTGTAGTAACTTTGCATAGTAGTTCCCGTTTTGTCTCCACTCAGTAAACACCTGTTGTAACCAACTCCTGCAGTCCGTGTCTCAATTACTCACGGACATAATACTGGCGACGAGTAGATCCGAACTTACCTACAGTTCTGCACCACCTCATGGGGATCCATCCCTGAAGCGAAGTTGTTAGAGGTCGAGGCCAGAAGGAAGAAAGAAAAAAAAACAAACAGAAGAAACGGGCGTCGACCGTGGGCAACCGCCTCTGATTCAGCGGATTTGAAGATTTGCAGGAGAGGCTGTCGAGAGCAGGGCTTGGTTATCCTGTCTATGGTGTTCCAGCTAATCGGGCTGGTGGCAGGTAGTACACTGATCCTTCCTGGGCTGCGGCGGGCTAGAGCTCGATCAGGTGGCTTTTCAACGGGGCCGAGCAGCGTTGTCGGGAAGAGGAGAGAGAGAGAGAGGGTGGAGCACACAGGGCGCGGCCGGTGCTACGAAGCCGGGCAGCGTACAGACCCGAGAAGAGGGAGGAAAGTGTACCGTAGGGTTTGCTCTGACGACGGGAAAATAAAAGAAATTAGCAGCGCAGAAAGCTGCGAGGAGCTGCAGTTTGCCACGGGGACCGTGGAGAGCGGCGTTAGCAGCAGCGCGGGGGGGAAGTGCGCGAAGGCCATAGGGTGTCGCCATCAAGGCATAAAAACGCCAGCAACAGCGCTAGCAGCAGCGGAGAAGACAGAAAGCGCGGGAGGCGCCATCTTAATCCAGCGGGGAAGAAGGCAAAGCGCGGGAGGCGCCATTTTGTTCAATCGGGGAAGAAGGCAAAGCGCGGGAGGCGCCATCTTAGATTTCCAAGATGCCGAAGACTGGCAATATCACTGCCTTCGATAATGCAATAGAAGACTGGACCACGTATGTGGAAAGAGTCGAAGTATATTGCAAGGCAAACGAAGTAGCCGATGAGAAAAAGGCATCGGTACTACTAAACTTAATGGGTGCAAGAACGTACGGCCTATTGCGGAACCTGATCTCTCCAGCCAAACCGATGCCGAAGAGTTTTAATGAAATTGTTGATATCCTACAGGAACACCTAAATCCTACACCGCTGCTGATAGCAGAAAGATTTAAATTCCACAAGAGATATCAGCATAAAGATGAGAGCAATGCTGATTACCTTACGGAACTACGCAAGCTATCAAAGCACTGCCAGTTCGGAGCAGGACTGGCAGATACACTACGGTACAAATTTGTCTGTGGACTCCTGAGTGAAGGAACCCAGAAGAGGTTACTCTCAGAGAAAGAGCTGACGCTAGATAAGCTTTCAGCATGGCAGTATCGTACGAAGCAGCAGCAAGGGGAGCTGCGGAAATACAACAAAAGCCACAGGAATACGGCACCCATGAAATGACACGGGGATTTGAAAAATGTTATCGCTGCGGCAGAACAACCCATGACCAGAAGGACTGCTGGTCCAAGGACAAAATATGCAGGCTATGCGGAAAGATGGGGGACACATTGCACGAGTTTGCAGGTCTGGGAAGAAGACTAACGACAACAAAAAGGCTACTAAGGAACAGTGCAGGAAAGTACAAAAGATGACGGACAGTAGTTCCGAAGACCAGAAGAGCGATAGTGAGTCCGGGAACAAGAGACTAAGCTGTCTCAAACTTCACAACGTAATCGCAAAAGAGGATCACCGAACCATTTGGGTCACCCTCACGATAGCAGGGTCCCAAGTCAAAATGGAATTGGATACAGGATCAGCCCTGACCGTCATGAATCGACGAGACTACGAGCGGCTATTCTTACACATACCCTTGAAAGAGACACCCATTGTCTTGAAGACGTATGCGGGGCAGAAAGTATACCCCAGAGGGAAAATAAGGGTGCCTGTCGAATACAACGGCAAGGAAATACAGAAATTGTATCTGTACATACTGCAAGATGGTGGACCACCGTTATTGGGACGTGAATGGATCAGAAAGATAAGTTTAGACTGGCACTCCATTCAGGCACTGACTGTGGCTGGTAAAAAGGATGACGTCACACCTGGACGATTGTCAAAAATCTTAGCTAACGCTAAAGAGGTATTTCAACAAGAACTGGGAACTCTTAAAGGCGTAACTGCCTCGATAAAAATAGAAGAGAATGCAATTCTCAAGTTTTTCAAAGCAAGACCGGTACCGTATGCAATTCGCCCAGCCGTCGAGGCAGAGCTGGAGAATCTGGAGAATGCAGGCGTGTTATCTAAGGTAGACTGGAGTGAGTGGGCGACACCCATCGTTCCTGTCATGAAAAAAACGTTAAACAATAAGTCTGAGGAGCCAAGGAAGGTTCGCATCTGTGGGGACTTCAAGGTGACGGTGAACCCAGTTCTTCACACAGTACAGTATCCTCTCCCGAGGATAGAAGATATTTTCGCCTCACTATCTAGAGGGAAGCGTTTTACAAAAATTGACCTAGCACAAGCATATTTGCAGATGGAGGTTGAAGAATCCTCTAGGAAGTATCTCACGATAAACACTCACAAAGGTCTTTACCAGTATAATCGACTGGTATTCGGAGTAGCATCAGCTCCGGCGATATGGCAAAGAGCGATGGAACAAGTCCTGCAAGGGATTCCGGGGACTCTGTTACTTGGACGACATCCTAGTGACAGGTGAAAATGACAGTGAACACCTTGCCAACCTAGAGCAGGTGCTCACTAGACTAAGCGAACATGGGCTATAAGCCAATCGCCCCAAGTGCGAGTTTTTTAAGAAGCAGATATTGTATTGTGGCCACGTGATTGATGAAGAGGGTTACATAAGTCCCCTGACAAAATTGAAGCGGTAGTTAAGGCTCCAGCGCCTGAAAATGTGTCGCAACTGAGGTCATTCCTCGGATGGGTGAATTACTACCATAAGTTTTTGCCGAATTTGTCCACAATTCGGCACCCACTGAACGCCCTACTACAAACTGGAGTAGCATGGAAATGGAGCGATGAATGTAAGCGGGCCTTTCAGGAGAGTAAAGACCTAATCACTTCAAGAGAAGTATTGGCTCACTACAACCCATCACTACCGATAAGATTGGCGTGTGATGCGTCTCCCTACGGCATTGGAGCGGTACTGTCACATAAATTCCTTGATGGTTCAGAGAGGCCGATAGCTTTTGCGTCACGCTCGTTAACTTCAGCCGAGCGTAACTACGCCCAGATTGACAGAGAGGCCCTCAGCCTGGTGTGGGGGGTGAAGAAGTTCAATCACTACCTGCACGGTCAGAAATTTACTCTACTAACTGATCATCAACCTCGTCTCCATTTTCAACCCTCAGAAGGGCGTCCCGATAATGACACCACAACGGCTACAGAGGTGGTCCCTTTTCCTAGGGGCACACAAATATGACATCGAGTACAAAGGAACTAAACAGCATGGGAATGCTGATGGATTGTCGCGTCTACCATTGCCGACAGTGGAAGAAGCACCTGCAGTGGATCCTGTGGAGATATTCCACTCGACCATAGTCGAATGTCTACCTGTGACGAATGCAAACATAGAAAAGGAAACACGAAATGACCCGACACTCTCTAGGGTCTCTGATTTAACGGTGAAGGGATGGCCAGCACATGGCGAACCACTGTTGCCAGCATTCTCGCCGAGAAGAGAACAGCTGTCAGTGTGCAGAGGAACCTTGATGTGTGGATCCAGAGTAGTAATTCCACCCAAGTTGAAGGATAGAGTGCTCAATGAGCTTCATGAGGGTCATCTGGGAGGGGTAAAAATGAAGAACTTAGCCAGAGAGTTTGTGTGGTGGCCGGGAATCGATAGAGAAATCGAAGAGATGACCAAGAGCTGTACAGGATGCCAGAAGGTCCAAAACGCCCCACCACAAGCCCCTCTACATCCATGGGAGTGGCCCTCATCTCCATGGCAAAGGGTGCACATTGATTTTGCTGGTCCATTTATGGACTCGATGTTTTTAATTGCGGTGGATGCACATTCAAAGTGGCCAGAGGTAATAAAAATGTCCTCAACCACCACAGAAAAAACTATCACAGTCTTACGAACCATATTCGCCAGAAATGGGCTGCCTGAACAGATTTGCTCCGACAATGGACCACAGTTTGTGTCTGAAGAGTTCCGGAGGTTCTTAAAGAACAATGGTGTTAAGCATTACACATCCGCCCCATATCATCCAGCCACCAATGGATTGGCTGAGAGGTTCGTTCAAACATTCAAGAAGGCTATCAAGGCAATGTGTAATGAAGCCATACCCCTACAACACAAGGTGGATAACTTCTTGTTTGCCTACTGGAATGCAACACATGCGGTTACCAACCAAACTCCAGCCATGATGTTCTTCAATCGAAGACTACGATGCCCCTTGGATTTGGTTAAGCCAAACATCAGAAGAGATGTGGAGAACAGACAGTTTCAGAATATGAATGAAAGGCCGACCAGGAGTTTTAAGATAGGTCAACCAGTTTTGGCCCGGGACTACCGCACAGAGAAATGGCAGCCAGGAACGATCTGCACACGGCAAGGACCTCTAATGTATACCGTGGACGTTGGAGAGAGCATTGTAAGATGCCATGCTGACCAGATTCTAGAGTCACTGGAAAACGTCAAATCCACACCACGATCCGATACACCTGGTGATGAAACCGAAGTACCAATTGCATCTACCTCAGAATCGGTGATATTGGAAGCAGACGAACCAAACAACGACGTTGATCCCGAATCAACTTTGCCAGAAGAACCTGATACCCCAAAGAGGCGTTATCCGGACAGAATCAGGAAGCCTCCTCAAAGACTGAACTTATAATTGCTTAACTTCAGCTAATGTATATAGCAACTCTAATTGTAAATATGTTATTTAATTATTAATCGAATGTTATGTACTGTTTAGCTAAAAGGGGAGGAATTGTAGTGTATGTACTTTGCAGAAGGAACTATATTCTGCAGCCCCTGTATACTGCAGTACCAGTAGTGACCACCCCTGTATATAAGCCTGTGGAGTAACTTTGCATAGCAGTTCCTGTTTTGTCTCCACTCAGTAAACACCTGTTGTAACCAACTCCTGCAGTCCATGTCTCAATTATACACGGACATAATAGGGAGCGCCAGTCTTCGTCGGTCCGGAGCCATCAGGTAAGTGCGGATTTTACTTGCAGTTCAGAGGCAGTCGCCCGCGGGAAGCCCCCGACCACAATTTCAGGACCATCTTCTCTGCACCTACCTGATCAAACCCATGTTGTCCTTCATTTGGGTGAAATGTGAAATATTAAGGTACGTTAGGAAGGTTAATGGGATATGGTTTATCTCAGATGATCGTGATAACTCGTGAATGGGAAATAAATCAGACCCCAACAGTCTCCTTAGCTCACTCTGTTCATACCATCCAATTGGAATTAATGGGGGTGATCGATTATATAATGGGCCAGAAATTCGGGTCCCCACGGGTGAGTACGCGCTGGGTACTCAGGCGTAGGGCCAACGAAAGTGCCGTTTTCGTGCATGCACTGCACATGCACTGAAAACCGGAACTTCCATTCCCTTGAAGGAAGGGGTTCACAGGTCGAACGTGTGCACTGGAGAGGCAGCGCGTACGCTTGGAAATTCCATTTTTTTTACAGCTTTCTCCGGGAGGGTAAGTCTCCAGGAGCTACGCTTTTAAAAAGCAGTCGCAAGGCCTGCTTTTAACAAGGTAAGTGGTGAATTAAGTAAAATTAAAACATTTTTTCCACAGGTTTATTATTTTTAAATACTTTAAAGAAAGGTAAGTTTATTTTTAGCCCTGTTAAAAACTGTAATTAATTTTTTCAAAGATTTAAATTATTGTTTAAAATAGTTATTTTATGCAATTTATAGTTATTTTAAAAATGTCATGTTTTTTAAAATTTATTTGAAGTTTTAGTTAGGTTTTGGGACTGATCTCTATTCATAGATTTGACAGCTCTTCCTGTCAAACTTATGAATGAAGCATTCCCTGCTACGATTGGCTCTCCATGGCCCACGTGATCCCAGGGGACGCTTCGAACTAACTGCGCCCCTGGGATACGCGAGCACTGCGCGCCGGCAGCTGGAGGAGGCCCAGGATCGGAATCCCACGCGGGCCCACAACACAATGGCAGGCGCACTATGTAAGTGCAGGTCGGGGGCTTGCACCCGCGGGAAGCCTCCGACCCGAATTTCTGGGCCATAGTAGTGACGACACTTCAAAAGTACTTCATTGGCTGTAAAGCGCTTTGGGACGTCCGATGGTCATGAAAGGCGCGATATAAATGCAACTCTTTCTTTCTTCTTTATGATAGCGATTTGCCCGCTGTACATGGTGGACACTTAAACCAATGAAACAACTCTTGAAGCTGCCTGAAGACATTCCGTCTTTTGGGAAACTGGCAATCTGGGGCATGTGGGACTTGGTGCATTCTCCTCAAACGTCAGTGTGAACTGTGAAGAAGCTGATGGAGACTTCAGGCAGCTCCAATCAGCTGCTCGCACTGTTGCTGACTGCAGGAGGCAGGCGGACGGTGGAGGTTTTAGGCAGCTTCAATCAGCTGATTAAAGCTCCCAAAGTCTCCACTTTCTGAGTGTCTCCCATGGTTTCTAACCTTCTAGTGCGAAGGGCCAATTGAAACTGCCCAAAGGTCTGACTTTGCCTGAATCAGCAAAGCTTTTAAATCGGTAGGTACAGTTTAAGTACCTATTGAACTGCACTAAATAGCCGGAGCGCTTAATAGGCTTTAAGCGACATCTTTATAATTGATGCTTCTGGTTATGACAAATGGAAAGTGCCTTTTGCTGATATAGGCGGCTGCCCAGTGATGGTGTACGTGCTGGGGACTGTACTCTGATTAGATCCTTATTCTATTGTTGTAGCTTATGCATTTAGAATGCTCATGTTTTGAAGGGGTTGTCTTATGAGAAAAGCTTGAGCAGGTTGGGCCTACACTGAGAGGATGCTGAGAGGATGTTGCCCCTCGTGGGGGAATCTAGAACTAGGGGGGGCATAATTTCAGGATAAGAGGTCACCCATTTAAAACATAAGAATATAAGAAATAGGAGCAGGAATAGGCCACTTGGCCCCTCGAGCCTGCTCCGCCATTCAATAAGATCTTGGCTGATCTTGGGCTCAAAGCCATTCCCTGCCCGCTCCCCATAACCCTTCACTCCCTTATCTTGCAAAAATCTGTCTATCCCCACCTTAAATGTGTTTAATGACCCAGCCTCCACAGCTCTCTGGGGCAGAGAATTCCACAGATTTACGACCCTCAGAGAAGAAATTCCTCCTCATCTCAGTTCTAAAAGAGCGACCCTTTATTCTGAGACTATGCCCCCCGAGTTCTAGATTTCCCCACGAGGGGAAACATCCTCTCAGCATCTACCCTGTAGAACGTGAAACAGAGATGAGGAGGAATTTCTTCTCTCAGAGGGTCGTGAATCTTTGGAATTCTCTACCCCAGAGGGCTGTGGAGGCTGAGTCATTGAGTATATTCAAGGCGGAGATAGACAGAATTTTGAAAAACAAGGGAATCAAGGATTATGGGGAGCGGGCGGGAAAGTGGAGTTGAGGCCAAGATCAGATCAGCCGTGATCTTATTGAATGGCGGAGCAGGCTCGAGGGGCTGAATGGCCTACTCCTGCTCCTACTTCTTATGTTCTTACGTTTTAAATGGTTTCTTCCTCGATTGTTGTGGTTTGTGGTTGAAGGAGTCGTGCGTGAAAGAGGGGTTCCATTTCATGGGACACTGGCAACAGCATTGGGAGAGGAAGGAACTGTACCGTTAGGATGGGCTCCACCTGAACCGGGCTGGGACGAGGTTCCTAGTGGTGAGGAAAAATAGGGCACAAGGGCCTAGAAATTCGGTGGCGCCCCTTGCCTGGGCGCCGGAAGTACCGCCCCGGAAGGAGCCGTGAGCGCCAACCCGATATTCAGTTTGAGCGCCCCAAACGAAAGCACGGTGCTGCTCGAAGCGCCCCGCATCCCTCTTGGGGCGCTGCAACTGAAAATCGCAGCACAACGTGCCGCAGCGCCACACGGTGCGGCACGGTGCACTGCGGTACTGCAGGCCTTCCCCCCTTCTTAAAGGGGTGGGGCCTGCTGCAGCGCGATCGGAGATCGCGAGTGTCGGCAAAAGAGCCCAGCACCGAGGAGTTACAGTGGGGGGGCGCTACCAAATATCGCGATCGGGGCGGTAGCGGGGCGCTGCGCACACCGATGACGTCATCGGTGGCGGCGCAGTGCTACAGGCTAACGCCGCCATTAGCACCCGGCTAAATTTCGCGGGAGGTGTGGCCAGTGGCGCTAAACCCACTAAGTGCCCTCTTTGGGCGCTAACTGGTGGCGCAGCCCACCGAATTTCTAGGCCAAGGACTTTAAACTAATAAATGGGCAGGTGGAAAATGTAGTTTAAATAATAGTTCAAAAGTAAATGAAAGGTAAGAGATTAGAGTAACTGTCAGAAATTGTGTTTTATGCACTACAGGTAAAGGGTAGAATTAAGAAATAGAAAAAGGATTTAAGACTGTAGTGGGAGTTATGTATCGGCTCCCTGGTAGCAGCTGCAATGTGGTAGATTGTATAAATGCAGTGATTAGACAAGCATGTAGTAAAGGCAGAGTGGTTTTAATGTTTTTTTTTAACTTTCATATAAATTGGGATAAGCAGACTAGCACATGTCAGAAAAGTAGTGAAGTTCTTGAGTGTGTCCGGGATAGTTTTCTATAACAATATGTCCTAGAGGCAACAAGGAGACATGCCATATTAGATTTTGTAATGAGTAATGAGCCAGGTTTAGTTAACAGCCTAACGGTGTGTGAACATTTATCTAATAGCGATCATAACGTGATCAAGTTAAACGTAATGTTTGAAAGGGAGAAATGCGAAACAGCTACTAAGGTTCTAGATTTAGGTGAGGCCGACTTCAATGCGATGAGACAGCGACTGTCCACAGTAAACTGGGAAAATCTGTTAATGGGTAAAACCACAGAAGATCAGTGGGAGATGTTCAAAAGAGAAATTAATGTGATACAGAACCAGTTTATACTCCTGAGGGGCAAGAGTTCTACTTGCCTAAAAAAAAGCAATGGATGACTAAAGAGGTAAGGGACAACATAAAACTATAAGAAAAAACATACAAAAATGCAAAAAATAGCACAGATTCTGGCGAATGGGAAAGATACAAAGAAAAGTAAAGGGTGACAAAACAGACAGTAAGAGCTACAAAAAGGGAGTATGAAAAGAAAATTGCAAGGGATATCAAAATCAACACAAACATTTTTTTACAATTATTTAAGGAAAAAGAGGGTGGCCAGGAGCAATGTTGGCCCCTTGAAAACTGATAACGGCGATATTGTCAATGATAATAAGGAAATGGCGGACATGTTGAATAATTACTTTGCGCCGGTATTTACAGTAGAGGAAGAGGATCGCATGGGGAAATCCCAAGGAAACTAATGTTGAATCAGGGACAGGGACTCACCAAAATTAATGTAAGCAAAATAACAGTAATGAAGAAAATAATGGCACTAAAGAGTGACAAATCCCTAGGGCCAGATGGTTTCCATCCCAGGGTTTTAAAGGAAGTAGGTGAGCACATTGAAGATGCCCGAACTAACGAGCTTTCTCTCGATTCGGGAACCATTCCTTTAGATTGGAAAATTGCACATATCACTCCGCTATTTAAGAATGGCGAGAGAGTAGAACCAGGGAATTATAGACCTGTTAGCCTAACATCTGTTGTCATGAAATTCCTAGAGTCTATAATTAAGGACAGGGTGACTGAACCCCTTGAAAATTTTCAGCTGATCAGAGGCTTAAAGGGGCCGCGCACCCCCCAAAAAAATTAGAGGCAACATTGGTGCTGAGTCGTGGGCTCCTTGTTTGTGAATGAACCGACATTCTGGAAGAAGATACGGAGAGTGTGGTGATGGTTGTTGAGTCCACGGGGTCATCGGTAGGTGGGGATGGGAAGGAGGTCGGCAGGATTAGCCCCCAGCGAGTGCACTGGGTGTGAAGGTCGGCGAGAGAGGAGGATGGGGCAGTTGGGGTTGCTGCCCATGAGGAAGCAGTGACGAGTGCCTCGATGCACCCTTTGGAAAATGCCAAGAGAGGCACAGGGTGAATCTGTGGGCTTACCCAAGAGGGAGTCAATCCTGGGATGGCAGCAGGAGACTAGGAAGGTTGAGGAATAGCGAAGAGTTGGGGGTAGGGATTGGGGGGGCAGGGGGGGAAATATCCAAGAGGGGAGAAATGAAATGGGACATGACTGGGTAACAGGAAGGCGAGAAGACAGGAGAGAAGGGCACAAGATGGGTAAATAGAGACAGATAAAGGGAGAGAGAAGTGATGGACTCTGGTCTAATGATTACATTGACTCCAATGGAAAAGAGAATCAGGCAAGGTGATAAACAGCCAGCTGATTCGCTATCATCCGTTTTACGTCGGGCAATGAAAGTTAAAATTACCTCCATTAGCTATGAAGTGCCTTGGAATGTCTTGAGGATGTGGAAGGCATTGCAAGATGAAAGTTCTATCTTCATTTTGCCTGATTATGATCCAATGACTCTTGCTGTAAAGTCTGTAAGTGTGGGCTTTAGATGAGGACTGTCAATTACTAGAATTTACAGCATGGAAACAGGCCATGCGGCCCAACTAGTCTATGCCAGTGTTTATGCTCCAGGTGAGCCACCTATCATCATTTAACCCTATCAGTAGAACCTTCTATTCCTTTCTCCCTCATGTACTTATCTAGCTTCCCCTTAAATGCATCTATTCAATTCGCTTCAACCACTCCCTGTGGTAGCGAGTTCCACACTCTCACTACTCTCTGGGTAAAGAAGTTTCTCCTGTATTCCTATTCGATTTATTAGTGACTATCTTACATTTATGGCCCCTAGTTTTTGACTCCTCCACAAGTGGAAACATCTTCTCTATGTCTCCCCTATCGAACCCCTTCATAATCTTCAAGACCTCTGTCAGGTCACCCCTCAGCCTTCTCTTTTCTAGAGAAAAGAGCCCCAGCTTGTTCAATCTTTCCTGAAAAGTATAACCTAATTACAATGGACGTTTCCTCCCCTTCCTGTGCATTGAATCAAGTCCCGTTCTCGCACCAAGTCCCATTCACCCATCACCCCTCTGCTCGCTGACCTACTTTGGCTCCCGGTACAGCAGCGCCTCAATTTTAACATTCTTGACCTTTTTTTAAATCCCTCCATGGCCTCGCCCCCTCCCTATCTCTGTAACCTCCTCCAGCACTACAACCCTCCAAGATCTCTGCACTCCTCCAATTCTGGCCTCTAGCGTATCCCTTATTTTAATCGCTCCACCATTAGAGGCCATGCCTTCAGCTGCCTTGGCCCTAAGCTCTGGAATTCCTTCCCTAAACCTTCTGCTCCCCTCTCTTCTTTTAAGACGCTACTTAAAACCTACTCCTCTTCTGCCCTAATATCTCCTTATGTGGCTTGGTGTCAAATTTTGTTTGATAATGCTCCCGCGAAGCACCTTTGGATGTTCTACGTTAAAGGTGCTATATAAATGCAAGCTATTGTTGTTGTTGACTAGCTTGCTGACATTTGCCATTGAGCTCACATGGTAAGGAAAATCGAGAGCTGTGGAATGCTACTGCAGCATGTGCCAGGTCTTTCAGTAGGGGAGAAGGAGCAAATCGGAGGAGAGAATAATACAAAGTACCAGAATTGTGGAGCGCCTTGCCAGTCAGCAGTAAGCAGCGTGATAGCACAAAGCACCAACATACCGAAGACTTTCAAGGACAGTTGTTCTTCCACGCTTCCCGCTTTGTTCGTCGCCCTGCAGTTGTAAGACCCTGTATCCTCTCGGAAAATGTTCCTTATTGTCAGCTCTGTGCTTCTCTTCAGCGAGTACTTATCATCTTCTTCAACCAGTCTCCCATTTCTGCAAGAGTGAAAGTTCAAGATTACAGGATTAGAAGAAAGTGCCATCTTACATCATGTATAGACCCTATACTCCAACCAAAGCCCATACTCTCAGGCACCAGTGCACCCACCTTGTGGCATGGGGTTTATACCCCCATCTGCTGTTCCCTCCCCGCCACCCATCCCGAATCATGGGATTGTCTCTATTACATTAAAAAAACAGAAATTGCTAGCAACACAAAGCAGACCAATCATTATCTGACAGAGAAAATAATGATGTGATTCTTCCTCAGACATTGATGTTGATCGATTTGTCATTGAATTTCCGACATTTTCTGTCTCCATTTCAATTTTCCAGCATTTTCAACCTTTTCTTTTGTCTCTTATTATTACATGCTTTCAAACGAAAGCTCAGAGACAGCAGGAGTTTTTATTCAGAAGCCACTCTTCACCAGCACAATACAGCCAGTGACAGGCATTTCATGATGCCGCTAAAGGGGGTACTCTACATAAATAAAGGTTGAAATTGCTCTGTGCATTAGGAACACGCTAATCTGTTCACATGAAATTCCTCTCCCACTTTAATAAAAGTATTAACTATTTTGGAGCACAATCTTCTTTAACATTCGTGCCACAGAAGTGCCAGACAATGACTATCTCCAACAAGCGAGAGGCTAACCACTGCCCCTTGACATTCAACGGCATTACCATCACCGAATCCCCCACCATCAACATCCTGGGGGTCACCATTGACCAGAAACTTAACTGAACCAGCCACATAAATACTGTGGCAACAAGAGCAGGTCAGAGGCTGGGTATTCTGCGGCGAGTGTCTCACCTCCTGACTCCCCAAAGCCTTTCCACCATCTACAAGGCACAAGTAAGGAGTGTGATGGAATACTCTCCACTTGCCTGGATGAGTGCAGCTCCAACAACACTCAAGAAGCTCAACACCATCCAGGACAAAGCAGCCCACTTGATTGGCACCCCATCCACCACCTTAAACATTCACTCCCTCCACCACCGGCGTACCGTGGCTGCAGTGTGTACCATTACAAGACGCACTGCAGCAACTCGCCAAGGCTTCTTCGGCAGCACCTCCCAAACCCACGACCTCTTCCACCTAGAAGGACAAGGGCAGCAGGGGCATGGGAACACCACCACCTCCAAGTCACACACCATCCTGACTTAGAAGTATATCCGCTGATCCTTCATCGTCGCTGGGCCAAAACCCTGGATCTCCCTCCCTAACAGCACTGTGGGAGTACCTTCACCACACGGACTGCAGCGGTTCAAGAAGGCAGCTCACCACCACCTTCTCAAGGGCAATCAGGGAGGGACAATAAATGCTGGCCTTGCCTGCGACGCCCACATCCCATAAACGAATAAAAAAAAATGGTGGGCAACAACAACTTGCATTTATATAATGGGGGAGAAATTGAGTATAGCCCCGTTTGGGGCGCTAACCTCACCAGGGCGCTAAAAGTCGCGCCCCAGAAACATTCACGCCCCCACACCGGAAATTGGTCGTTTGCGCCCCAAAGGGAAGCGCGTCGCGACTAGAGGTGCCCCGCCTCCCTCTTGGGGTGCTGCGAGTGAATATCGTGGCGCTACGTGCCGCCGCGCCACACGCTGCGGCACGTCGCACTGTGGTATTGCAGGCCTTCCTCCCCTTCTTAAAGGGGAGGGGCCTTGTGCAGCGCAATCTGGGGCCCAGCTGGGCCCCCGAGGATCGGTAGTGCAGGCAAAAGAGCCCGGCACCGAAGAGAAGTGCCGGGCTCTTGGAGCGCAGCCGGCACTCCGCGGGGGCGGGAAGGGCACTTCAGGAGGCCGGGGACGGGAGCGCAGGCAGGTGCTGGCAGACAGCCAACAACAAAAATGGCTGCCCCGCACCTCGCCTTTAATTTGCGCCTCCCCGGCCGCAGGTAGGCCCCCCTGACCCCGTCGGACATAGCGTCCGGCGGTCAATCAGGGGGCGCTGCCGAATATCGCAGCCGGGGCGTCAGCGGGGCGCTGCGCACACCGATGACATCATCGGCAGCGGCGCAGCACTAACGGTTAGCGCCACCACTAACGTCCCGCAGAATTTAGCGGGAGGCGTGGGCAGTGCCGCGCCCGGGCGCTAGTTGGCTTGCGCCCCACTTAGCGCCCTTTTAAGGTGCTAATGGGTGGCGCAACCAACTGAATTTTTCCCCCGTGACTTTAACGTGGAAAATGTCCCAAGGCGCTTCATAGGGGCGTAATCAGAAAAAAATTGACACCGAGCCAAAGAAGGAGATTTACGAGGATGTTGCCTGGGCTGGGGAATTTTAGCTATGAGGAAAGTTTGGATAGGCTGGGGTTGTTTTCTTTGGAACAGAGGAGGCTGAGGGGAGATTTAATTAAGGTGTATAAAATTATGAGAAGCCCAGATAGAGTGGATAGGAAGGACCTATTTCCCCTAGCAGAGAGGCCAATAACCAGTGGTGTAGATTTAACGTAATTGGTAGAATGAATCGAGGGGAGTTGAGGAGAACTTCTGGGTCAGAGGGTGGTGGGGGTCTGCAACTCACTGCCTGAAAGGGTGGTAGAGGCAGAAAACCTCATCACATTAAAAAAGTACTTGGATGTGCACTTGAAGTGCGGCAACCTACAGGGCTACGGACCAAGAGCTGGAAAGTGGGATTAGGCTGATAGCTCTTTGTCGGCTGGCACAGACATGATGAGCCGAATGGCCTCCTTCTGTGCCATAAATTTCTATGATTCTATGATTAAGAGGGGTTACTAAAAGCTTGGTCAAAGAGTTAGGTTTTATGGGAAGGTCTGAAAGGCGGAGAGGTTTAGCGAGAGAATTCTAGAGCTTAGGACCGTGGAGGTTGAGGCACAACTGCCAATGGTGGGGTGAAGGGAGTGGAGAATGCGTAAGAGGTCATGGATGAGCGCAGAGATCTCCAAAGTTTGTAGGGCTAGAGGAGGTTACAGAGATAGGGAAGGCAGAGTTTGAAGGGATCTGAACACAAGGTTGGGGCATTTTAACTTTGAGGCATTGGTGACTGGGAGCCATTGTACCACCAACGCTGCCTCCGCAAGATCCTGCAAATCCATTGGCAGGATAGGCACACCAATGTTGTGTCTGGGTATAATAAGATACAGACTGCAGCAGAAACGGTACAACAGGTGTTTACTCAACGTGGCTCACAGTTGAACTGACTATCCAGATTACTACTCAGTGCGATATACAGTTGTGGTCACTGCCGGTACTGGTACTACAGTATACATGAGCTGTAAAAAGTAGTTCCCCCCCTTAAAGGTATATACATTACAATTCCTCCCCTTTTAGATTAACAGTACCATAACACTCATTTAACAATTAAATATCAAACTAATTACAATGAACACTTTTAACATGCAACATTAGCTGAAAATAGTCTATTTATATATTCAGTCTTTGGGGAGGCCGCCTGATCCTTTCTGGATAGCGCCTTTCCCGAGTGTCTTGCTCTTCTGGAAAGCTCGGCTACATTCGTCACTCCACTTCCATGGCACCCCAGTTTGCAGTAGGGTGTTCAGTGGGTGTAGTATTGTAGACAAATTTGGCAAGAACTTATGGTAGTAGTTTACCAGCCCCGAGGAACGACCTCAGTTGTGACACATTTTCCGGTGCTGGAGCCTTGACTACTGCCTCAATCTTCTCTGGGGACTTATGTAACCCCTCTTTATTGATAACGTGGCCACAATACGAGATCTGTTTTCTAAAAAACTCGCATTTGGGGCGGTTAGCTCGGAGCCCATATTCCTGCAATCTAGTGAGCACCTGCTCCAGGTTGGCAAGGTGCTCACTGTCATTTTCGCCCGTGACCAGGATGTCGTCCAAATAACACTGGGTCCCTGGGATCCCTTGCAGGACTTGTTCCATTGCCCTCTGCCAAATAGCCGGAGCTGATGCTACCCCGAATACCAGCTGGTTGTATTGGTAGAGACCTTTATGGGTGTTGATTGTGAGGTATTTTTTTGATGCTTCTTCTACCTCCATTTGCAGATACGCCTGGGCCAGATCAATCTTAGTGAAGCGTTTCCCTCCAGATAGCGAGGCGAAAATATCTTCAATCCGCGGAAGTGGATATTGTACGGTGTGAAGGACCGGGTTCACTGTTACCTTAAAGTCCCCACAGATGCGAACCTTCCTTGGTTCCCCAGGCGTGCTGCTCAATGACTTTTTCATCACAGGGACAATGGGTGTAGCCCACTCGCTCCAGTCTACCTTGGACAGTACACCTGAACATTCCAGACTCTCCAGCTCTGCTTCGACGGCTGGGCGGATCGCATAAGGTACCGCTCTGGCCTTAAAAAATTTTGGGCTTGCGTTTTCTTCAATTTTAATCGTCGCTGTCATGCCTTTTAGTGTTCCGAGTCCTTGCTGGAACACTTCTTTCGCATCCGTTAGGATCTTTGACAGTCGCCCAGGTGTGACGTCGTCATCCTTTTTGTCAGCCACAGTCAGTGCCTGTATGGAATGCCAATCCAGTTGTATTTTCCAGATCCATTCACGTCCCAGTAATGGTGGTCCTCCATCTTGCAATATATACAGGTCTAGTTTTGGTGTTTCCTTACCGTTATATATAACGGTCACCCTTATTTTTCCTTTGGGGTAGACTTTTTGGCCCGTGTACATCTTCAAAATAATTTTTGTGTCTCTCAAGGGTATGTGTGCGAATAGCCGCTCGTAGTCCCGTCGGTTTATCACTGTTAGGGCTTATCCTGTGTCCAATTCCATCTTTACCTGGACTCCTGCTATCTTGAGAGTGACCCAAATGGTTCGGTGATCCTCCGTTGTGATCACATTATGTAGTTTCAGACAACTCAGTTCCCTGCTTTCGGAGTCGTTATCACTCTTTTGTTCGTCTGAACTATTCTCCGTCATCTTATGTACCTTCTTGTACTTTCCTTTGGTAGGTTTCTTATTGCTGGTTTTCTTTCCCGACCTGCAGACTCATGTTATGTGTCCTACTTTTCCACACTGTCTGCACACTTTGTCTTTGAACCAGCAATCATTCTGGTCGTGTGTTGTTCTGCCGCAGCGATAGCACTTCTCTGTTCCATATGACATTTCGTTTGTGCCATATTCTTGCGGTCTTTGTTGTATCTCTGCAGCGCCCCGTGCTGCTGCTTCATATGATACCGCAATGCTGAAAGCCTTTTCCAGCGTAAGGTCCTTTTCAGATAAAAGCCGTTCCTGGGTTCCTTCACTTTGAAGCCCACACACAAACTTGTCCCTTAAGGTATCTGCCAGTCCCGCTCCAAACTGGCAGTGTTTCGATAGTTTGCGCAGTTCTGTTAAATAATCAGCATTGCTTTCATCCTTATGCTGGTTCCGTTTGTGAAACTTGAATCTTTCTGCTATCAGCAGCGGTGTGGGGATTAAATGTTCCTGTAGTATCGTTACTATGTCTTCAAAACTCTTTTCCATTGGCTTCGTTGGGGTTACTAGATTTTGTAATAACCCATACGTCTTTGCACCCATTAAATTTAACAATACTGACGCTTTCTTGTCATCTGACACCTCATTTGCCTTGCAGTACACCTCTATTCGCTTGACATATGTAGTCCAATCTTCGACTTCATTGTCAAATGCAGTGATACTGCCACTCTTCGGCATTTTGGGTGTGGTTTAAAATGGCATCTCCCAATGGCTTAAAATGGCGTCCCCCGCGCTTTCCTTCCTCCCCCACTGCTGCCAACGCCGCACTCGGCGGTCCTCGTGGCAATGGCGGCACCTCGCGGGTTTCTGCGCGTCTCTCTCTCCCTCTCTCCGACGCTGCTCGGCCCCTGAACACCGGCTGCGCCCTGTGCGCTCTGCCCTCTCTCTCTCTCCCCCGTCGACGCTGCTCGGCCCTTTGCTGTGCCGCTCAGTCGGGCTCTAGCCCGCCGCTGTCCGGGAAGGGTCTGCGCACTACCTGTTGCCAGCCCGTTTCGCTGGACCACCTCGACTGGACAGCCAAGCCTGGCTCTCGACAGCCTCCCCCGCAATTCTCAAGTCTCTGCTGGATGACTGGGCAGTTGCCTGTGGTCGACGCCCGAGTCTCTGGCCTTGACCTCCAATCCACTGATCTCCAGGAACGAATCCCCGGGAGGTGATGCAGAGTTTTAGGTAGGTTCGAACTTTCCTCGTCGTCAATGTTGTGTCTGGATATAATAAGATACAGACTGCAGCAGAAACGGTACAACAGGTGTTTACTCAACGTGGCTCACAGTTGAACTGACTGTACAGATTACTACTCAGTGCGATATACAGGTGTGGTCACTGCCGGTACTTACAGTATACATGAGCTGTAAAAAGTAGTTCCCCCCCTTAAAGGTATATACATTACAACCAACGCCAGTGTTCTCGCTCAGGCTAACATCCCCAGCATCAAAGCTTTGACCACGCTCGATCAGCTCCGATGGACGGGTCACATCGTCCGCATGCCCGATACGAGACTTCCAAAACAAGCGCTCTACTCGGAGCTCCAATACGGCAAGAAAGCCCCAGGTGGGCAGAGGAAACGCTTCAAGGATACCCTCAAAGCCTCCTTGAAAAAGTGCAACATCCCCACCGACACCTGGGAATCCCTGGCCCAAGACCGCACAAAGTGGAGGAGAAGCATCCGGGAAGGCGCCGAACACCTCGAGTCTCTTCGCTGGGAGCAAGCGGAAGCCAAGCGCAGGCAGCGCAAGGAGCGCACATCAACCCAAGCACCCCACCCACCCGACCCTTCAACCACCGTCTGCCCTACCTGTGACCGAGTCTGTAGGTCCTGCATTGGACTCATCAGTCACCTGAGAACTCATTTTTAATATGGAAGCAAGTCATCCTCGGTTCCGAGGGACTGCCTAAGAAGAAGGAGGTCAGCGAGCACAAGGGTGATGGATGAGAGCTATTATTAGTGAGTTAACAGAGTTTTGAACCGGCTCAAGTTTATGGAGTGTGGAAAACGGGAGGCTGGCCATGAGAGCATGGGAGTAGCTGAGTCTGCCGGTAACGAAAGCATGGATGAGGGTTTCAGCAGCAGATCGGCTGAGGCGGAGATGGAGACAGGCGATGTTACGGAGGTGGAAGTAGGCGGCCGTTGTGAAGGAGCGGGTGCGGTGTTGTAAGCTCAACTGTGAATCAAAGAGGCCCCTGGGGTTAGGAACAGTCTGATTCACCCTGTGACAGTGGCTGGGAGGAGGATCAAATCTGTGGCAAGGAATTGGAGTTTGTGTTGGGGGCCGAGGATAGATATCTGGCTACGGTTGGATAGGTAAGAAGGGATGCAGGCAGGGGCAGTTTCATTCAGCTGGACAAATAAATTAATCCATTCATTACTGTGTCCAATCAATTATATGAATCAATTAAAATATTAATTACTGATATAAATCAATTAAATGCTAGTTACTGACATGAATCAATTAGAGTATAAATTACTAATATAAATCAATTAAAGTGTTCATTACTGATATGAATGAATTAACATATTAATTACTGATATGAATCAATTGAATTGTTAATTACAGATATGAATGAATTAACATGTCCATTACTGGTATGAGTGAAT
Organism: Somniosus microcephalus; assembly: GCF_052327205.1. Lineage (NCBI taxonomy): Eukaryota > Metazoa > Chordata > Chondrichthyes > Squaliformes > Somniosidae > Somniosus > Somniosus microcephalus. The sequence continues at coordinate 121,268,528 of NC_141000.1, read as the reverse complement.
TAAAGTGTTCTTCACCGTCCTGCTGGAAAGAGCATACATCAGGTGAGGACAGGCTCAGGCTCAGCTGTGAAGCCTCCCACTGTCGAGCAGCCTGCCAGCACTAACTGCCAAGCCGCACAGGTGAGGAACGACCACTTGGGAGGGGTAGCGGAGCAAATGGAACCTCACTCCGGCAAGAGTCGCCAAGGGAGCAGGAGGAAAGCTCATTGACAGCAGGTCCAAACGCTCGTCATTGAACTCTGCTGTTCATTCTCGCATTGTGTACCGTGCCTTCTAAAATACGGCCAAGTTTGGAAAACTGACGCCTGGGCCTTTCTGGTTAAATTACATACCATTAATGTCCCCCTCTAAAAAAAATTTCTGGGTGCGTGGCCCCTTTAAGGGGGCTGCGTGGCCCAATGAAATTTCCACGCGGGCCTGGCTTTTCCTGTCTGAAAGCTGGTGAGCCGGCTGCGCGGGACCGGCAGACTGCTGTGCGGCCACTTATCGGGAACATTGCTAACCCTGTACTGGACTTACCTCTTCATGCAATTACATTTATTCGCAGGTGTCGTTGGGCTATAGGTGACAGATTTTTGAATCTGACTGCACAAACGTACGTTTCTATTCCATTAAAAATACACACAGGCCCGTATTTTCTGATCGCAGGCTTCCCGCGTGCGGAGGCCTGCGATCCAAAAAAAAATCTACGCCCTTACCTGAGGGCTCCCGGGACGCACACACTTCCGCTCCTGGGCCTCACCAAATTGCCGTTGCGGAGGGCCCACGTATCCCAGGGGCGCAGGCAGTTCGCAGCGTCCCTGGGATCACGTGGGCCATGGGGAGCCAATCAGAGAAGGGAATCTCCCTTCATACACTTGACAGGAAGACCTGTCAAATATATGAATGGAGATCAATGAAAAAACATAGTAAAACTTTAAATAAATTAAAAAATAACATCACATTTTTAAAATGACTTGAAATTACAATAGATTAAAAGTATTTTAAACAAAAATTTAATTTTTTGAAAAAATAATTTAAGTTTTATACGGGGCTAAAAATAAACTTACCTTTTTAAAATGATAAATCAGTGAATTTTTTTTTAAACATTTTTCAACTCTTATCCTGGTAAAAGCAGGCCTTATGCTGAGGCGCAAGAATTGTAAGGGTTTTCTGCGGGCGGAGGGTCTCCAAAAAGCGGAACTCTCTGCCCGCAGAGGCCCTGCTCCAGGGCAGCCGGAGGCTGTGTCAAGACCATTCTTGACAGATCGGAAATGCCGGTTTCCAGCGCAGGCGCTGCGCATGCCTGAAACCGGCATTTCTGATGTCCCCACGGGTGAGTACATAGCCCGTACACATCCGTAGGGATCGGAATATCTGGGCCGCAATTTATAAGGTGCAATATTAATTGCAACTGGCATCTGTCATTGCTTTATGATACGTTTTTGCTTCCTGCACCTCGTCCTGTGCATATAAAACCATGGTACGCCCATAAAAATATAGTTAAACTGTCTTATTGTATCACATAAAAGAGCAGCGTAATATTTCCAACATTGACTCTGATTTTGTTGTTGCTGAACATCTGAATGATCTGTCAACCCATTCATTTTTATTAAGACCCAGTGTCAGCCCACCTTGCTTAATATCGCCTTCACTGGTTCAATATCCGTCCTTTTGATTATCAGGTGATTTTGGACATAGCTTCATTGTAAAGCTCTGCCATATTGTAATTTTTGAAAAATTTATTCATTCATGGGATGTGGGCGTCACCGGCAAGGCCATCATTTATTGCCCATCCCTAATTGCCCTTGAGAAGGTGGTGGTGAGCCGCCTAGTACAACTGAGTGGCTTGCTAGGCCATTTAAAAGAACAGTTCACTCCCTTAAACATTCACTCCCTCCACCACCGGCGCACCGTGGCTGCAGTGTGTACCATCTACAAGATGCACTGCAGCAACTCGCCAAGGCTTCTTCGGCAGCACCTCCCAAACCCACGACCTCTACCACCTAGAAGGACAAGGGCAGCAGGCGCATGGGAACACCACCAGCTCCAAGTTCCCCTCCAAGTCACGCACCTTCCTGACTTAGAAGTATATCGCCGATCCTTCATCGTCACTGGGTCAAAATCCTGGAATTCCCTCCCTAACAGCACTGTGGGAGTAACTTCACCACACGGACTGCAGCGATTCAAGAAGGCGGCTCACCACCACCTTCTATGGGGTAATTAGGGATGGGCAATAAATGCTGGCCTTGCCAGCGATGCTCGCATCCCCTAAACAAATTTTTAAAAAGTTAAGAGTCAACCTCATTGCTGTGGGTCTGGAGTCACATATCGGCCAGACCGGGTAAAGGTGGCAGATTTCCTTCCCTAAAGGACATTAGTGAACCAGATGGGTTTTCATGACAATCCGATAGTTTCATGGTCACCATTACTGACACTAGCTTTCTATTCCAGATTTTTAAAAATTTAATTAACTAAATTTAAATTCCCCATCTGCTGTGGTGGAATTTGAATTCATAATCTGAACCTCTAGGGTTTACGAGTCCAGTAACATAACCACTATGCTATCATACCCAAATGGTCCATTGTATAGTGATTTCAGTGTGCTGGGCGCACATAGGAACATACAATTTGTTAGACAATAGAAGACCAAGGTCCGATATATTCTGGGAGCACTTGATGGGGCAGTGGATACTCAATATACTCTACATGCTGAACCTGACTTGATCTGACTTGGGAGTGCTGGATACTGTCTGCCCCCCAGCAGTGGCAGCATACTGTCTATATTCCCCTCTACCTCCTTGTGTTAGCCACAGCTCAGTGGGTGGCACTCTCGGCTCCCAGTCAGAAGCTCGAGGGTTCATAGTCCCACTCCAGAGGCTTGAGCACATAATCCTGGCAATGGCGAGGGAGCGCTGCACTGTCGGAGGTGCCGTCTTTTGGGTGAGACGTTAAACCGAGGCCCCATCTGCCTTCTCAGGTGGACGTAAAAGATCCCACAGAACTATTTGAAGAGGAGCAGAAGAATTCTCCCGGTGTCCTGGCCAATATTTATCCTTCAATATATTATCTGCATCTCATTGCTGTTTGTGGGAGCTTGCTGTGCGTGAATTGGCAGCCCCGTTTCCTACATTACAACAGTGACTGCACTTCAAAAAACACTTCATTGGCTGAGAAGCGCTTTGGGACATCCTGAGGTCATTAAAAGAGCTATATAAATCTAAGTCCTTTCCTTTGTCTGAGAAAAATACACATATAGACAACAGCAGAACTGAACCTTGACATGCTATTGTGTTTAAAATCTAACAAACTAAATAGAGTCCTGAATTCATCAATCATCTTGAATGCAGAGTAACTGTTCAAATCATAGAATAATACAGCACAGAAGGAGGCCATTCGGCCCATCTTCCCCATAGCAGTGTAACTTTTTCCCCTTTATTCAATTCCCTTTTATTACCATTGAAGCTGTATCCACCGCCCTTTCAAGCAGCGCATTCCAGGTCACAACAACTCGCTGCGTAAGATATTTTATTCCTCACGTTGCCTCTGGTTCTTTTGCCAATTATCTTAAATCTGTGTCCTCTCTTTACCAACCCTTCTGCCACTGGAAACAGTTTCCCCTATATTTACTCTATCAAAACCCTTCATCATTTTGAACACCTCTATCATATCTCCCCTTAAGCATCTCTGCTCTAAGGAGAACAACCTCAGTTTCTCTAGTGTCTCCACATAACTGAAGTTTTTCATCCCTGGTACCATTCTAATAAATCTCCTCTGCACCCTTTCTAAGGCCTTGACATCCTTCCTAAAGTGTGGCACCCAGAATTGGACACAACCCTCCAACTGGGGCATAACCAGTGTTTCATAAAGGCTTAGCATAACTTCCTTGCTTTAGTTCTCTATCGGTGAGAAATGGAGTCGCTCCCCCTTTGGGGTGCTAACTTCGCCGGGGCGCTACTTTTAGTGCCCTGGAAAAATTAGTGTCCCCGTGGCCGAAATTGAGTGGTAGCGCCCCAAGAGGGAAGTGGGGCGTTACTGGAAGTGCCCCGCCTCCCTCTTGGGGCGCTGCGAGGGAATATCGTGGCGCTACATGCCGTGGTACTGCAGGCCTTCCTCCCCTTCTTAAAGGGGAGGGGCCTTGCGCAGCGCGACCCGGGACCCAGCTGGGCCACCGGGGATCGGAGTGCCGGCAAAAGAGCCCGGCACTCAAGGGAAGTGCCGGGCTCATGGAACGCAGCCGGCACTCCGCGGGGGGGGTGGCGGGTCTGGAGGCCGGGGACGGCAGCGGAGGCAGGTGCTGGTAGGCAGCCAGCAACAAAAATGGCCGCCCTGCACCTCGCCTTTAAATAGCGCCGCCCCGGCCGCAGGTAGGCCCCCCTGACCCTGTCGGACATAGCGTCCAGCGGTAAGTCAGGGGGCGCTGCCGAAGATCGAGGCCGGGGCGCGAGTGGGGCACTGCGCACATCGAGGATGTCATCGCCGGCGGCGCAGCGTCGTGGGGCGCTAACAGTTAGCGGCGCCGCTAACATCCCGCTGAATTTCGCGGGAGGCATTGGCGGCGCCACGCCCAGGCGCTTGTTGCTTTGCATCTCGTTAGCGCCCTCTTAGGGCACTAAGGGGAGGCGCAAAGCAACTGAATTTCTCCCCCTATGCCTCTATTTGTAAAGCCAAGGATCCTGTAAGCCTTTTTAACAGCCTTCTCAACTTGTCCTGCCACCTTCACAGACTTGTATACGCACACTCCCAGGCTTCTCGGTTCCTGCCCCGCCCCCCCTTTAAAATTGTACCATTTCATTCATATTGTCTCTCCTCACTCTTCCTACCAAAATGAATCACATCACACTTCTCTGTGCTAATATACATCCGCCATGTGTCTGCCCTTTTCACCAGTCTGTTTATGTTCTCCTGAAGTGTGTTATTATCCTCCTCACTGTTTACTACATTTCCAAGCTTCGTGTCATCTGCAAACTTTGAAATTATGCCCTGTATACCCAGAGCATAAACAGAGAGTAGTGGTGAACGGTTGTTTTTTCAGACCAGAGGAAGGTATACAGTGGTGTTCCCCAGGTGTCGGTTCTAGGACCACTGCTTTTCTTGATGTACATTAATGACTTGGACTTGGGTGTACAGGGCACAATTTCAAAATTTGCAGATGACACAAAACTTGTAAGTATAGTGAACAGTGAGGAGGATAGTGATAGACTTCAAGAGGACATAGGCTGGTGGAATGGGCAGACACGTGGCAGATGAAATTTAATGCAGAAAAGTGTGAAGTGATAAATTTTGGTAGAAAGAATGAGGAGAGGAAATATAAACTACAGGGTACAATCCTAACGGGGGTGCATGAACAGAAAGACCCGGGGGTATATGTGCACAAATCACTGAAGGTGACAGGGCAGGTTGAGAAAGCAGTTAAAAAAGCTTATGGGATCCTGGGCTTCATAAATAGAGGCATAGAGCACAAAAGCGTGGAAATTATGATGAACCTTTATAAAACACTGGTTCGGCCACAACTGGAGTATTGTGTCCAATTCTGGGCACCGCACTTTAAGAAGGATGTGAAGACCTGAGAGAGGGTGCAGAAAAGATTTATGAGAATGGTTCCAGGGCTGAGGGACTTCAGTTATGTGGATAGACTGGAGAAGCTGGGGGTTTTCTCCTTAGAGCAGAGAAAGTTGAGAGGAGATTTGATAGAGGTGTTCAAAATCATGAGGGGTCTGGACAGAGTAGATGGAGAGAAACTGTTCCCATTGGCGGAAGGGTCGAGAACCAGAGGACACAGATTTAAGGTGATTGGCAAAAGAACCAAAGGCAACATGAGGGAAATCTTTTTACGCAGCGATTGGTTAGGATCTGGAATGCACTGCCTGAGCGGGTGGTGGAGGCAGACTCAATCACGGCTTTCAAAAGGTAATTGGATAAGTATCTGAAGGAAAACATTTTGCAGGGCTACGGGGAAAGGGCGGGGGAGTGGGACTAGCTGAAATGCTCTTGCAGAGAGCCGGCACAGGCTCGAGGGGCCAAATGGCCTTCTTCCGTGCTGTAACCATTCTATGATTCTATGATTTTAAGTCTAGGTTATTAATATATATCAAAGTATCAGTGGTCCCAACACCGAACCCTGGGGGGGCACCACTGCATGTTTCCCTCCAGTCTGAAAAACAACCGTTCACCACTTCTCTCTGCTTTCTGTCCCTTAGCCAATTTCATAGCCATGCTGCCACTGCCTCTTTAATCGCATGGGCTTCAATTTTTCCAACAAGTCTATTATGTAGCACTTCGTAAAACGCCTTTTGAAAGTCCACATACACAGCAGCAACCGCACTACCCTCATCAACCCTCTCCGTTACTTCATCAAAGAACTCAATGAAGTTAGTCAAACATGATTTGCCTTTAACGAATCCGTGCTAGCATTCATTTATTAACACTTATTTTTCCAAGTGCCAATTAATATTGTCCCGGATTAACGTCTCTAAAAGCTTCCCCACCACCGACTGTAGGCTGACTGGCCCGTAGCTGCCGGTTTGATCCCTCGCCCCTTTATTGGACAGGGGTGTAACAGTTGCAATCCTCCAGTCCTCTGGCACCACTCCTTTATCTGAGGAGGATTGGAAGATTGTGGCCAGAGCCTCCGCAATTTCCCCCCCCTTACTTCCCTCAGCAACCTGGGATGCATCCTATCCGGACAAACTTAGAGCACTGCCAACCTTTTAAGTACCTCCTCTTTAGCTATTCTTATTATCCTATTTGATTCCTCAATGACCTCCACCTTTACTGATCATTGGCAGCATCATAGAAACATAGAAGATAGGAGCAGGAGTAGGCCATTCGGCCCTTCGAGCCTGCTCCGCCATTCAATGAGATCATGGCTGATCATCCAAATTCAGTACCCTGTCCCTGCCTTCTCCCCATATCCCTTGATCCCTTTAGCCTTAAGAAATATATCCAACTCCTTCTTGAATATATTTAATGAATTGGCCTCCACTGCCTTCTGTGGTAGAGAATTCCACAGGTTCACCACTCTCTGGGTGAAGAAATTCCTCCTCATCCCTGTCCTAAATGGCTTACCCTTTATCCTTAGACTGTGACCCCAGGTTCTGGACTCCCTGCCATCGGGAACATCCTTCCTGCATCTAGTCTGTCTAGTCCTGTTAGAATTTTATAAGTTTCAATGAGATCCCCTCTCATTCTTCTAAACTCTAGCGAATATAAGCCCAATCGACCCAATCTCTCCTCATACGTCATTCCTGCCATCCCAGGTATCAGTCTGGTGAATCTTCGCTGCACTCCCTCCACGGCAAGAACATCCTTCCTCAGATAAGGCGACCAAAACTGCACACAATACTCAAGGTGTGGTCTCACCAAGGCCCTGTACAACTGCAGCAAGACATCCTTGTTCCTGTACTCGTACCCTCTCGCTACGAAGGCCAACATACCATTTGCCTTCTTAACCGCCTGCTGCACCTGCTTTAGTGAAGACAGATGCAAAGTACTCATTCAGTACCTCAGCCACACCCTCTGCCTCCACAAGAAGATCTCCTTTTTGGTCCCTAATCGGCCCCACCCTTCCTTTGACTATACTTTGCCATTTATATGTTCATTAAAAACTTTTGGGCTCCCTTTTATGAGACATGCTAATCTATTCTCTCTTTGACCCTCTTATTAATTTATTTTAGTTCTGACCTATACTTTTTGCACTTAGCTTGTTTCTGTACTGAATTATCATAAGCCTCCTCTTTCTGTTTCATTTTAATTTAATCTCCGTGGCCTAGAAGCTCGGCTCCGTAACGCCAGATTTTGGAGTCCAAACTGACGTCCGCGCTGCACGGGCAATTCTGGTGTGGGCCACGCCAGACGCTGTTTTGAAAATCGCCAAACAAGAGGCATCGTTTACCCACGTCTGAAGCAGGTGTTTGGCCATTAACATATTCAAATAAGAGGCCGAACGCCTGCTCCTGCTCCCTCTTGCAAATTTGGTTTGCGTCTGAGGCGGCCGGCACCAGCGATGTTTACCCACCCTGGGAAAACCAAGGCGAAACAGCACAGAATTTTAAAAAAGTTAAGTACTTACCATTATCACCGCCGCTCCTGGTCCCAAGATCTCCAACCTCACTCCTGACTCCGACCTCCAGGCCTGCCCGATCGCACCCCAAATCCGGCCCCGACCTCCTAGCCTGCCCCGACTGCAATGCTGATCCCCTAACAATACTACAGCCCCCCCACCCCCACTCTTCCTCCGACCCCGGCCTCGACCTCCCAGACCCCCCCCCCCCCCCAACAGCAATGCTGACCCTCCCAATAATAATGCAGGCCACCCAATCTTCCTCCATCCCCGGGCCCGACCTCTTAGCCCTCCCCAGCATCACTACGAAACCCCCAACAATACTGCAGGCCCCCTACCCCCTGATCTTCTTACCCGACCCCCGACAGCCCTCCGATCGCAGACTCCGAGGCCCACTCATTCCTCCTTCAGACCCACGCTATGCAGCCCAATAACGTATCTGGAAATTAGAGCTCCTACCGCAGCGCCATCTACAGGCTAATGAGGTCTGAGGAACAAAATCTGACGCTCCTCCGATCTCCACATTTGAGCACGCGGGGGCTGTTCGCACTCTGCGGGTAAGGCATCCAGAAATGGATGGCTACTGAATTTCTAGGCCTATAGTCATCCAGGGAGCTCGAGCTTTGGATGCCCTTCCTTACCCCTTCGTGGGAATGTGTCCAGTCTGAACCCGAACTATCTCCTCTTTGAAAGCCTCCCATGGCCCATTCACTGTTTTACCTGCCAATCTTTGATTCCAGTCCACCTGGGCCAGATCCCTTTTCATATTCACTGAAATTAGCCCTCCTCCCGCTGAATATTTTCGCATTTGATTTTTCCTTGTTCTTTTCCACAACTACGCTAAACCTAATGATATTGTGATCACTGTTTCCCAAATCCTCCCCCACTGAAACATACTCCACTTCATTCCCCAGAACTAGATCCAGCACTGCTTCCTTCCTCGTTGGGCTGGGAACATGCTGATTGAGAAAGTTTGCTTGTACACATTTCAGGAATTTCTCCCCTTCTTTGCCTTTTGCACTGTTACTATCCCAGTCTATATTAGGATAATTGCAGTCTCAATTATCACTACTCAAAAGTTCTTGCATCTTTCTGCAATTTGCCTGCAAATTTGTTCCTCTGTCTCCTTCCCATTATTTGGTTGCCTATAGTATACACCCCGCAGCATAATAGCTCCTCTATTGTTCCTTAATTCTAACCAAATGGATTCTGCTTTTGAACCCTCAAGTACATCATCTCTTTCTAGTGCTGTAACAGTATCTTTGATCAATACTACCACCCTCCCTCCTTCTCTATCTTTCCTGAATGCATCGTAGCCGGGAATATTAAGTGCCCGTACCTCCCCTTGTTTGAGCCAGGTCTCTGTTATTGCCACTATATCATAATCCCATGTGGTTACTTGCGCCGCCAGCTCACCAAACGTATTTACCACGCTCCGCGCATTTACGCACATGCACTCTAAACCCATCTCAGTCTGCCTCGCACTTTCCCCTGTTCGATCCCTCTGATGCTGTTTCTCTCTCCCAGTCCTCAGTGCACCTTGTATCTACTCTCTAATGCTTCATCCTGGTGTCCACCCCACCTCCACCCCAGCCAAAGTAGTTTAACCCCCCACCCCCATAGCATTAGTTAACCTCCCTAGGAGGACATTGTTCAGTTACGACCAGCCCTGTTCAGTTACGACTCGTCCATCTTGTACAGGTCCCTCCTGTCCCAGAACTGGCCCCAATGCCCCAAGAATCTGAAGCCCTCCCTCCTGCACCATTTCTCCAGCCACACACTAACGTGTCTTATTTTACTGCTCACCAGCACTTGGCACTAGGGATAATTGAGAGATTACTAACTTTGAGGCCCTGCTTGACGTAATAAAGCCCACAACGCAAGGCTTTAATCAACTTGTTTCAAAACATGGAGGTCTAGTTATCTTTCACTAGTTCAAAATGTCCTGGGCAAGCTGGGTCCACGCCCGAGTATTTATACTCCTTGGATGGCGCCACCAGCTGGCTGTCCAGTGTTATTTCATGAATCTTTCTTCATGGATCATAAGATTCATAACACTGCTCGTTAACTTCCTCCCTAGCTCCTGAAGCTCTGTCTCTTCGCATTCCCCGAGTCAGGGTTGGTTTTCCGGTTGGATTATTTTTAAAGCTGAGACTCGACCATCCCCTCGCCCTCGGGTTGCCAACTCTGGTTGGACGTATTCCTGTAGCTTTCATCGGATGACCTCCTGCCTCCAACCGCCCCGCCCAGTAAAGCAGCCTTTCACACCCCCCGCTGACCCTCTCTACTCTATAAACTAAGAAAATTGTTCAAAGAAAAGTTTTTAAAACTGCACAAATTTTTTAATGCCCCGATGATTTTTTTCCTCCCGGTTTTGTTCCCAGCAGTGTCCGGGAGATTAATCTTTAATTCCTGGAAACTCCAGGACAATCCTGGAAGGTTTGCAACCAATGATCCCTCTAACCAGTTCCGACGAAAGGTCATCGACCTGAAATGTTAACTCTGTTTCTTTCTCCACAGACGCTGCCTGATCTGCTGAGCATTCCCACCATTTTCTGTTTTTATTTCAATGCTCCCGCCAAATTATTTTTGGTGCGCGGTCCCTTTAAATTTGCTGCGCGGTCACATGCGCGGTATCTGAGAGGGAACAGCTGGTGAGCGGCCCGCGTGGTGCCGTCCCGACTGCTGTGCGGCCGCGCACGCGCGCAGCTTAGAGGGATCATTGTTGGGCAAAGCTGACCTCCCCCCTTACCTGTACCAGCTGATGTTGGGTTCTGGGGATCCAGTCGCAGTGCACATCAGCGTCACGGACTCCTGGCGATCTTCCGTTGCATTCGCTGACCTCTTGGGCACATGAATTACGGGAGGAACTAGAGTGAGTTAGAACGGAAAAGGAGAGAAAGGAAAAGGGTAAGTGAGTGCAAGGGGTCACGGAGGTCACTGACCAATCAAAGCTCGTTACAAGCAGAATACTGCGGATTCTGCAAGTCAATTTCTATCCAGGTTTTGGCGGAAGGTTAGCCTCTCTCCATCTTCACGGATGCAGCTTTTCCAACATTGTCTGTTTATGCTTTCCTTTACAATACAATTTGAACTTGAACGGATCACTCAACAACTAGACCAAGCTGAGCCAGGAGCGAGCAGAGAATCGCTGCCCAAACCGCTCACAGGTCAACTGAAGAAATTGTTCCTTTTTTTTTTTACACAGCATTACATAGAATATACGGCACAGAAACAGGCCATTCGGCCCAACCAGTCCATGCTGGCGTTTATGCTCCACACGAGCTTCATCCCGTCTTTCCTCAACTAACTCTATCAGCATAACCCTCTATTCCCTTCTCCCTCATATGCTTGTCCAGTCTCCCCTTAAATGCATCTATACTATTCGCTTCAACCACTCCCTGTGGTAGCGAGTTCCACATTCTCACCACTCTCTGGGTAAAGAAGTTTCTTCTGAAATCTCTATTGGATTTCTTGGTGACTATCTTATATTGATGGTCTCTAGTTATGCTCTTCCCCACAAGTGGAAACATTCTCTCTGTATCCACTCTATCAAAATCTTTCATAATTTTAAAGACCTCTATTAGGTCACCCCTCAGCCTTCTTTTTTCAAGAGAAAAGAGACCCAGCCTGTTCATCCTTTCCTGATATGTACACCCTCGCATTTCTGGTATCATCCTTGTAAATCTTCTCTGCACCCTCTCCAATGCCTCTATATCCTTTTTATAATATGGCGACCAGAACTGTACGCAGCACTCCAAGTGTGGTCCAACCAAGGTTCGATACAGGTTTAGCATAACTTCCCTACTTTTTAATTCTATCCCTCTAGAAATAATCCCTAGTGCTTGGTTTGCTTTTTTTATCTTTTCTCTTCTGGTGTGAGGGTCTAATAGAATGATACAGCACAGGAGGAGCTCATTCGGCCCATCATGCCTGTGCCGGCTTTTTGAAAGAGCTTCCCAATAGTGCCCCCTTCCCCTGCTCTTGAACTCCTCCATTTTGACTGCTGCCTAGTTGCTTCTCCCCGGCCAATAATCATCTGCGAGTGTAAGGGCAGTCGGTCCGAGGCCCCCCCTCAACCAATCGCGCTCCGAGTCCAGCCGCTAGCAGCTGCCTCATGACTGTCAGCACAGCGGCAAGGCCGAGATCAGGAACTCAATAGAGTGGCGGCAGAAGCTTTGTCCCACCATTCCGCGACACAGCGATTCAATCTATGGTTGCCAACCTTCCAGGATTGGCCCGGAGTCTTCAAGAGTTAAAGATTAATCTCCAGGACACTGCTGCGAGCAACACCCGGGAGAAAACTCATGGGGGCAATAATTATAAAAATATTGGAGATGGATGGGGAAAAAAGGCTGTCTGACTGACAATCAAGAATCGTCCAATTGGGTAATGAAGAGTGTCTTTGCTTTCCAATTGGGCGTGGGAAGGTGGGGCTCCATTGGGATGGACATGTCGGGCGACCAATGGTGGGAATGTAGGGGCGGGGCCGTTGGAGGAAGGCGGTCATGTGATAAAACCAAGACTACATCCAACCAGAGTTGCTGGAGGCTAATTCCACCAGGTATGTTGTAATGTAACAGTCAAAATCCAATCCTGTTCCTACCTGACAAACACATACATTTCTTCAGAGTATGGTGATTAATAGCTGGATTAATAATTGACAGCCGTGCCTTCAGCTCCCAAGGTCCTAAGCTCTGCAATTCCCTCTCTAAACCTCTTTACCTCTCTTTCCGCCTTTAAGACGCTCCTTAAAACCTACCTCTTTGACCAAGCTTTTGGTCACCTGCCCTAATATTGCCTTATGTGTCTCGGTGTCAAATTTTGTTTGATAATCGCTCCTGTGAAGCGCCCTGGGACGTTTTACTATGTTAAAGGTGCTATATAAATGCAAGTTATCATTGTTGGAGCCTTGAGATCAGTTTTCCCTTTCTAGCTCAAGGGGGTGCTGAGGATGAATCTTCTTCTTAGGCAGTCCTTCGGAACCGAGAATGACTTGCTTCCACACTAAAAATGAGTTCTCAGGTGACTGCTGAGTCCAATGCGGGACCTGCAGTCTCTGTCACAGGTGGGGCAGACGGTGGTTGAAGGGGCGGGTGGGTGGGGTGCTTGGGTTGACGTGCACTCCTTCCGTTGTTTGTGCTTGGCTTCCGCTTGCTCCCGGCGAAGAGACTCGAGGTGTTTGGCGCTTTCCCGGATGCTTTTCCTCCACTTTGTGCGGTCTTGGGTCAGGAATTCCCAGGTGTCGATGGGGATGTTGCACTTTTTCAAGGAGGCTTTGAGGGTGTCCTTGAAGGGTTTCCTCTGCCCACCTCGGGCTCTCTTGCCATGTCAGAGCTCCGAGTAGAGCACTTGCTTTGGGAGTCTCGTATCGGGCATGTGGACGATGTGGCCCGTCTATCGGAGCTGATCGAGCGTGGTCAAAGCTTCAATGCTGGGGATGTTGGCCTGAGCGAGAACACTGCCATTGGTGCGCCTATCCTGCCAATGGATTTGCAGGATCTTGCAGAAGTTCCTCAGGGCAGTGTCCTAGGCCCAACCATCTTCAGCTGCTTCATCAATGACCTTCCCTCCAACATAGGGTCAGAAATGGGGATGTTTACTGATGACTTCACAGTGTTCAGCGCCATTCACAACTCCACAGATAATGAAGCAGTCCATGCCTGTATGCAACAAGATCTGGATGAAGTTCAGGCTTGGGCTGATAAGTGGCAGGTAACATTCACGCCACAGAAGTGCGAGGCAATGACTATCTCCAACAAGCGAGAGTCTAACCACCTTCCCTTGACATTCAATGGCATTACCATCGCTGAATCCCCCACCATCAACATCCTGGGGGTCACCATTGACCAGAAACTTAACTGGACCAGCCACATAAATACTGTGGCAACAAGAGCAGGGCAGAGGCTAGGTATTCTGCGGCGAGTGTCTCACCTCCTGACTCCCCAAAGCCTTTCCACCATCGACAAGACTCAAGTAAGGAGTGTGATGGAATACTCTCCACTTGCCTGGATGAGTGCAGCTCCAACAACACTCAAGAAGCTCGACATCATCCAGGACAAAGCAGCCCAATTGATTGGCACCCCATCCACCACTTTAAACATTCGCTCCCTCCACCGCCGGCGTACCGTGGCTGCGGTGTGTGCCATCTACAAGATGCACTGCAGCAACTCGCCAAGGCTTCTTCAGCAGCACCTCCCAAACCCGCGACCTCTTCTACCTAGAAGGACAAGGGCAGCAGGCGCATGGGAACACCACCACCTCCAAGTTCCCCTCCAAGTCACACACCATCCTGAGTTAGAAGTATATCGCCGTTCCTTCATCGTCGCTGGGTCAAAATCCTGGAACTCCCTCCCTAACAGCACTGTGGGAGCACCTTCACCACACGGACTGCAGCGGTTCAAGAAGGCGGCTCACCACCACCTTCTCAGGGGCAACTAGGGATGGGCAATAAATGCCGGCCTTGCCAGCGATGCCCAGATCCCATAAAGAAATTAAAAACAAACACAGCAGCAGACTGGGAAGCTAAGCCGACACCTTCTTAATCTTTATAGGTCTTTCCACACCTGACAGTTCATTTACCTAACGAGACATCAGATTGAGACAATAGCTGTTTTCTTTGTTGAATAAATTGTGATAGAAGTTTTTTTAATTTTATGGTTTGCTGACATGAAATATTACAAGCTGGTTTATTTATAATAGTGTACCATTTAATTGGCACCAACATGCAGTCTTGGCACTCAGTGGAGGTGACAGGGAGATGCTCTCCTCTGTTGCAGTCGCTTCACAAACTCAGTTTTAAAAATCATATTTTTTGTTTACAATCAGATGCCGCAAGTCAAAAAAGATTCAGTGAACACTCTGCTTAAATGATTAAAATAGACCAATGCGGAGCTAGGATTGAGACAGTTCCAGGGGTCAAATGGGAAAAAAGAAAATCACCTGAATACATTATGTAAATCAGCAGTCTTTCAATATCCAAGGATTATAAACTGCAGGGAGCGTACATCTATTTAAGTTGTGGTGTTGCTGGGGTCTGGAGTTCAGACACATAGAGAGGACAGAACATGGAAACAGAATGCCTGTAATGTGAACAACAAGCACGCTGCAGAAGCCTGTGGGGAGGCCTAGTTAATTGGTTCGGTTGAATAGGCTCCTGTGACTCCGAGCATCTGCAAGCATCCCACAGAATGTCAGCTAGCCAACTCTGGATCGGCACCTTCCTGGAGGATTCAATCCCGCCTCCGACTGCCCCACCCCTACACTCCCACTATTGGTCCATCTTCCAGACGGCGCTGCCTTCCCACGGCCAATTGGAAAGCGAGCAGACTCTTTGACACCCAATTTTGACACTACCTTTCAAATAGCTTCTGGACTTCACTCGCCTGCCTTGGACAGCGGTTCGTCGATGCTCCGGGCCGGCCCCATCCTGTTTATGTCGGCTTTGTCCTCCCATGGGACCTCTGACTTTGACGCTGGTCTCCCTACTATTCACAGAATCACAGAATCACAGAATCCCCACAGTGCAGATAGAGGCCATTTTGGCCCATCGAGCCTGCACCGACACATATCCCACCCTATCCCCGTAACCCCACGTATTTAATCCCCTAACACTAAGGGTCAATTTATCATAGCCAAATCAACCTAACCCGCACATCTTTGGACTGTGGGAGGAAACCGGAGCACCCGGAGGAACCCCACGCAGACACAGGGAGAATGTGCAAACTCCACACAGACAGTCGCCCGAGGCCAGATTTGAACCCGGGTCCCTGGCGCTGTGAGGCAACAGTGCTAACCACTATGCCACCGTGCCCCCCGGTGTCCCCAACCTATTCCCTGCTACTACCAGGAAATATGTATCCCATTAATTACTACTTTTAACCAAGCCTATGTAACCTGAGCTTTTCCCTCTGTTCATTCATGTGCGCACTTTGGCTGTCGCTCCGGACCCAAGCCATTCAATACTTTACCACTTTTTCTCCCCCTTTCCCTTTTCCCTTTATCCCTTCCTGACTGCTCTCTCCAGTCGTCATGCCTCCTTTCATCTCTCCTCTCTCGGATACTCTGCCCTCCCAAGTCCCTACCCCAGTCCTTCATTACTCTTCGACCTTCCAACTCTCCTGCTGCCGTCCCAGGTTTGACTCCCTCTTAGATAAGCCCACAGCTTCCCTCTGTGCCTCTCTTGGCATCCTACGAAAGGCCCATCAAGGCACATGTCGCTGCCTCCTTACGAGCAGCAACCCCAACTGTCCCATCCTACTCTCTCGCCGACCTTCCTGCCCAGCGCGCCCACTGGGGGAAAATCTTGCCAATCTCCTCCCCGTTCAACTCATCCCCCCCCAGCGCTGACACTGTGGATGCTAGCAGTGCGTCAGCCATCACCGACCCTCTCCACATCTCCCTCCAGAATGTCCATTAAGAACATAAGAACATAAGAAATAGGAGCAGGAATAGGCCATTCGGCCCTTCGAGCCTGCTCTGCCATTCAATGAGATCATGGCTGATCTTCTGCCTCAATTCCATTCACCGGCCCTATCGCCATATCCCTTGATGCCCTTACTAGTCAGAAATCTATCGACTTCTGTTTTGAATATACCCAATGACTGAGCCTTCACAGCCCTCTGGGGTAGAGAATTCCAAAGATTCACCACTGTATGAAGAAATTTCCTCTCATCTCAGTCTGAATGGCCTACCCTTTATCCTGAGGCTGTGGCCCCTGGTTCTAGACTCCCCAGCCAAGGGAAACATTCTCCCATCCACGCTATCAAGCCCTGTAATAACTTTGTATGCTTCAATGAGATCCCCTCTCATTCTCCTGAATTCAAGAGAATACAGGCCTAATTTATTCAATCTCTTCTCATACGACAGTCCCGCCATCCCAGGAACCAATCTCATGAACCTTCATTGCACTCCCTCTATGGCAAGTATATCCTTCCTTAGGTAAGGAGACCAAAATTGTGCACAGTACTCCAGGTGTGGTTTCACCAAGGCCCTATATAATTGGAGTAAGACTTCTTTACTCCTGTACTCAAATCCTCTTGTAATGAAGGCCAGCATACCATTTGCCTTCCTAATGGCTTGCTACATCTGCACATTCACTTTCAGTGACTTATGTACAAGGACACCCAGATCCCTTTGAGCATCTGCATTCACCATTTAAGAAATACTCTGCCTTTCTGTTTTTTCCACCAAAGTGGATAACTTCACATTTATCCACATTATAATCCATCTGCCATGTTCTCGCCCACTCACTGAGCCTGTCGAGATCCCCTTGAAGCCTCTTCACATCCTCTTCACAACTGACACTGCCAACTAGCTTTGTATCAGCAGCAAATTTGGAAATGTTACATTTAGTCCCCTCATCCAAATCATTGATATAGATTGTGAATAGCTGGGGCCCAAGCACTGATCCTTGCAGTACCCCACTAGTCACAGCCTGCCATCCTGAAAAAGACCCATTTATCCCTACTCTTTATTTTCTGTCTGATAACCAATTCTCAATCCATGCTAGTATATTACCCCCAATTCCATGTGCCCTAATTTTGTTCACCAACATCTTGTGTGGGACTTTATTGAAGGCCTTCTGAAAATCCAAATACACTACATTTACTGGTTCCCCTTTGTCTACTCCACTAGTTACATCCTCAAAGAACTCCAATAGGTTTGTCAAACAGGACATCCCTTTCATAAATCCATGTTGGCTCTGCCCAATCTTACTATTAGTTTCTAAGTGCCCAGTTATTGCATCCTTTATAATAGATTCCAGCATTTTCCCAACTACTGATGTGAGGCTAACAGGTCTGTAGTTCCCCATTTTCTCTCTCCCTCCTTTCTTAAATAGCGAGGTTACATTTGCTATCCTCCAATCTGTAGGAACCGTTCCAGAATCTATAGAATTTTGGAAGATGACAACCAATACGTCCACTATCCCAATGGCCACCTCTTTCAAAACCCTAGGATGTAGGTCATCCGGTCCTTGAGATTTATCAACTTTTAGTCCCATTAATTTTGCTAGTACTATTTTTTTACTAATAATAATTTATTTAGGTTCCTCATTCTCACCACACCCTTGGTTGACTTATGAACAAGGCCCTTGTCATCCATGAGCTTATCATGGATGATTGCATCGACATCATGGCCCTGACGGAAACTTGGCTGAGGGGTGATGACACCTTACCCTTAAATGAAGCCTCCCCGCCTGGCTATACCTTCCACCACTTGCCCCACTCAGACCGCCGTGGTGGCGGTGTGGCTATCATCACCAAATCGCACCTTGGTCTGTCCTCCTACTCCTCTGGCACTTTCTCCTCCTTTGAGCATCTCACCTTATTCCATCCCTCTCACCTCTCATTTAAAATTCTTGTTCTCTACTGCCCACCCAAGTACCATAAAAATGTTATTACCGAGATATCTTCACTGCTTTTCTCCCTCAGCCTCTGCACCGAGCGGCTTCTCATCCTTGGTGATATCAACCTCCATCTCAATTCATCATGCTCTCTCTCCTCTGAGTTCATTATCCTCCCTTAATCTCTCCCTCTATGTAAACTCCCCAACCCATATTCACGGTCACCCCCTCGACCTTGTCATCTCTCGTGGCCTCGCTACTCCCAGCGTGTCAATCGCAGATAAGACCATCTCTGACCACTTCCTCGTATCGCTTTTCACCCACCCCCCGCAACCCTACTTCCTCCTGTGACCGCCCCTGGAAAAAACTCTCTCCCAACTCTTTTACAACTGTACTTATGAAATCCCAACTGTCCAGCCTTTAGCCCTCCATTCATCACAACATTTCTGCAGCTACCGATCTGCTCAACCACACCCTCACCACCTCCTTTGATGCCCTAGTCCCTATTAAAACAATGACTCTCTCTCACCCTGGCTGTTCCCCCTGGTATGGCCCTCATCTTTGCTCCCTTAAGTCCAAGAGACGCAGACTTGAACGGATATGGCGGACAACTGGTTTACCCATTCACTGCCAGATCTGGCTGGACCACATAAAGCATTACCGGGTCCTGCTCTCGTCTGCCAAAATTACTCACTATTCCCGAGTCATTTTGGAATGCAAAGATAAACCCCAGCTTCTATTCTCAACTGCTAACCATCTTCTTAAACCCCTCTCCCCTGTCTCCTCCACCCTCACCTCCAACAACAAATGTGAGGAGCTCATGGACTTCTTTGTCTCTAAGATTGAGACCATCCGTTCAGCTGCCTCCACCACTCCCTTCCTTCCCCTAACCCACTGGGCCAAACTTCCTCGAAAGCTACCCCCTGCCCTAGCCCTGAACTCACATCTTTCTCCAGTTTCTCTCCGATCTCCCTTCATGACCTCTCCGTGCTCATCTTGTTCATGAGACCCACTTCCTGCTCCCTCGACCCTGCTCCCATCAAACTGCTGACCATCAAACTTCCTTTTCTGGCTCCCATGTTAGCTGACATTGTTAACGGTTCTTCTCTCCTCCCTGAAATGTGCCATCATCACCCCTCTCCTCAAAAAACAACCCTTGACCCCTCCGTCCTTGCAAACTACGGCCCCATCTCCAACCTCCCTTTCCTCTCCAAAGTCCTTGATGTGTTGTCACCTCCCAAATCGTGCCGTTCTTTCCCGCAATTCCATGTTTGAATCCCTCCAATCAGGTTTCCGCCTTTCCACAGTATCAAAACAGCTCTCATCAAAGTCACAAATGACATCCTTTGTGACTGTGACAAAGGTAAACTATCCCTTCTCATCCTTCTTGACTTGTCTGCAGCCTTTGACATGGTTGACCACTCCATCCTTCTCCAACACCTCTCCACCATCGTCCAGCTGGGTGGGACTGCACTCGCCTGGTTCCATTCTTATCTATCTAATCGTAGCCAGAGAATCGCCTGCAATGACTTCTCTTCCCGCTCCTGCATCGTTACCTCTGGTGTCCCCAAAGGATCTATCCTTGGCCCCCTCCTATTCCTCATCTACATGCTGCCCCTTGGCGACATCATCTGAAAACACAGCATCAGTTTCCACATGTAGGCTGATGACACCCAGCTCTACCTCACCACCACTTCTCTCGACCACTCCACAGTCTCTAAATTGTCAGACTGCTTGTCTGACATTCAGTTCTGGATGAGCAGAAATTTTCTCCAATTAAATATTGGGAAGACCAAAGCCATTGTTTTCGGTCCCCACCACAAACTCTTTTCCCTAGCCATTTACTCCATCTCTGTCCCTAGCATCTGTCTGAGGCTGAACCACACTGTTTGCAACCTAGGTATCATATTTGACCCTGAAATGAGCTTCCAATCACATATCCGCAGCATAACTAAGACCGCCTATTTCCACCTCCGTAACATTGCCCGTCTCCACCCTTGCCTCAGCTCATCCGCTGCTGAAATCCTCATCAATGCTTTTGTTATCTCTTGACTAGACTATTCCAACACACTCCTGGTTGGCCTCCCACATTCTACCCTACGTAAACGTGAGGTCATCCAAAACTCGGCTGCCCGTGTCCTAACTTGCACCAAGTCCCGTTCACCCATCACCCCTGTGCTCGCTGGCCTGTATTGGCTCCCGGTTAAGCAACACCTCGATTTCAAAATTCTCATCCTTGTTTTCAAATCCCTCCATGGCCTCACCCCTCCCTATCTCTGTAATCTCCTTCAGCCCCACAACCGCATCCCCATCACCTCCCCCCCCACCACCCCGATATCTGCGCTCCTCTAATTCTGCCCTCTTGAGCATCCCCGATTATAATCGCTCAACCATTGGTGGCCGTACCTTCTGTTGCCTAGGCCCTAAGCTCCGGAATTCCCTGCCTAAACCTTTCTGCCTCGCATTAAGACGCTCCTTAAAACCTACCTCTTTGACCAAGCTTTTGGTCACCTGCCCTAATTTCTCGTTATGTGGCTTGGTGTCAATTTTTTTTGTCTTATAATACTCCTGTGAAGCACCTTTGGATGTTTTACTACTTTAAAGGTGCTATATAAATACAAGTTGTTGTTGTTGTTGTTATTGGCTTCATCTTGACTCAGTCAAGCAGCCTTTGTGCCCCAATCCCCAATATTTTTATAACTGATAAAGTGTTCAAAGAAAATGAAACACAAACACTTTTTTTAAATGCCCCTTGGCAATGCTACAGGTCAGTGTGTGTGACAAAAATCAGGCCCCTGGGTCATCCATTTTGGATTAAAGAAAGATAGATCTGAGTATTATGTAAATGGTGAAAAGCTCGGAACAGTGGAGGTTCAAAGAGATTTAGGGGTCCATGTACACAGATCACTAAAATGTACAAAAAATAATTAAAAAGGCAAATGGACTGTTAGCCTTTATAACTAGAGGGCTAGAATATAAACTGGAGGAAGTTTTGCTGCAGCTGTACAAACCCCTGGTTAGACCACATCTGGAGCGCTGTGTACAGTTCTAGGCACTGCACCTTAGAAAGGATATTTTGGCCTTGGAAACATAGAAACATAGAAGATAGGAGCAGGAGTAGGCCATTTGGCCCTTCGAGCCTGCTCCGCCATTCAATGTGATCATGGCTGATCATCCAAATTCAGTACCCTGTCCCTGCCTTTTCCCCATATCCCTTGATCCCTTTAGCCTCAAGAAATATATCCAACTCTTTCTTGAATATATTTAATGAACTAGCCTCCACCGCCCTCTGTGGCAGAGAATTCCACAGGTTCACCACTCTCTGGGTGAAGAAATTCCTCCTCATTTCAGTCCTAAATGGCTTACCCCTTATCCTTAGACTATGACCCCTGGTTCTGGACTCCCCCGCCATCGGGAACATCCTTCCTGCATCTAGTCTGTCCAGACCTGACAGAATGTTATAGGTTTCGATGAGATCCCCTCTCAATCTTCTAGACTCCAGTGAGTATAAGCCCAGTCGACACAATCTCTCCTCATACGTCATTCCTGCTCCTCATACGTCATTCCTGGGAAGGAGGGCAGCGCAGATTGACCAGAATGTTACCAGGGCTCCAAGGGTGAGATTATGAGGAGAGTCTTCATAAAGTAGGCTTGTATTCCCTGGAATGTAGAAGGTTAAGGGGTGATTCAATTGGGGGTTTTTGCTAGGAATTGAGAGGGTAGATAGAGAGAAACCTTTACCGCTGGTGGGGGAAGACTAGGACAAGGGGACATAACGTTAAAATCAGAGCCAGGCCATTCAGGAGAGAAATTAGGAAACACTTCTTCACGCAATGGGTGGCACTCCATCCCACAAAAAGCAGTAGAGGCCGGGGCTCAATTAATAATTTCAAATCTGAGATTGCTTGAATTTTGCTAGACACGGGTATAAAAGGATATGGAGCCAAGGCAGATGGATGGAGTTATAATACAGATCAGCCGTGATCTCATTGCATCATGATCACTGAATCCGACCTAAAATGGCAATCGGGGTCCTATTTACCCCATAGTATGCCGATTCCCACATTAAAATGGACTTATCGCCTGAAACAGGCAGGTGCTTCGGACACCCATCGGTAGGCCCCCTTTCAAAATGGAGCGGTGAGGCAACCGACCCTCATTTTGAGGTCATTACCGGCCTGTTAATGCCAGGCGAGTGGCAGTGAACACCAACCCCATGGTGTTCTAAGCCATCATATTACCCTAGTTTTTTGTAATTTGTTCTGGGGATATGGGTGTCGCTGGCCAGCCTGAATTTGTTGTCCATCCCAGTTGCCTTTGAGAAGGTGGTGGTGAGCCGCCTTCTTTGTGAACTGCTGCCGTCCGTATGGCAAAGGCACTCCCGCAATGCTGTTAGGGAGGGAGTTCCAGGATTCTGACCCAGCGACGATGAAGGAACGGTGATATATGGCCAAGCTAAGATGGAGGTGATGGTGAACCTGGAGGTGATGGTGCTCCCAAAATGTTGTCCCCACTAAATTTCCACGCTTCCCTCACCCCAGGGAATATCTATGACCCACCAGAGTTCAAGAAAATCAAGATAGCATGATGATTTCCACCAAGCTGTAGACATTACTTAGGTTGTTAATGGATGTAGGAGCACACATTTCATCCAGTGCTCAACACAGTGATGAAGCACAGCCCGAGTTTCTTCTTCCATTACTGAACTTGTAACACTAATGGCTACTAAAAGAAATAAATGCTGGAGGAAGGGAATCAGCCACAGGAAAGAAAAGGTCTATTATTCACGCATTGTTGGGTCTCGTTGACGATGAGGAATATATGACTTCTTGTTGCTTAGGCTCCATAGAAACTCATTTTCTATTATGACATTCCTAGGGCACAATGCCCTTGGTCGGTGCCTTTTCTGCATTAACCCCTCGCGAGACAGCAATGTTTATTTTTTTCCCCGCTGTTAATTTTTCTTCCTGTTTCCCTTTTCTGGGCTTCTCGATGCCGTGCGTCATTCACCAGCCTGTGCAATTGGACTCACTTGCTACCAAGATCTGCGCCGGTGTCCCACGGCAACCATATGGGTACGGTAGCATAGTAGTTATGTTACTGGGCTAGTAATCCAGAAGCTACAGCCCCCTGTGGGGCTGTGGACTAATGATCCAGAGGCGCGAGTTCAAATCCCACCACTGCAGCTGGAAATTTAAATTCAGTTAATTAAATAAATTGGGAATAAAAAGCTAGTATCAGTAATGGTGACCATGAAACTATCGGATTGTCACTAATGTCATTTAGGGAAGGAAATCTGCCACCCTTACCCGGTCTGGCCTAAATGTGACTCCAGATCCACAGCAATGTGGTTGGCTCTTAACTGCTCTCTGAAATGGCCGAGCAAGTCACTCAGTTGTACCAAAGTGCGTTCAAAGAAGATGGACTGCAGCGGTTCAAGATGGCGGCTCACCACCACCTTCTCGAGGGCAGTTAGGGATTGGCAATAAATGCTGGCCTTGCAAATGACGCCCACGTCCCAGGAATGATTTGAAAAAAAATTCTGCCCAGGATACCATACTGTGCAGGTGAGCTCTTTGCATTTCCTTCCACCCGCGGCCTCTACTCGACCGTGTGTGGGGTGGGGGCGGCAGAAATTTTCCTGGGTCCATTTTTGGGCCCAGGATCAACGACTTCGCAGGCAGTGTACACCCCAACCTGTAGGCCTGACGGAGGCCCATGGGCCTCTCAGTTCGGGCACGAGCTTGGCCGAAAACGGACCCAGACCAAAATCTACCCACTGCGTTTCTTTCCCATCTCCTCATAGTTTTAATCATCTCTATCAAATCACCAGCGTCATCTCCTCTCTTCTGACAAAAACAGCCTCAGAGCCGTGATAAGAACGCAATGTAAAGTGCCTCCATGCAACAACAAATCTGACCCAATTTTGAGAGTGAGTTTTACAGGCAACAGGAGGTAGCGTTCACAGAGCAGAGTGCAGGCTAAAGATATTGGGCCAGAAATTCGTGACCAAATGCGTGAGTACGGTCTGGGTACTCACGCATCTGGCCGTTGGAAATGCCGGCGTTCAGCATGCACAGCGCATGCGGGGAACGCCGGCATTTCCAGTCCTCAGAACGAAGGGGTTCATAGGCACAGCGCGTGCGACTGCACAGGCAGCGCTTGCACAGTGAACTTCGTCGATTTCATTCATGGATTCAGTGAGGGTAAGTCCTTACAAGTTACACTTGAAAAAAGCATGTGTAAAGTTGTTCCAAGGCTGCGGAGGAAGATATATTTTATCGTGGAGCTTCTGAAAGGCAATATTTTTGTTTGGGAAAGGGAGGGAAGTTATTTTAAGAAATTTTAAGTAAGTTTTAAAGTTTAAATTTTTTTTTTTTTAAACGGGTTTTCAGAACGGTAGGTAGAAGGAGCAATTGTGGCTGTGTGAATTGAATGTGAAAATGAGTGTTCTAAAATGAGTAATGTAACATTTCCAGCACTTTTAAGAAAGAAACTTTTCATCAGTAATAAGTAATTATGTATGTATGTCCGCATATATTCCTTTACGTATATGTATGTATGTTTTATATTCCTTTACTTATGTGTATGAATGTATGTTTTTAATTATGATTTTCCAATAAGTTACTTTCTCTGAAAGTCATAATTAAATAATACATTCATACACATAAGTAAAGGAATATATACATAACACGCAAAGGAATATATACAGACATACATACTTTCAGAAGCTCCACGATAAGAAATATCTTCCTCCACAGCCTCTGGAGCAACTGTACCCATGCTTTTTTCATGTGTAAGTTGTAAGGACTTGACCTCACTGAAAGCATGAATGAAAGCGGCGAATTTTACTGCGCACGCGTTCTGCCTCTGAACCCCTTCGTTCAGAGGACAGGAAATGCCGGTTTTCCCCGCATGCGCTGTGCATGCTGAAAACCGGCATTTCCTCCGGCCAGACGCGTAAGTACCCCGACCGTACTCGTGCATTTGGAAGGGAATTACTGGGCCAACATTTTACATGTCAATAAAATGAAAAATTTAACAATTGCACGATTTGCCCCCTCGCATCTGCGACTGAGGGTCCAAGGAGGTGCATTGCGCAAGAGGTCATCGTCGTACGTATCCTCACACTGTTCCCTTTCGGGAACTGTATGAAGTGGTGGAAGGATTTATGGCCGTGATTAACGCTCATTCTGTGACCGTAACCATCTTTGAACCAGCCATTAGGGTGGTTAGTCCTATGGCGTGAGGGTTTTACGGGCTCCCACAACCCATCTGAGGGGGGGGGGCCACCCACACCCATGGACGCAAGTATCCTGCTGGATGTCCACCCAGAAATTATAGTTGGAGCTCCGACTCCACTTGCCGGGACTGTCTGGAGTGGGGTTCGAAACCCTACTCCTTCTGGCCCAGCGGCGGGGATGCTTACTGCTACGCAAAAGGCCCACTCCGCACAAAAGGTGACACCCATACGTTTCCTGCGCCTTTTCCCTCCCCGTGACTGGAGCCCTATGCTGCCACTTGAAAGACCAAGCTATCATCTGCCCTTTTTGCGGCGCCTTTGACTTCTCATTACCAATGATGAGCAGGCGCTGCGCCTCCACCTCCTTGAGGAGATTGCTGAGGTCATCATCAGTTCAATTGTGAGTTCTTTTAATGCCGTGAATTGTGCTCATTCCAGCCATTTCACGTTGCTAATCGGATTGGGCCTTTGGCATAGCGGTAGGATCCCCGCCGCTGGGCCAGATCAGGGTAGGGTTTCGAACCCCACTCCAGACAGTCCCGGCAAGTGGAGTCGGAGCTCCGGCTCTAAATTCTGGGTTGACATCCAGTGGGATATTTGCGTCCGTGGGTGTGGGTGGCCCCCCCTCCTTGTATAGCTTGTGGGAGCCCGTAAAACCCTCCCGCCATAGGACTAACCGCCCTAATGGCTGGTTCAAAGATGGTTACGGTCACGGAATGAGCGTTAATCACGGCCATAAATCCTTCCACCATTTCATACAGTTCCCCAAAGGGAACAGTGTGAAGACACGTATGACGACGACATTGCTAAATAAATAAATGGAATTAAAAAAATTCTTTTAGGGCTTTTAAAAGTCTTTAAATTGCTTTAATTCTGTTTAAAACTACTTCAGATTCTTCAAAATAATGTAAACGTTTTTAAAAGTTTATAAAAGTTACCAAAAGCTTCAAAAAACTTCCAAAAACCTATTTAAACTGCTGCTTTGCATGTAAAAATGCTTAGCAGCTTGGCAGAAACATTGGGGGCGTGTCCTGTTAAACTGAGACCTCAAGGGGCGTGTCTCAGTTGCACAGCGCGCTCCAGGCTTCGCGCTGGCTGCACTCCTGGGCGGCATGACGTCAAACGCTGCCCGGGATTCTTCAGATTCAAAATGGAATTCCAGGCGTCCCTGGAGGTGATCGGCAGGCACGTCGGGTAAGTGCAAATCGGGACCTTGCACGCGCGGCAAGCCCCGTTCACGAATTTCTGGCCCAATGAAGATTATTTTTGTTCTCACCGATTACCCAGCACAAAACAGGCCACCTTGGAGAAATTACTAGGCACAACTACTTGAACAATCTTACCTCACAATAGATGGAAGCTTAATTTTCCCAGCAAGGACCCTTCCAATTCTCTGCTCGTAATTGGAAGCACCATGCTTAGAAGCCTCTCGAGTCCTCCATCTGTGTCTCAGCAATTGGTCACGGAAATAAGGGAGGTGTCGGGTGATTTACATGTATGCTAACTTTTTATTACATGGTATCTGTGGGGCTGTAGCAAAAATAAATGAAGCTTTTAAATTCATTCACCGTGATTTATTGGTTTGTAAACGATTATATTTCAAAAACCCTCTTTCATGAGTTTAACCTTATAATGGAGGTACACCTGGGCTGCTGTCGATACCTTTTGAAGTGCGCTCTGGTAAACAGATCCCATGCCTTGATTTTTTTTTTATTCATGAGAACAAAAATAGTTGTTTTTTTATTAAATGTTTTTGTTATTTATTGCTCTGGAGAAGGTTGGCTGCCTTCTTGAACCGCTGCAGTCCATGTGGCTGTTAGGGAGGGAGTTATGCTTCTTTGTGGCGGCTTGGTAAAACTGAATGGCTTGCCAGGCCATTTAAGAGTCAACCACACTGATGTGGATCTGGAGTCACATCAGGGAAACTGCAGCAAGGCACCCTAAAGGGGCATTAGTGAACCAGATGAGTTTTTACAACAATCCAATAGTTTCGTAGCTTTTGTAATACTTAATTAACTGAATTTAATTTCCCTAGTTGGGGTAGATGGGATTTGAACTCACGTCTCCAGATCTTTAGTCCCAATCTCTGAGATTACTCGTCCAGCAACGCAACGACTATGCGATCGTAGCCCCTGGTGTTTGGAGTGCGGTGGTGTAGAGGCCTGGACTAATAATCCGAAGAACCAGAGTTCAATTCCCACCATGGCAGTTTAAGAATTTGAATTCAGTTTAAATAAAAGATTTGGAAATAAAAAAGCTAAGTAAAAGTGTTGGATTTTCATAAAGAAACACCACTGGAAACCTACTGTGCTTACCCGGTCTGGGCCTATATGTGACTCCAGTCCCACATCAACATGGTTGACTTTTGACTGCCCTCTGAAGTGGCCGAGCAAGCCACATCGATGGTATCACAGTCAGGACAACTAGGGGTGGGCAATCAATGCTGGTCCTGCCAACACCACCCGCATCCTGAGAATTCATTTTTTTTTAAGTTGACTCACGCTGCTCAATTTCTACTTATATGATAGTGTAACCCAGATAGTGTAACCCAGGTAGTGTAACCCAGGTAGTGTAACCCAGCGAGTGTAACCCAGGTGGTGTAACCCAGGTGGTGTAACCCAGGTAGTGTAACCCAGGTAGTGTAACCCAGGTGGTGTAACCCAGGTGGTGTAACCCAGATAGTGTAACCCAGATAGTGTGACCCAGATAGTGTAACCCAGCGAGTGTAACCCAGATAGTGTAACCCAGATAGTGTAACCCAGGTAGTGTAACCCAGATAGTGTAACCCAGATAGTGTAACCCAGGTAGTGTAACCCAGGTAGTGTAACCCAGGTAGTGTAACCCAGGTGGTGTAACCCAGGTGGTGTAACCCAGGTGGTGTAACCCAGATAGTGTGACCCAGGTAGTGTAACCCAGATAGTGTAACCCAGGTAGTGTAACCCAGATAGTGTAACCCAGGTAGTGTAACCCAGATAGTGTAACCCAGCGAGTGTAACCCAGATAGTGTAACCCAGGTAGTGTAACCCAGGTAGTGTAACCCAGGTAGTGTAACCCAGATAGTGTAACCCAGATAGTGTAACCCAGATAGTGTAACCCAGGTAGTGTAACCCAGGTAGTGTAACCCAGGTAGTGTAACCCAGATAGTGTAACCCAGCGAGTGTAACCCAGATAGTGTAACCCAGATAGTGTAACCCAGGTAGTGTAACCCAGATAGTGTAACCCAGCGAGTGTAACCCAGCGAGTGTAACCCAGATAGTGTAACCCAGGTAGTGTAACCCAGATAGTGTAACCCAGCGAGTGTAACCCAGGTAGTGTAACCCAGGTAGTGTAACCCAGGTAGTGTAACCCAGATAGTGTGACCCAGATAGTGTAACCCAGATAGTGTGACCCAGATAGTGTAACCCAGGTAGTGTAACCCAGGTAGTGTAACCCAGATAGTGTAACCCAGATAGTGTAACCCAGGTAGTGTAACCCAGGTAGTGTAACCCAGGTAGTGTAACCCAGATAGTGTAACCCAGATAGTGTAACCCAGCGAGTGTAACCCAGATAGTGTAACCCAGGTAGTGTAACCCAGGTAGTGTAACCCAGGTAGTGTAACCCAGGTAGTGTAACCCAGGTAGTGTAACCCAGGTAGTGTAACCCAGGTAGTGTAACCCAGATAGTGTAACCCAGATAGTGTAACCCAGCGAGTGTAACCCAGCGAGTGTAACCCAGATAGTGTAACCCAGGTAGTGTAACCCAGGTAGTGTAACCCAGGTAGTGTAACCCAGCGAGTGTAACCCAGGTGGTGTAACCCAGGTGGTGTAACCCAGGTGGTGTAACCCAGATAGTGTGACCCAGATAGTGTAACCCAGATAGTGTGACCCAGATAGTGTAACCCAGGTAGTGTAACCCAGGTAGTGTAACCCAGATAGTGTAACCCAGATAGTGTAACCCAGGTAGTGTAACCCAGGTAGTGTAACCCAGATAGTGTAACCCAGCGAGTGTAACCCAGATAGTGTAACCCAGATAGTGTAACCCAGGTAGTGTAACCCAGGTAGTGTAACCCAGATAGTGTAACCCAGATAGTGTAACCCAGGTAGTGTAACCCAGGTAGTGTAACCCAGATAGTGTAACCCAGATAGTGTAACCCAGCGAGTGTAACCCAGCGAGTGTAACCCAGATAGTGTAACCCAGGTAGTGTAACCCAGGTAGTGTAACCCAGGTAGTGTAACCCAGATAGTGTAACCCAGATAGTGTAACCCAGAGAGTGTAACCCAGAGAGTGTAACCCAGATAGTGTAACCCAGATAGTGTAACCCAGCGAGTGTAACCCAGATAGTGTAACCCAGATAGTGTAACCCAGGTAGTGTAACCCAGGTAGTGTAACCCAGGTAGTGTAACCCAGGTGGTGTAACCCAGGTGGTGTAACCCAGATAGTGTAACCCAGATAGTGTGACCCAGGTAGTGTGACTCAGATAGTGTAACCCAGATAGTGTAACCCAGATAGTGTAACCCAGGTAGTGTAACCCAGATAGTGTAACCCAGAGAGTGTAACCCAGAGAGTGTAATCCAGATAGTGTAACCCAGATAGTGTAACCCAGATAGTGTAACCCAGATAGTGTAACCCAGATAGTGTAACCCAGCGAGTGTAACCCAGATAGGGTAACCCAGATAGTGTAACCCAGGTAGTGTAACCCAGGTAGTGTAACCCAGGTGGTGTAACCCAGGTGGTGTAACCCAGATAGTGTAACCCAGATAGTGTGACCCAGGTAGTGTGACTCAGATAGTGTAACCCAGATAGTGTAACCCAGATAGTGTAACCCAGGTAGTGTAACCCAGATAGTGTAACCCAGATAGTGTAACCCAGATAGTGTAACCCAGAGAGTGTAACCCAGAGAGTGTAATCCAGATAGTGTAACCCAGGTAGTGTAACCCAGGTAGTGTAGCCCAGATAGTGTAACCCAGGTAGTGTAACCCAGGTAGTGTAACCCAGATAGTGTAACCCAGATAGTGTAACCAAGATAGTGTAACCCAGGTAGTGTAACCCAGATAGTGTAACCCAGATAGTGTAACCCAGATAGCGTAACCCAGATAGCGTAACCCAGATAGCGTAACCCAGGTAGCGTAACCCAGGTAGCGTAACCCAGATAGCGTAACCCAGATAGCGTAACAGCAATATCCAACAACAACAAAGCAACTTGTATTTATATAGCGCCTTTAATGTAGTAAAATCACAGAATCACAGAATCACAGAAACCCCACAGTGCAGATAGAGGCCATTTCAGCCCAAGGCACTTCACAGGAGCATTATCAAACAAAATTTGCCATCGAGCCACATGAGGAGGTATTAGGGCAGATGTTCAAACCAACGTCTAAAGGAGGAAAGAGAGGTAGAGAGGCAGAAAGGTGTAGGGATGGAAATCCCGATCTTTGGACCTTGGCAGGTGAAGGCACGGCCGCCAGTGGTGGAGTGATTAAAATTGGGAATGCTCAAGAGGCCAGAATTGGAGGAGCGCAGAGAGCTCGGGGGGTGTAGGGCTGGAAGAGGTTACTGAGATAGAGAGTGGTGAGGCCATAGGGGATTTGAAAACAAGGATGAGAATTTTAAAATCAAGGTGTTGCTTAACCGGGATCCAAAGTAGGTCAGCGAGCACAGGGGTGATGGGTGAATGGGACTTGGTGCGAGTTAGGACACGGGCTGCAGAGTTTTGGATGATTTCAAGTTTACAGCGGGTAGAACGTGGGAGGCCAACCAGGAGTGCGTTAGAATAGTCAAATCTAAAACTTGGATGAGGGTTTCAGCAGCAGATTGACTGAGGCAGGGGCGGAGTGGGGCAATGTTACGGAGGTTGAAAAAAGGCGGTCTTTGTAATGGCGCGGATATGTGGTCGGAAGCTCATCTCGGGGTCAAATACGACACCAAGGTTGCAAACAGTCTGGTTCAGCCTCAGATCCCCTTGTGATCTGAATGGGCCTTTTTCAAGGGTGCTTCTACAATTATTCAAAGTTGGACCAAGAAGAGACGTGTTAAGCTGTTTTATTTCATAGCTGGTAAACACAGCGTAAGAGTTGTGATCAGGTTCACTTATAGCTCAATCAGTACAACTTGTCTTCATGCAACAATACAAACTAACAAACATGCCGGCACGGACTCGATGGGCCGAATGGCCTCCTGTGCCGTTATGACTCTATGGGAAGGAATTTAACACAGGAGTCGGGTTGGAGGCGGGACTACAACTTTCGGGGTTCTAGTCCCGCCTCCATCGAGATGTGGCCAATCCACGCAATTTTAACTTGATTGACCTTGTTGAGCCCGCCCAGCGGGCTCAGCAGGCCAATTAAGGGCCACCCGGCAACAGGTGACGTCACAGACTGAAATTTCATCTGTCAAGAGATTTTGACAGATGAAATATCAGCGTTTCACAGCTGTTTGAAGCTGTCAAACACTGACAGTCTTACTTCTAACCTGAGTCCTTCTCCACAGACTCAGTTAGAAATCTCTCCTGCACAGAAAGCTGCAGGCTGTCACTTTTGACAGATCGCAGCCATTCTGCTTTCTGTGCCGGTGAGATGAGGGACTCCCGGAACCTAAAGGAAGGAAGGCTCAAAAGGTAAGAAAAGGTCATTTACACTTCTTTAATCACTTTAGACACACCAAACACACTTACCTTTGCACTCATGCACACATCACTCACCTGAACACCGACATCTCGACCCCTTCAACCCGACGGCCCGGCTCCTCTAACTTGGCGTGGTTTGGAGCCGTCGGGAATCCCACACTTCAACCTTAAAAATAGGGATTAGGCTAAAAACTGCCTGTTAACTACCTGTTAATAGGCAGCTAATTGGCACTAATCCCTTCCCGCCTCGGGTAGGCGGGTCCCAGTGCGGGGCGGGTACCCGCCTCCTTTGAAACTGGCATGGAGGCGGGTTTGGGTGCGGGATGGGGTCGGGACCCCGGATTTCGGGATTTTAACCCCCTGCACGCCTCCAATCCCGACTCCACGGCACAATGAAAATCCTGCTCTATGACTCTATGACTTATGCCTCTATGTCATGCTTCCCTACACAGTGGGTTTTCTAACTTGACTCTAGAACAGAATAATTCCTAACTATCTTCCTGCGTGCTAAACCGCTGAGCCTGGCCAAAGCTTGCCCTTCCAGTGTACTGCTTGCTGACCTGGCTGGTTTTGCAGCTTTTGCTGGACCTAGCTAAGTGGCCTGGGGTGGAAATATGTTGCGGTCCATTTTCAGGCCTGCAATAGGCTCCCCCGAAATTTGGCTTTGGGCCTCATTGGCATATTGAGCTGCAGAGGTCAATTGGGCGTCCAGAGGCAGCTCGCCGGTTCCATGGGGTAAAGTAGGGCTGGCAGCGACCTTCAGATAGGTCCTGGGAGGAGGGGGATGGGTGGGGCGAGGGTAGGAGAAGGGAAGGGGGCTGACAGCATTGAGTCAGAACCAGTGCAACCAATGTCCAAATTGTGTTTTGCAAATATGTCCTCCTCAGATAATGAAGCAGTCCATGACCGCATGCAACAAGACCTGGACGACATTCAGGCTTGGGCTGATAAGTGGCAGGTAACATTCGCGCCTCACAAGTGCCAGGCAATGACTATCTCCAACAAGCGAGTGTCTAACCACCTCCCCTTGACATTCAATGGCATTACCATCGCCGAATCCCCCACCACCAACATACTGGTGGTCACCATTGACCAGAAACTTAACTGGACCAGCCACATAAATACAGTGGCTACAAGAGCAGGTCAGAGACTGGGTATTCTGCGGCGAGTGTCTCACCTCCTGACTCCCCAAAGCCTTTCCACCATCTACAACGCACAAGTAAGGAGTGTGATGGAATATTTTCCACTGGCCTGGATGAGTGCAGCTCCAACAACACTCAAGAAGCTCAACACCATCCAGGACAAAGCTGCCCACTTGATTGGCACCCCATCCACCAACTTAAACATTCACTCCCTCCACCACCGATGTACCGTGGCTGCAGTGTGTACCATCTACAAGATGCACTGCAGCAACTCGCCAAGGCTTCTTCGACAGCACCTCCCAAACCCGCGACCTCTACCACCTAGAAGGACAAGGGCAGCAGGCGCATGGGAACACCACCACCTCCAAGTTCCCCTCCAAGTCACACACCATCCTGACTTAGAAGTATATCGCCGATCCTTCATCATCACTGGGTCAAAATCCTGGAACTCCCTCCCTAACAGCACTGTGGGAGTACCTTCACCACACGGACTGCAGCGGTTCAAGAAGGCGACTCACCACCACCTTCTCAAGGGCAATTAGGGATGGGCAATAAATGCTGGCTTTGCCAGCGACACCCACATCCCATGAACAAATAAAAAATATGTAAATGTAGACATATTCAAGATGCTGGGGCCAGACACAGAACGGAACAACATTCATTTTAGCTTATTTAACATATCCATAAATGTAAACGAGCAGAATAATTTCTGCAATTTTTTCCATTTTCATCTTAGAAAGATTGTTAACTGAATTGATTAACATATATAACGCTAGTTTTGTTTTTCTTATCCTGTAATTAATAATCATGGTTTATTCTCACTTTTAAGATATAATTTTAATTTCATTCAAATCCGCTTATAATTGGGACACTAATCTGCTCAAACAAAAGTCTGTTCATTATTTTCAAAGCCCTTTAAAATATGAAGTTGATCGGGAAGATTAATGGGCTGAGGATCAGATTAATGACCTTTGCAAACGTGTTATTATGTGGCAAAGTCCACCTGAAGAATATATCGGCTTGACAGATAATCTAAAGAATGCAGCAAGCAAATTATCCAGACACTGGGGTGGGAGAGATGGGGTGGGGAGGGGTGGGGTGGGATGGGGTGTGGGGGGGGGTCGGGGGGTGGGGTGGGGTGGGGAGGGGTGGGGTATGGTGTGGGGGTGTGGGGAGGGGTCGGAGGGTGGGGTGTGGTGGGGGTGGGGGATGGGGTGGGGTGGTGAGGTGGGGGGTTGTGGGGGGTGGGGAGGGGTGGGGTGTTGGATGGGGTGGGGTGGGTGTGGGGTGGAGGGTGCGGTGGGGGGGTCCAGTGGGGGGTGGGGAGGAGTGGGGTGGGGCATGGGATGGGTTGGGGTGGGTGGGGGGTTGTGGGGAGGGGTGGGGGTGGAGGGGTGGGGTGTTGGATGGGGTGGGGTGGGGTGTTGGATGGGGTGGGGTGGGGAGGAGTGGGGGTGGGGTGGGGGGGTGCGGTGGGGGGTGGGGGAGCTTGGGGGCCTGGGATCTCCGGCCAACCACAGTTAAACCTGAAGCTTCCAGCCTTGTTACAGCGCTAACCCGTCTCCTGGGAGGGGGTTGGCCGCCCGCCCCCCTGTCCCGCCTCCGCTAAATCCGGACGTGGGCGGGTTGGAGGCGGGATTCACGTTTTAATACTTTAACCTTCCACCCGGCTCCAAACCCACCAGTTTTTTGGGGTTAAAATCCACCCCCCCACCCAATTAGTCAGTAATGGTTTGTTTTATCGAATGAAGTCAGAGGTTTAGTATTTAGAACTTTACAATGAAATCGTACCAGGAGGGTTGACTTGGCTTCATTTGGCTAGTAGTCCTAGTTCTGATTTTGTGCAAGATTGGATTTAATGCCTCGATATCTAATCAAACACATTCCATTTAACTGTCACATTAGAAATCCCAAAGCACGAGTCATGGTCAATAGAAGTCTCAATGGATTTATAACCTATAGAGTCATAGTCACAGAGTCATAACGGCACAGAATGAGGCCATTCGGCCCATCGAGTCTGTGCCGGCTCTCTGTAGAGCAGTGCAGTCAGTCCCATTCCCCCGCTCTATCCCTGTAGCCCTGCAAGTTTATTTCCCTCAAGTGCCTATCCAGTCTCCCCTTGAAAACATTGAGTGTCTCCGCTTCCACCACTTCCGTCGGCAGCGAGTTCCAGGTCCTCACCACTCGCTGCGTAAAAAATGTTTTCCTCACATCCCCCCCCGTTACAAGAGATATCTACAAGAGCCTTTCGCTAACTGTTAGGCTCATTATGGCCAATCATTAGCAGCACGTATAATAATTCCTTTTGTACCATTTGCATACCCCGAACTTGTGTCCCATTGGACCATCTGAGAATCGAGATACTGAAGCACTTTTCCATTTTACAAAATTGACGGGCAGGTAAAGACCAGCTGGTCCTTCGAGCCTGCCGCACACTCATGATGGACGAAGCATCGGGACTAAACACCTCTTCCCTCCCCGAAGCCGTGCAATCGCCTGGGAGAGGTAAAAACCCAGGGCCAATAAGGGGGAAAAAATATTCTGAAAAATTCCCCAGCGGACCCCCCTCAGGCGATCGAAACCAGCCCAGGAGATCATATGGAGAGTTTTAAGAATAAGTTTGTTTAAGGTACTTAAATTGGCCCATTCTTGAACAGAATCACTGAACACAAAAAAATTGAGGATATGGTGAGGATTTCAGCAAACTCTAACTGCCGTGAACGCTGGGGAAATGCTTGGGCAAAGGAGGTTTCCTCGCTGCTAGGTTCCTCACAATTTCATTTTATTTTTCATACACATTCTGTGATTCTCCGAGCGTTGATGGAAGGGCCGCTTTCCAATGTTGATTCCTCAATTAATCAGTGATTCAATATCACTTGACCAATATGTTCAAAGGAAAGTGAACCTGGAGCAATAAATCCCAGTGCCGCCAGATCACCAAGGGGCCTCAGACACCAGTTATTTTACACTTTAATTGGCAGAGCCGGTGAAATTGCCGTCAATTCAGCAAATTCGGGATCACCATTAATTTTACAGGGGTTGGGGATGTGGGGTGGGGGGAGGGGGGCTTTGTTAATGAACTCTTCACAGTTCCCGTGAGGGAAACGGCCGATTGGTGCATTAGTTCCAGGGAACTATGGTATGGCGGGAATAGTGGCCTAAATGACTTATGCCATAATTCCCCAGACATGTTGCCTGCATAACAACTTAATTGTGCCATTACAATGGAAATTGGAAATAAACTTCAACCCAAAGTTTGCAAATGTTGTAAACACAAAGGGCTAGAAATTCAGTGGGCTTTGCGCCCAGTTACCGGCCAAATAGGGTTTCTGCGCCAGTGTAAGAGGGTGCGCTGATATTCAGCGCTGCGGTAATGGCGGCGGTAGCTGGTAGCGCTGCGCCGACACCGATGACGTCATCGGTGTGCGCAGTGCCCCGGTTCCGCCCCGCTTCCGGCCCAAACCCCATATTTAGTTGCGGCCGCCTCTTCTGCAGCGGCCGCAAACAGCGATTGAAAAACGGGGCCGTACTGCTGCGCTACTGGGGCGCTTTAAGGTGGCGGTGCGGCCGGCCGCTTTTTTGGCGGCCGCCTGCCCGCACCTCCTTCCCCGGCCTCCTCCACCCACCCCCCCCCCGCGGCATTGCCGGCTGCTTTCCGCGAGCCCGGCACTTCTCCGTGGTGCCGGGCTCATTTGCCGGCACGATCCAGCGGCGATCTCGCTGTTGCAGGCACCTCCCCCTTAAGAGAAGGAGGAGGCCTGCAGTACCGCAGCCTGCCGCTCCGCAGCGGGTGGCGCAGCGGGGCCTACAGCGCAGAAATTCAGTTTCAGCGCCCCAAGCGGGGGCGGGCACACCCTGGAATAGCGCCCGGTTCCGACTTGGGGCGCAAAAGCCGAATATCTGACGGGCGCACCTGGCTCCGCGCGCAGCGCTAACTTTTGGGCGTTAGCCTGCTGGCGGGCCTTAACTGAATTTCTAGGCCAAAGCCTTCTGTTTTCTCAACAGCTTAAGTTGTGGTTTAGAAATATCTCCATACATAAGAAATAGGAGCAGGAGTAGGCTATTCGGCCCCTCGAGCCTGCTCTGCCATTTAATAAGATCATGGCTGATCTTCTACCTCCTCTCCACTTTCCTGCATTATCCCCATATCCCTTGATTCCCTTAATATCCAAAAATCTATCGATCTCAGTCTTGAATATACTCAACGACTGAGCCTCCACAGCCCTCTGGGGTAGAGAATTCCAAAGATTCACCACCCTCTGAGTGAAGAAATTTCTCCGCATCTCAGTCCTAAATGGCCGACCCCTTATTCTGAGACTGTGACCCCTGGTTCTAGACTCCCCAGCCCGGGGAAACATCCTCCCTGCATCTACCCTGTCAAGCCCTGTAAGAATTTTGTATATTTCAATGAGATCACCTCTCATTCTTCTAAACTCTAGAGAATATAGGCCTAGTCTACTCAATCTCTCCTCATAGGACAATCCCCCCATCCCAGGAATCAGTCTGGTGAACCTTCGCTGCACCCCCTCTATGGCAAGTACTGTATATCCTTCCTTAGATAAAGAGACCAAAATTGTACACAATACTCAAAGTGTGGTCTCACCAGGGCCCTATATAATTACAGTAAGATGTATTTACTCATACGCAAATCCTCTTGTAATAAAGGCCAACATATTATTTCTTTCCTAATTGCTTGCTGTACCTGCATGTTAAATTTCAGTGATTCATGTACAAGGACACCCAGGTCCCTCTGACAACAACATTTCCCAATCTCTCACCATTTAAAAAATACTCTGCTTTTCTATTTTTCCTACCAAAGTGGTTAACTTCACATTTTTCCACATTATATTCCATTTGCCATGTTCTTGCCCATTCACTTAGCTTGTCTATATCCCCTTGAAGCCTCTTTGCATCCTCCTCACAATTTACATTCCCACACAGGTATGTGTCATCAGCAAACTTGGATATATTACATTTGGTCCCCTCATCCAAATCATTGATATAGATTGTGAATAGCTGAGGCCCAAGCACTGATCCTTGCGGTACCCCACTAGTTACAGCCTGTCAACCCGAAAATGACCTGTTTATTCCTACTCTCTGTTTTCTGTCCATAAACCAATCCTCAATCCATGCTAGTATATTACCCCAATCCCATGAGCCCTAATTTTGTTTAATAACCTGTTGTGTGGCAACTTATCGAATGCCTTCTGAAAATCCAAATACACCACATCCACTGGTTCCCCCTTATCTATTCTGTTAGTTACAACCTCAAAAAACTCTTATCAGATTCGTCAAATACGATTTCCCTTTCATAAATCCGTGTTGACTCTGCCCAATCCTAGTATTATTTTCTAAGTGCTCTGTTACCACGTCCCAAATAATAGATTCTAGCATTTTCCCTCCTACTGATGTCAGGCTAACTGGTCTGTAGTTCCCCATTTTCTCTCTCCCTCCTTTCTTAAATAGTGGGGTTACATTTGCTACCTTCCAATCCGCAGGAACAGTTCTGGAATCTATGGAATTTTGGAAAATGACAACCAATGCATCCACTATCTCTATAGCCACCTCTTTCAAAGCCCGAGGATGTAGGCCATCAGGTCATGGGGATTTATTGGCTTTCAATCCCATTAATTTCTCTAGTACTATTTTTTTATTAATACTAATTTCTTTCAGTTCCTCATTCTTGCTAGACACTTTGGCCTAGAAATTGGGTTGGGGCGCCAAGGTGGCGCCAAAGTCGCCTGAACGCAGGATTTAGCGCAGCGTTCGAGGCTTTAGCGATCGTGAGATATTCAGTTTCATTGCCCCTCGAGGGAGACGGGGCGAGGCTCGAGGTGCTCCGCGTCCCTCTTAGGGCGCTGAAACTGAATATCGCAGCGCAACATGCCGCAGCGCCACATGCTGCGGCACGGCACGCTGCGGTACTGCAGGCCTTCCTCCCATTGTTAAGGGGGAGGGGCCTGCAACAGCTCGATCCCCGCTCGCGAGTGCCGGCAAACGAGCCCGGCACCAAGGAGAAGTGCTGGGCTCTTGGGAAACAGCCGGCAATGCCACGGCAGGGGGGGTCAGGAGGCCGGGGACGGAGGTGCTGGGCGGCCGCCCCGCACCTCCACCTTAACTTGCGCCGCTGCCGGCACAGCAAGGCCCCGTGAACCGGGCGCAGGTAGCGAACGGCGCAACTGCGCCGTTCGCTACCAAATATCGCGAACGGGGCACGAATGGGGCGCTGCGCACACCGATGACGTCATCGGTGGCGGCGCAGCACAAATGGCTAACGGCACCATTAGTGCCCCTGCTGAATATCGCGGGAGGCGCAGCCAGTGGCGCTACAGCCACTGACTGCCTCTTTAGGCGCTAACAGGTGGCGCTACTCACCCAATTTTTCCCCCTTTGTTCTCCATTATTTCCGGGAAGATTTTGCATCTTCTTCCGTGAAGACAGACATTTGTTTAATTTCTCTGCCATTTCCTTATTCCCCATTATAATTTCTCCTGTCTCAGCCTGTAAGGGACCCACATTTACTTTCGCTAATCTTTTCCTTTTTACATACCTATAGAAGCTTTTACAGTTTGTTTTTATGTTTCTCGCTAGTTTACTCTCATATTCTATTTTCCCTTTCTTTATCAATTTCTTGGTCCTCCTTTGCTGAATTCTAAAATTCTCCCAATCCTCAGGCTTACTGCTCTTTTTGGCAGCATTATAAGCCTCTTCCTTTGATCTAATACTATCTTTAACTTCTCTTGTTAGCCACGGTTGGACCATTTTTCCTGTGGAGTGTTTGTACCTTAAAGGAATGTATATTTGTTGTAAATTATGTATTAATTCTTTAAATGCTAGCCATTGCTTCTCTACCATCATACCTATTAATGTAGTTTCCCAATCTACCTTAGCCAACTCGCCCCTCATACCTACATAATTTGCTTTGTTTAGACTGAAGACCCTAGTTTCAGATTTAACTAAATCACTATAAAATTCTATCATATTATGGTCACTCTTCCCTAAAGGTGCCTTTACTACAAGGTTATTAATTAACCCTTTCTTGTTGCACAATACTAGATCTAAAGTAACCTGTTCCCTAGTTGGTTCTTCAACATACTGATCTAGAAAACTATCTTGTATACATTCCATGAATTTTTCCTCCACATTATTACAGCAAATTTGGTTTGCCCAGTCTATATGTAGATTAAAGTCCCCCATGATTATTGTATTACCCTTGTTACATGTGCCTCTAATTTCCTGATTTTTACTCTGCCCTTCATTAAAACTACTGTTTGGGGGCCTATAAACAACTCCCACCAATGTTTTCTGCCCCTTGCTGTTTCTTAGCTCCACCCAAACTGATTCTACTTCTTGATTTTCGAAGCTAAGATCCTTTCTCTCTGCTGTCTTTATCCAATCCTTTATTATCAGGGCTACCCCTCCTCCTTTTCCATTTTGCCTATCTCTTCTAAAAGTTAAGTATCCTGGAATATTTAGTTCCCAACCTTGGCCACTTTGCTCCGTAATAGCTATTAGATCAAACCTGTTAATTTCTATCTGCGCTATTAATTCATCTATTTTGTTGTGACTGCTTCATGCATTCAGATATAATGCTTTGACTTATTTCTATTTTTCCCTGATGTCACCTTAGTCACTGATGCCCTATTACCTTTGTTACTCTCTCTGTCCCTTCCTGACCCACACTGCTTATTTTTACCAAAAGCTCTACTCTGCTCTGGAGCCTTGACATTTCTCTCGCTGCTTTTAAATTTACTCTATCCTGAATCCTCCCACCCATTAGTTTAAAGCCCTGTCGACTGCCCTAGTTATTCAGTTCACCAGGACACTGGTCCCAGCCCGGTTTAAGTGGAGCCCATCCCAACAGAACAGCTCCCTTTCAGTACTGGTGCCATGAACTGAAACCCCTTCCTCCCACACCATTCTTTGAGCCATGCATTTAAACCTCTAATCTGTTTGTCCCTATGCCAATTTGCGCGTGGCTCAGGTAACAATCCAGAGATTATTACCTTTGAGGTTCTCTTTTTAATTTAGATCCAAGCTCCTCAAACTCCCTCAGTAGAACCTCATTCCTAGTTCTGCATATGTTATTAGTTCCTACATGGACCATGACAACTGGATCCTTCCCATCCCACTCCAAGTTCTCCTCCAGTTGTGAGGAGATGTCTTTAACCCTGGCACCGGGCAGGCAACATAACCTTCGGAACTCTCGGTCACGGCTGCAGAGAACAGTATCTATCCCCCTGACTATACTGTCCCCTACCACAACTACATTCCCTTTCACTCCCCCCACTTGAATGACCTCCTGCGCCATGGTGCCATGGGCAGCTTGCTCATCCATCCTGCAAGCTTTTCCCTCATCCACACAGGCAGCAAGAACCTCATACCTGTTGGACAAGGGCAAAGGCTGAGGCTCCTCCAGCACTGCACCTGGGCTCCCCTTACCTACCCGAGTTGCAGTCACACCCTCCTGTCCCTGACCACTAACCAGACCTGTACCACTACCTAACCTAAAGAGTGTGACTGCCTCCTGGATCAAAGTGTCCAGGTAACTCTCCCCCTCTCTGATGCCCCGCAATGTCTGCACCTCAGACTCCAGCTCAACAACTCTGAGCTGAAGTTCCTCAAGATGCAATCACTTCCTGCATACTCTATTAAACATTGATTTTTTTCAAGTGGAATGTCTGCAGGACAGTCTGGGCTGTAATATCAGATGGATACAATATGACTATGTAAATAGTGCAAATCTTCTGTGCAACTGAGAGGTTGTAACTATCAGGAAAGATTGAACAGGCCGGGGCTCTTTTCTCTAGAAAAGAGAAGGCTGAGGGGTGACCTGACAGAGGTCTTTAAAATGGTGAAGTGGTTCGATAGGGTAGATGTAGTGAAGATGTTTCCACTTGTAGGTGATTCAAAAACTAGGGGTCATAAATATAAGATAGTCACTAATAAATTTAATAGGGAATTTAGGAGAAATTTCTTTATCCAGACAGTATTCAGAATGTGGAACTCGCTACCACAGGGAGTAATTGGACCATTTAAGGGGAAGCTAGATAAGTACATGAGGGAGAGAGGAATAGAAGGATTTGTTGATAGGGTGAGATGAAGTAGGGTGGGAGGAGGCTCGTGTGGAGAATAAACACCGGCATAAACCAGTTGGGCCGAATGGCCTGTTTCTGTGCTGTAAATTCTTGTAATTCAATGTAACTGCGTATGTCTCTAATACAAGTGCCACGCACAAAAGAAAGGATCAAAGCAAAAAAGAACTCTCCTGAGATTTTGGAATTTGAGTAGTCCACCTGTAGACTGTGCATTTGTTTTGGGATTGGGGAGCAGGCCGACACTAGCAGTACTGAGGG
Organism: Somniosus microcephalus; assembly: GCF_052327205.1. Taxonomy (NCBI): domain Eukaryota; kingdom Metazoa; phylum Chordata; class Chondrichthyes; order Squaliformes; family Somniosidae; genus Somniosus; species Somniosus microcephalus. The sequence continues at coordinate 121,225,800 of NC_141000.1, read as the reverse complement.
AGTGCTGCACTGTCGGAGGTGCCATCTTTCAGATGAGACTTTAAACCGAGGCCCCATCCGCACATTCAGGTGGACGTAAAAGATCCCACGGCCACTATTTTGAAGAAGAGCAGCGGTGCGGAGGGGAGGGACTTGGTCCAAAGTTTCAGTTATTTCCTCGTTGACCTTCGGGCAAAGCATTTCGAAAAGCCCTTTCCGTGGGTAGAGAGTGAAAATGTTTCAAAAAGGCATCAGCTGAGCCTCAAAGCAAAACCCTGGCAAGGTTGCAGAAATGACTCATCCTGTTATAAGCAGGAGGATCTGGCAAGTCATGCACTGCAGGAAAGGCAGGGTTCAGATGGGGGTGGGAGTGCGGATGAGTCACCTTGGAATACAACTGATCAGCCGTGTCGGTGTAACGTTTGGATTAATATTCACAGACGACCCTTGGGAATCAGGGAAACATCTCACACTTTGATCAATGTGGAGATTGACCTGTGGAGTGTTTTGCAGACTCTGTCGTTTTCCAGCTCATGTCACTCTGTCCCTCAGTGTGCCAGTTTTTAGACGTCACGAGAAACCATTAATGTACAAGGCCTGTGTTCAAACAGTAACTTCTTATGCTAAACCTGTATCAAACCTTGGTTAGACCACACTTGGAGTACTGCGTGCAGTTCTGGTCGCCATATTATAAAAAGGATATAGAGGCACTGGAGAGGGTGCAGAGAAGATTTACAAGGATGATACCAGAAATGCGAGGGTATACATATCAGGAAAGGATGAACAAGCTGGGTCTCTTTTTCTCTTGAAAAAAGGCTGAGGGGTGACCTAATAGAGGTCTGTAAAATTATGAAAAATTTTGATAGAGTGGATACAGAGAGAATGTTTCCACTTGTGGGGAAGAGCAAAACTAGAGGCCATCAATATAAGATAGTCACCAAGAAATCCAAAAGGGAATTCAGAAGGAACTTCTTTACCCAGAGAGTGGTGAGAATGTGGAACTTGCTACCACAGGGAGTGGTTGAGGCGAATCGTATAGATGCATTTAAGGGGAGGCTAAACAAGCATATGAGGGAGAAGGGAATCGAGGGTAACGCTGATAGTGTTAGATGAGAAAAGACGGAAGGAGGCTCGAGTGGAGCATAAACGTCAACATGGACTGGTTGGGCCGAATGGCCTGTTTCTGTGCTGTTCATTTTCTGATGTGCTTATTAAAGAAAAGAAAGCTTATGCATTTCTACGGCACCTTTCACAACCTCAGGATGTCCCGACGGGTTTTACAGCCAATGACGTACCTTTGAAGAGTAGTCACTGTTGTAATGCAGGAAATGCAGCAGCACATTGCGCACAGCAAGCTCCCAGATAATGACCAGACAATCTGTTTTTAGTGATGTTAGTTGAGGGATAAATATTGGCCCAGGACACTGGGGAGAACTGCACCGGCGCGAAATACAAGTGCCATGGGATCTTTTGCGTCCACTTGTAAAGGTATAATCCAGATGGAATAAAATATCCTGCCACTCAATACTCGCCCTCCGAACCCAGTCTTGACAAAGTTCCTGGTGTGTAATAGCAAAATACTGTGGATGCTGGAAATCTGAAATAACAACAGAAAATGCTGGAAATACTCAGCAGGCCAGGCAGCATCCGTGGAGAGAGAAACAGAGTTAACGTTTCAGGTCTGGGACCCTTCATCAGAACTGGAAAAAGCTGGAGATATAACAGATATTAAACAGGTGCAGAGACCGGGGGGGGGGGGGTGGTGGGGGTTAGGAGGGGAGGAAGGAATTGAAAGAACATCCTGTACTTTTGTAAGAGGCGAGAAAGATAAATGGGAGTGGCAAAAATCATACTGCATGAAAAATGGGGGCAGGGATAATTATCTGAAATTGTTGAACTCAATGTTGAGTCCGGCAGGCTGTAAAGTGCCCAATCGAAACATTGAGTTCAACAATTTCAGATAATTATCCCTGCCCCCATTTTTCATGCAGTATGATTTTTGCCATTCCCATTTGCAACATTTTATCTTTCCTGCCTCTTACAAAAGTACAGGATGTTCTTTCAATTCCTTCCTCCCCTCCTAACCCCCCCCCCGCGCCCCCCCCCCCGTCTCTGCACCTGTTTAATATCCGTTACATCTCCAGCTTTTTCCAGTTCTGATGAAGGGTCCCAGACCTGAAACGTTAACTCTGTTTCTCTCTCCACGGATGCTGCCTGGCCTGCTGAGTATTTCCAACATTTTCTGTTGTTATTCCTGGTGTGTAAGTTCATTTTTGTCCGTAGCGCAAAACAAACGATTGCGAATGAGGCAGCGCGATTTGCTCTCTGCCCAATTGTCTTTTCCATTGACTTCAGAGGAAAATAAATTTGGGTGGGGTGTAAGGCGGACGGACACCCATTCACTGTTGCCCGCTTTACCTTGCTGCCCACGATGAATTCATACCGCCCCTTTTCTTCAGTATTTCTGCCCTCCTGAGCATCCCTGATTATAATCGCTCAAACATTGGTGGCCGTGCCTTCTGCTGCCTGGGCCCTAAGCTCTGGAATTCCCTCCCTAAAACCCCCACCTCGTTACCTCTCTTTCCTCCTTTAAGACGCTCCTTAAAACCTACCTGTTTGACCAAGCTTTAGTTCATCTGCCCTAATTTCTTCTTAGGTGGCTCAGTGTCAAATGTTTTGTCTTATGACGTTCCTGTGCAGCGCCTTGGGATGTCTTACTACAAAGTTGTTGTTGTCGTTATTTTGACTGCAGCATTTTCCTGCTCACCCATGTCTGGAAGAGTGGCTGGTTTCGAACTCCCTGTCACAGATGGCAGTCTAATGGACCCGGAGTGTAGTAGTGAGGGTGAATTTCACTAACAATCGAGGGAAATTCCGGCTAGATCTGGGCCGGTTTAGGCGTTCAGTTCCAGGAAGAAAGGGCCGGACATTGTTCCACCATCAGTGGTAAGCTGCTTTTTTGACCATGAAAATGAGGTGAATGGGGGACGGCGTTGAGTGGGAGGGAAAATATATAGGTTGAGCGATCATCTGATTGGTTGGAGAAGTCACTGTGCTGTCAGCCTGAAGCAGCTCTGTCACTGCCGATGAAGGATCAGATATTGCAGATTCTCCAGCTGATGATTTTGATCCTCAGAGACTCGGCCTAATCATGCCAGATTTGTTACAGATACCCTATTAACATCCTAGGAAAGATTAAACTGTAAAATCATACACCAACAAGTGAAAAATAGCATTAAGGTGTAATGTTCTGCTACGGCTGACACATTTGCAATCATTAGTTGCTCAGGTGTTATCACTCAAGCTCATTCAGGGTTCAACCAGGCACTACTGAAGCTTATTTTTTTTATTTGTTCATAGCAAGGCCGGCTATTTATTGCCCATCCCGAATTGCCCTTCAGAAGATGGTGGTGAGCCGCCTTCTTGAACTGCAGAGAGGCAGTTAAGAGTCAACCACATTGCTGTGGGTCTGGAGTCACATATAGGCCAGACCGGGTAAGGACGACAGATTTCCTTCCCTAAAGGACATAACTGAACCGGATGTTTTTTCGCAACAACCCGGTAGCCTCATGGTCACCATTACTGGTACTAGCTTTTTATTGCTGATTTATTTAATTAACTGAATTTAAATTCCCCAGCTGCCGTGGTGGGATTATGAACTCATGTCTTCGAATCATTAAGTCCAGGCCTGGGGATTACTGGTCCAGTAACATAACCATTATGCTACCGTATTCCCAGTCTCTGGCACGGAATTCAGTTGCAGAGGATCAGATGGTTCCCTGATTCAGGAAGTAACCTGGTAAACCAAGGTTCACAGCCATGAGTTATCACCATGGGATCGAAAGCCTGTCTTACGCGAGCTGGTACCAACCTGATCATTGTCGTATGACCTTAAATACTGAGGCAAGCCGAGCGACAGTATCATAGAATCATAGAAATTTATGGCACAGCAGGAGGCCATTCGGCCCGTCGTGTCTGAGCCAGCTGAAAAAGAGCTATCCGGCCTAATCCCACTTTACAGCACTCGGTTCATAGCCCTATAGGTTACAGCACTTCAAGTGCATATCCAAGTATTATTTAAATGTGATGAGGGTTTCTACCTCTACCACCCTTTCAGGCAGTGAGTTCCAGACCCCCACCGCCCTCTGGGAGAAAAAAATTCTCCTCAACTCCCCTCTAATCCTTCTATCAATTACTTTAAATCTATGCCCCCTGGTTATTGACCTCTCTGCTAAGGGAAATAGGTCCTTCCTATCCACTCTATCTGGGCCCCTCATAATTTTATACACCTCAATTAAATCTCCCCTCAGCCTCCTCTGTTCCAAAGAAAACAACCCCAGCCTATCCAAACTTTCCTCATAGCTAAAAGTCTCCAGTCCTGGCAACATCCTCGTAAATCTCCTCTGTACCCCCTCTAGTGCAATCACATCTTTCCTGTAATGTGGTGACCAGAACTGTACACAGTATTCTAGCTGAGGCCTAACTAGTGTTTTATACAGTTCAAGCATAACCTCCCTGCTCTTATATTCTATGCCTCGGCTAATAAAAGAAAATATCCACTTTGCCTTCTTAACCACCTTATCTTATCTTTCGCCTCAAAGCACTTCCCTCAGGAAAAATTGTAAGATATTTAGCTTTACACAATTATTAAAATATGGTTTGGAAGCTCATCTGGAACCAATGAAGCCTAGTAAATACCATTGTGAAACACTCTCAGCTCCGAGTCAGAATGTTTAGCATTCAAGTCTCACTCCACAGACTTACTGTCAGCTGTGGCTCAGTGGGCAGCACTCTCGCCTCTGAGTCAGAAGGTTGTGGGTTCACAGTCCCACTGCAGGGAATTGACTTGAGCACAAAAATCTAGGCTGTCACGCCTAGTGCGGTATTGAGGGAGTGCTGCACTGTCAGAGGTGCCGTCTTTCGGATGAGACTTTAAGCCGAGGCCCTGACTGCTGGACGTGAAAGATCCTACAGCACTATTTCGAACAAGAGCAGGGGGAGTTCTCCCCGGTGTCCAGGGGCCAATATTTATCCCTCAACCAACATAACAAAAAACAGCTGATCTGGTCATAGAAACATAGAAGATAGGAGCAGGAGTCGGCCATTCAGCCCCTCGAGCCTGCTCCGCCATTCAATGAGATCATGGCTGATCATCCAAATTCAGTACCCTGTCCCTGCCTTCTCCCCATATCCCTTGATCCCTTTAGCCTTAAGAAATATATCCAACTCCTTCTTGAATATATTTAATGAACTGGCCTCCACCGCCCTCTGTGGCAGAGAATTCCACAGGTTCACCACTCTCTGGGTGAAGAAATTCCTCCTCATTTCAGTCCTAAATGGCTTACCCCTTATCATTAGACTATGACCCCTGGTTCTGGACTCCCCGGCCATCGGAAACATCCTTCCTGCATCTAGTCTGTCCAGGCCTGACAGAATTTTATAGGTTTCGATGAGATCCCCTCTCAATCTTCTAAACTCCAGTGAGTATAAGCCCAATCGACACAATCTCTCCTCATACGTCATTCCTGCCATCCCAGGTATCAGCCTGGTGAATCTTCGCTGCACTCCCTCATTGGCAAGAACGTCCTTCCTCAGATAAGGTGACCAAAACTGCACACAATACTCAAGGTGCAGTCTCACCAAGGCCCTGTACAACTGCAGCAAGACATCCTTGTTCCTGTACTTGAACCCTCTTGCTACGAAGGCCAACATGCCATTTGCCTTCTTAACCGCCTGCTGCACCTGCATGCTTATCTTCAGCGACTGGTGCACAAGAACACCCAGGTCTCGTTGCACTTCCCCTTCTCCCAATCTATTGCCATTCAAATAATAGTCTGCCTTCCTGTTTTTGCCACCAAAGTGGATAACCTCACATTTAGCCACATTATAGTGCATTTGCCATGTTTCTGCCCAATCACCCAACCTGTCCAAATCGTACTGGAGTTTCACGACATCCTCCTCACAGCATACCCTCCCACCCAGCTTTGTGTCGTCTACAAATTTGGAGATATTACATCCAATTCCCTCGTCCAGATCATTAATATATATTGTGAACAGCTGGGGTCCTAGGACCGATCCTTGCGGTACCCCACTAGTCACTGCCTGCCACTCGGAAAACGACCCGTTTATTCCAACTCTTTGCTTTCTATCCGCCAACCAGTTCTCTATCCAAGTCAATACCTTGCCCCCAATCTCATGTGCCTTAATTTTGCACACTAATCTCTTATGCGGGACCTTATCGAAAGCCTTCTGAAAGTCCAAATATACCACATCCACTGGTTCTCCCTTATCTATTTTACCAGTTACATCCTCAAAAAGTTCCAGTAGGTTAGTCAAGCACGATTTACCTTTTGTAAATCCATGTTGACTTTGTCTGATCCCGTCACTGCTTTCCAAGTGCTCTGCTATTACATCTTTTATAATGGACTCCAGCATTTTCCCCACTACCGATGTCAGGCTTACCGGTCTATAATTCCCCGCTTTTTCTCTACCACCTTTTTTGAATAGTGGGGTAACATTAGCTACCCTCCAATCCATGGGTACTGTTCCAGAGTCTATCGAGTACTGGAAGTTAACCAGCAATACATGAACTATTTCTAGGGCCACTTCTTTAAGTACCCTAGGATGTAGATTATCAGGCCCTGGGGATTTAGCGGCCTTCAGTCCCATCAATTTTTCTAACATCATTTCCCTACAAATACTGATTTCTTTCATTTCCACCCTTTCATCAGACCCTATGTTCCCTGGCATCTCTGGGAGGTTATTTGTGTCCTCCTTTGTGAAGACAGAACCAAAATATGTATTTAGTTGGTCTGCCATTTCTTTGTTCCCCATTATAAATTCCCCTGATTCTGACTGCAAGGGACCTATGCTTGACTTCACCAATCTTTTTCTCTTCACATATCTATAAAAGCTTTTACAGTTAGTTTTTATGTTCCCTGAAAGCTTACTCTCATATTCTATTTTCCCCCTCTTAATTAATCCCTTTGTCCTCCTTTGTTGAATCCTAAACTGCTCCAAATCCTCAGGATTATTGCTTCGTCTGGCCAATTTTTATGTCCTCTCCTTGGATCTTATGCTATCCCTAATTTCCCTTGTTAGCCACGGTTGAGTCATCTTTTTTGTTTTATTTTTATGCCAAACTGGGATGAACAAATTCTGTAGTTCATCCATTCGGTCTTTGAATGTTTGCCATTGCCTATCCACCATCAACCCTTTGAGTGACATTCCCCAATCAATCCTACCCAACTCGCTCCTCAGACCATCGTAGTTTCCTTTATTTAAATTTAAGACCCTAGTCTCTGAGTCAACTACTTCATTCTCCATCTTAATGAAGAATTCGATCACATTATGATCGCTCCGACCCAAGGGGCCTCGTACAACAAGATTGCTTATTAATCCTTTCTCGTTACATAATACCCAGTCTAAGATGGCCTGATCTCTGGTTGGTTCCTCGACATATTGGTCCAGGAAACCATCCCGTAAGCACTCCAGGAAGTCCTCCTCCACAGTATCACATTGTTTTTTGTGGGAGCTTGCTGTGCGCAAATTGGCTGCTGCGTTTCCCACATTACAACAGTGACTACACTTCAAAAACGACTTCATTGGCTGTGAAACGCTTTGAAAGGTCCGGTAGTCGTGAAAGGCGCTATACAAATGCAAGTCTTTCCTTTTAAGTGCATAATCTCGGCAGACACTTCAGTGCAGTACTGAGGGAAGCGCTGCAATCTCAGAGGTACCGTCTTTCCAATGAGACGTTAAATTGAGGCTTCTTCTGTCCTCTCAGGTGGATGTAAACGATCCTACGACACTATTCAAAGAAGAGCTGGGGCGTTCTCCCTGGTGTCCTCAACAAACATCATTAAAACAGATTATCTGGTCACTTTCACTTTGCTGCTTGTGGGCCCTTGCTGCGCGCAAATTGGCTGCCGCATTTCCTAGATTACAACAATGACCACCAATGTTCCCTTTAGATTTTCTTTGGGCCACGCAGCCTCATAAACGGCCCATTCAAAATTTCGCGCATGCGCAGTTTTTCTATTTAAATGCGGGTGCGGTGACTGCACGGGAGCCCCAGAACGCTACAGGGCACACGCGGCCGCTCAGCTTAAAGGGAACACCGGTAACCAAACTTCAAAAGTACTTCATTGGCTGTAAAGCACTTTGGGATGTCCTGAGGTCGTGAAAGGCGCTGTATCAACTCAAGTCTTACTTTCCTTTTCAATAGCTTTCAAATAAATGAATGCTTCACATGACTGTCCTCCGCCTGCTTGAGGCGTAAACGCGGCAGCCACCTCAAGTACAGTGCCACAGTGGAACTTGAACGCAGGTTCCCTGGAACTATTAGTCCAGACTCTGGATTACTAGTCCAGTAACATTGCCACTACACTACCATACCGTAACAAACCTTTCTTTGCAAAACTGTGAGTTAGGAGCCAGCACAGGTACCCAGGGTCCATCTGGATTGCAGGTAAGAAATCATGGATGTTCTTGTCCCTTGGTCCTATCTTTGACAGGGAGCACTTTCAGCTTCCCAATTCTTTGTGAAATCAAAGTCCTTTCAAAAATATTGAGACGCAGAGCAGAATCAAGCCTTACTTGCAGTGGTTGGGTGGGGGGGAGATAGGGATGGAGGACAACAGTGTCCCAAAGGCACTTTCTCCATTTGGATTATTGGCTATTCATTCACACATGGAAATTAAAATGTAACAATAATTAAACAATAACAACTTGCATTTATCTAATGCCTTTAATGTTGTTGGATACGGCAGACCGATACCCCGGAGAGTTTCGCACCATTTCCAGTCGTCAGACAACCGAAGTGAATCGGTTGCAGGCTAAAAGTAAAAGGCAGTTGGGCCCAAGGCCTCAGCAACTGGCCAAGGTAACAGTGCATTGAAGTCTTGCTATCAGTGCCTCGGACAACACATCGCTCAAAGCTGTCCATATGTGAAGGCAGAGTGTTTCTACTGCAAGAAAACTGGGCATCTTGCGAAGGCGTGCCGACAGAAGAGTAAACCGACTGGCAATGCTAGAAGTAGAAATCACCAGACGCTACATACCATTGAAGAGAAGCAGCAGGACCAGGAGTTTCTGGAGATTCATGTCATCAGGAGCACGAAGGTATCTAACAGCGATTCGCGAGGTATCGTCATCCAAGTAGATGTCGCAGGAACCAGGATACCCATGGAAATCGACACTGGTGCATCCGTGAGCGTAGTACCGGAATCACTATATCGTGACAAGTTGCGTGATTATTGACTAGAGAAATCGAAGGTAGAGCTGCGAGGCTACTCAGGAGAGCAAATCCCTGTAGTAGGAAGTGTCACCATACCAGTGAAATACAAGGATCAGTGTCAGAGCTTGCCTCTCATAGTAGTGGCAGGAGACAAGCCTGCCTTGATAGGTAGAAATTGGTTAGGATCACTGAAGCTGGACTGGAATGAGATTTTTCATGTGGAAGAGAAATTTGCATCGAAAGATGATGTCATCAAGCAATATCCGAAGCTGTTCAGCGAAACGGGCAGTCCGATCCAAGACTTCAAGGGGAGTGACCGAGTGTAGAAGGAGGCAATACCAGTTTACTGCAAGCCACGTCCCGTACCATACGCACTCAAGGAGAAAGTTGAGCAAGAACTCAAAAGACTAGAAACTGAGAACATTATCTCTAAGGTAGATCTGAGTAATTGGGCTACACCCATTGTTGTTGTACCTAAGTCAGATGGTAAGGTAAGGTTGTGTGGTGATTATAAGGTAACCGTAAACCAGGTTCGAGAGTGTAATCTACCCAATACGTTGCCAAATGTGGAAGATTTATTCACAATACTGATAGGTGGCCAGATCTTTTCGAAGTTAGATCTAACAAATGCCTACCCACAACTTGAGCTAGATTAAGAGTCCAAGTCATGCTTGACTATAAATATTCACCGAGGCCTATATCAGTTCAATAGGCTACCATTTGGAATGTCTTCTGCCCCCGACATATTCCAGGGGGTGATGAACCAAATTTTATAAGGGATTGAAGGGGTACATAGTCATTTCAGCACCAAACAGGCAAATCCATGATGAGGTGTTGAATGAAGTGCTCAAATGGCTAGAGATGCACAGAGTAATAGTGACAGCTCACAAGTATGAGTTGTTTCAAAACTCAGTGGAGTACTTAGGGCACAGAGTAGACAAAGATGGTTTATATCCAACCAAGGGCAAGCTGGATGCAATCAGAAATGCCCCCACTCCCAAGAATGTCTCTGAACTTCGATAATTTTTGGGTCTTTTGAATTACTACGGAACGTTTCTCCCACACTTGGCTACATTGTTACATCCACTGAATGAGCTGTTGAGGAAACAGGTCCCTTGGAAGTGGTCAAAAGAATGCGACACAGCATTCAAAGAGTGTAAAAGCCAGTTAGTAGAGAGTACCATGTTAGTTCACTATGATGTATCTAAGGAGATCAAGCTAGCATGTGACACCTCTCCGTATGGAGTTGGGGCAGTGATCTCTCATGTACTAGATAGTGGGGAGGAGAGACCAATTGCTTTTGCTTCACGCACTCTCAGTGCCAGTGAGCGGAATTATGCGCAGATCGAAAGGGAAGCTTTGTCATTGATTTTTGGGGTCAAGAAGTTTCACAAATGCTTGCTTGGTCGTAAGTTTACCATAGTTACTGACCATAACATTCAACGGCATTTCCATCGCTGAATCCACAATCATCAACATCCTGGGGGGTCACCATTGACCAGAAACTTAACTGGACCAGCCACATAAATACTGTGGCAACAAGAGCAGGTCAGAGGCTGGGTATTCTGTGGCGAGTGTCTCACCTCCTGACTCCCCAAAGCCTTTCCACCATCTACAAGGCACAAGTAAGGAGAGTGGTGGATTACTTTCCACTTGCCTGGATGAGTGCAGCTCCAACAACACTCAAGAAGCTCGACACCATCCAGGACAAAGCAGCCCACTTGATTGGCAACCCATCCACCACCTTATACATTCACTCCCTCCACCACCGGCATACCATGGCTGCAGTGTGTACCATCTACAAGATGCACTGCAGCAACTCGCCATGGCCCCATCGGCAGCAACTGCCAAACCCGCGACCTCCACCACCTAGAAGGACAAGGGCAGCAGATGCATGGGAACACCACCACCTCCAAGTTCCCCTCCAAGTCACACACCAACCTTACTTGGAAGTATATTGCCGTTCCTTTATCGTCGCTGGGTCAAAATCCTGGAACTCCCTCCCTAACAGCACTGTGGGATTTCCTTCACGGCTTGGACTGCAGCAGTTCAAGAAGGCGGCTCACCACCACCTTCTCAAAGGCAATTAGGGATGGGCAATAAATGCTGCCCTTGCCAGCGATGCCCAGATCCCATGAACGAATAAAAAAAATGCCCCTGGTATCAATACTCCATCCAAAGGCCCCAGTTCCAAACTTAGCTGCAGCTCGAATGCAGAGATGGGCTTCGATTTTGTTAACGTATACGTATGGCATTGAGTACAGATGATCAGCTGATCACAGTAATGCTGATGCTATGTCCAGGTTGCCATCCCCATCACAAGTTACACCCAATAAGGAAGAAGTGTTCTATTTCTCATACATTGGTGAGCTGCCAGTCACAGCTGAAGAGATTGGTAGGGCAACCAAACGTGACCCAATTGTGTCAAAGGTGTATGATTACATAGCAAATGGATGGCCAAACCAGGTATCAGAGGAAGATATCCATCCATACTTTGTTCATAGGAATGAATTGTCAGTGGATAAAGATTGTATCATGTGGGGAGCAAGAATGGTTATCCAAAATATGTTCAGGTCTAAATTGTTAGGAGATCTTCATGACCAGCACCTAGGAATGTGCTTGACCAAGAGCTTTGCACGCAGTTACTTATGGTGGCCAGGTTTAGATAAAGAGATGGAGTACATAGTCAGTCAGTGTACAACATGTTAATCGGTGAGGAAGAAACCACCATCAGTACCATTACAGCCATGGAAATGGCCTCCCAGAGTGTGGCAAAGGATACATGTAGATTTTGCTGAGCTAGATGGACAGCAATTGTTTAAAGTGATATACAGTCACTCGTAGTGGGTAGAGGTGTTTCCGATGCAGATAATAACAACAAGCAAAACACTAGACAATTTGCGAAGATTGTTTTCTTCATACGGCCTCCCAGAAGAAATTGTGTCTGATAATAGGCCGCAATTTTGTTCAGAAGAGTTCACACAGTTCATGAGCAGAAACAGTGTGAAGCATACCAAAGTTCCACCGTACCACCCTGCTTCAAATGGTGCAGCAGAGCGCACAGTACAAATTGTCAAACGTGCCCCCATCAAGCAAATGTTGGATCCGGATCCAAATCCAAAGAAACATCAGTTGTTGTTGGACCACAAACTGGCAAATTTTTTCATTACCAATCGGAATACTCCTCATAACACCACTGGTATAAAACTAGCAGAGTTTTTTCTCAAACGACAGCCATGAACCAGGTTCTCGTTGTTGAAGGCAAACTTGGCACAGTCCGTAGAAGAGAAACAATCAAGGCAGAAAGAGAGTCATGATAAAAGTAGAATTAGAGAGAGAAGTGTGAAGTTGAACCAGAAGGTTAGAGTGAAGAATCATCACTATAAATGGTTAAAGTGGTTACCAGGAAGAGTAGTGAAGATATGTGGCCCTCGCACATGTTTGGTGAAGATGTTTGATCATGGAAAGGTTAGGTTTGTTCACATTGATCATATCTTACCTACTGATGTGGAAGGAGTTGAAAGCTGCGATGATTCAATTTATTCTGATGAGTCAGATAGCCTTGTTACAAGTAGAGTACTAGTAGCAAATCCTACATCAGACGTACCAGAAACAAGTCCAAGACAAAGTCAGAATTTAAGTCTGAGCCCGAGTCAAGCAGACAAACAGTCTGAAAGTGTAGAGTCCGAATGTAGATCAAGGTCAGCCCTTGGAGAAAAATTCTCCGCAGGCTCAGCCTAGAATGAGTCAAAGTCCTACAACAAGATCTGAAAGTTCTGTTCAAGAAAGAAGGTATCCTCTTCGAAACAGAAAACCAGTGGTTAAGTTTAATCTGTAAATATGGGAAATAAGTTCATATCTTTTGTTTGTGTTACAGAATTCTATAGTAGAATTTGGAAAAATAAAATTGGTTAATTTTGAGAAATGTATACCAAGATTTGCGTATACTATGCAAGTCATGTACAATGATTACTTGCTATGATTAACTTCTTCAATAAGGAGGGAGAAGTTTAATAGAGCCACCTGGTGGACTACTGATGCATATAATAATAAAGCCATATGCAGTACAGTTCTTACCAGAAGCCATATTGTGCTGTTGTATATATATGCTATGTCTCAAGATACCACACAGGATAGGTTATCTTCCTAATTCAGAAGACACATTCTCTATCACTGTAACATCACTAAATGTACTTAATATTAAAAATTCAACAAGCTGGTTGACTGGTTTGTACATGAGTAACTCGCAATTAAACAGCATACGATACCCGGGTGAAAAAAAAATGTATATCGCAATTAAGTTTTCTTACCATTGACAATTACAGTGATATCTCGAAAATCAATTTCTCCCCGTGCTTCCACTCGTCCCTCGCACCTGTAAACACCTTCGTTCTTCTTACTAATGCGTCGGATCTTCAAGTTGTTGTTAGCAACCATCAGAAACTGGCCTGGGGAACAAAAAAAAAGAAAATATGAAAGGTTTCAAAGACGCAATTGGAAGCAAACAATGTATGGAAGAGGATGAGGCATTGTTCCAAAAATCTTTAGTAAGACAGACCCATCAGGTCTTACTTCCGTTCCATGTAAAATGATAGAATCAATTATCAGGAGCAAACATGAAGATTATGTGTATTATGGGAAGGAACCAGCATGAAATAAGTGGCTTTCTTCCTCTTGTAACCTTTTTGACACTTTGAAGTGTGACACTTAAAGTGTGACGGCCCCTCTTAAAAACCTTATAGATATCAGCAGATCTCCTATGGTATCGCCCATGGGTTGTCTCAGTTTTTGGGGTGTGGTTGTGACACTTAAATGCTAATGTGGACTTTGTCTTTACTGGACTGATTTCTGGGATTGGGGGGCGGGGGATTGTCCTATGAGGAGAGATTGAGTAGACTAGGCCTATATTCCAAAAAGAAAACACTGCAGATGCTGGAAATCTGAAATAAAAACAGAAAATGCTGGAGAAACTCAGCAGGTCAGGCAGCATCTGTGAAGAGAGAAACAGAGTTAACGTTTCAGGTCGATGACCTTTCAGCGGAACTGGAAAAAAGCAGGAAATGGAACAGATTTTTAAGCAAGTTTAGGGGCTGGGAAAGGGGGGAGGGGAGGAAAGAACAAAAGGGAAGGTCTGTGATAGGATAGAAGGCAGGAGAGGTTAAGAGACATTAAGAGATATTTAAGGCAAAAGGAGATGGTAATGGGACAGGTTAAGAAACAAAGGATGGCTCGAGATGAAGTGTAAATTGCGCTGCCATGTGGGAGAGAGGAAAAGACACAAACAAAAGGTGTGGATAAAAAATATATATATGATAGGGGCTGAGTTTATGATCTGAAATTGTTGAACTCTATGTTGAGTCCAGAAGGCTGTAAAGTGTCTAATTGAAAGATGAGGTGCTGTTCCTCGAGCTTACGCTGAGCTTCAGTGGAACAGTGTAGGAGGCCGAGGACGGTGAGGTCTGAGTGGGAGTGGAGCGGAGAATTAAAGTGACAGGCGGCCGGAAGCTCGGGGTTCCCCTTGCGGGCTGAACGGAGGTCAATATAAAGAGTTGGTGTAGGGGGGAGGGTTTTACTTTCCTGGATCACTGGGCCTGCTTCTGGGAAAGGTGGGACTTGTACAAGTCGGACGGGTTGCACCTGAACCAGAGCGGGACAAATATCCTTGCGGGGAGGTTTGCTAGCACTGTCGGGGGGGGTTTAAACTAACTTGGCAGGGGGATGGGATACAGAGGGAAGCTGAAATAGGGGGGGATGTGCTGCCAATTATGGAGGAAAAAACAAGTCAGCTTGGTAGACAGGGCAAATATATAAGGGCAAGGCTGGATGGCATCTATTTTAATGCAAGGAGTCTTGCAAATAAGGTGGATGAACTGAAGGTGTTGATAAACACATGGGAGTATGATATTGTTGCTATCACGGAGACATGGTTGAGGGAGGGGCAAGACTGGCAGCTCAATATTCCGGGGTACAGAATCTTCAGGCGAGACAGAGGGGGAGGTATAAGAGGAGGGGGTGTCGCAATATTAATTAAGGAGTCAATTACTGCAGTAAGGAGGGATGATATATTAGCAGGGTCCTCTAATGAGGCCATATGGGTGGAGCTTAAAAACAAAAAGGGGGCAAGCACTTTGCTGGGAGTGTACTATAGGCCTCCAAACAGTCAGGGGGAAATAGAGGAACAGATATGTAGGCAAATCTCAGAGAAATGTGCAAATAATAGGGTAATAATAATGGGGGATTTCAACTTCCCCAATATTAACTGGGATAGTCAAAGTGTGAAAGGCTCAGAGGGTGTAGAATTCTTAAAGTGCATCCAGGAGAGCTTTTTGAGCCAGCATGTAGAAAGTCCTACAAGAGAGGGGGCGGTACTGGACCTAATTCTAGGGAATGTGGCCGGCCAAGTGGAAAAAGTGCTAGTAGGTGAGCACTTTGGTGATAGTGACCATAATATGGTAAGATTTAAGGTGGTCATGGAAAAGGACAGGGATGGGCCGGAAATAAAGGTTCTAAATTGGGGGAAGGCCGATTTTAATAGGATAAGGCAGGATCTGGCCAAAATGGACTGGGATCAGCTACTTGTAGGAAAATCCGCATCGGAGCAATGGGAGGCTTTCAGAAGGGAGATTGAGATCATACAAGGGCAACATGTTCCCATAAATGTCAAGAGTGGTTCCAAAAACCACAGGGAACCGTGGATGTCAGGGGATATACGGGAATGGATTAGGAAAAAAAGGAGGGCTTTTGGTAGATACAAAAGGCTAAAGACGGAGGAAGCCCTAGAGGAGTACAAAAAGTGCAGGGGGATACTTAAAAAAGAAATTAGGAGATCAAGGAGGGGCCATGAAATAACACTGGCGAGCAAAATAAAGGAAAATCCGAAGATGTTTTATAAGTATATTAAGGGTAAAAGGATAACTAGGGAAAAAATAGGGCCCATTAGGGACAAAAGTGGCAATCTGTGTGTGGAGCCGGAAGATGTAGGAGGGGTTCTAAATGAATTTTTTGCATCTGTTTTCACTATGGAGAAGGACGATGTAGACATAGAAATAGGGCGGGGGGACTGTGATATGCTCGAACATATTAACATCGAGAGGGAGGAGGTATTGGCGGTTTTAGCTGGCCTAAAAATGGATAAATCCCCAGGCCCGGATGAAATGTACCCCAGGCTGCTGTGTGAGGCAAAGGAGGAGATTGCGGGGGCTCTAACACATATATTCAGGACCTCTCTGGCCACAGGGGATGTGCCAGAGGACTGGAGAACCGCTAATGTAGTACCATTATTCAAGAAGGGTAGTAGGGAAAAACCGGGGAACTACAGGCCAGTGAGCCTAACATCAGTGGTAGGAAAATTACTGGAAAAAATCCTGAGGGACAAAATTTGTCTCCACTTGGAGAGGCAAGGATTAATCAGGGATAGTCAACATGGCTTTGTCAAGGGAAGATCATGTCTGACTAATTTGATTGAATTTTTTGAGGGGGTGACTAGGTGTGTGGATGAGGGTAACGCAGTGGATGTGGTATACATGGATTTCAGTAAGGCCTTCGATAAAGTCCCGCACAGGAGACTGGTCAAGAAGGTAAGAGCCCATGGAATCCAGGGTGCCTTGGCACATTGGATACAAAACTGGCTTAGTGGCAGAAGGCAGAGGGTGATGGTCGAAGGTTGTTTTTGTGACTGGAAACCTGTGGCCAGTGGGGTACCACAGGGATCGGTGCTGGGTCCCTTGCTGTTTGTGGTCTACATTAATGACTTGGATATGAATGTAAAGGGTATGATCAGTAAATTCGCGGATGATACTAAAATTGGTAGGGTAGTAAATAGCGAGGAGGGTAGCCTCAGTCTGCAGAACGATATAGATGGGTTGGTCAGATGGGCGGAACAGTGGCAAATGGAATTTAACCCGGAAAAGTGCGAGGTGATGCACTTTGGGGGGTCTAACAAGGCAAGGGAATACACAATGAAGGGAAAGACCCTAGGCAAGACGGAGGGTCAGAGGGATCTGGGTGTGCAGGTACACAGATCCCTGAAGGCGGCGGAACAGGTGGATAAGGTGGTAAAAAAGGCATATGGGATACTTGCCTTCATTAGCCGAGGCATTGAATATAAGAGCAAGGAGGTTATGATGGAGCTGTATAAAACACTGGTTAGGCCACAGCTGGAATACTGTGTGCAGTTCTGGTCGCCACACTACAGGAAAGATGTGATCGCGTTAGAGAGGGTGCAGAGGAGGTTCACCAGGATGTTACCAGGGCTGGAGCGCTTCAGCTATGAAGAGAGACTGGGCAGATTGGGTTTGTTTTCCTTGGAGCAGAGGAGGCTGAGGGGGGACATGATTGAGGTGTACAAAATTGTGAGGGGCATAGATAGGATGGATGCTGAGGAGCTTTTCCCCTTAGTAGAGGGGTCAATAACTAGGGGGCATAGATTCAAGGTAAAGGGCGGGAGGTTTAGAGGGGATTTGAGAAAGAACTTTTTCACCCAGAGGGTGGTTGGAGTCTGGAACTCACTGCCTGAAAGGGTTGTGGAGGCAGAAACCCTCACAACATTTAAGAAGCATTTGGATGAGCATTTGAAATGCCATAGCATACAAGGCTACGGGCCAAATGCTGGAATATGGGATTAGATTAGACAGGGCTTGATGGCCGGCATGGACACGATGGGCCGAAGGGCCTCTATCCATGCTGTATTACTCTATGACTCTATGACTCTATATTCCCTTGAGTTTATAAGAATGAGGGGTGATATCATCGAAACGTATACATTTCTTAAGGGTCTTGACAGGGTAGATGCAGGGAGGATGTTTCCCCTGGCTGGGGAGTCTAGAACCAGGGGTCACAGTCTCAGAGTAAGGGGTCAGCCATTTAGGACTGAGATGAGGAGAAATTTCTTCACTCAGAGGGTGGTGACTCTTTGGAATTCTCTACCCCAGAGGGCTGAGGAGGCTCAGTCGTTGAGTATATTCAAGACAGAGATCGATAGATTTCTGAATATTAAGGGAACCCAGGGATATGGGGATAGTGCAGCAAAGTGGAGATGAGGTAGAAGATCAGCCATGATCTTATTGAATGGCGGAGCAGACTCGAGGGGCCAAATGGCTGACTCCTGCTCCTATTTCTTATGTTCTTAAGGCTGCTGCTCCATACAGGCAATTACACGTAATTATAGCTACTTCTAAACTGTTGAAGGCCATCAGAGGGCAGTGCTAACTGTGAATCTCAGGCTCCAAGTCAATGCTTGGCTGACTTTCTTTTTTCTCTTTCAAAAGATTGTTTTGTATCATTTGCCCGACTGCTTTATTAATGCTGATAAACGTTAGGCAAACATTTTTTTTTAAAGTACAGCCGACCAGCAGCTCGGAGCCTGCCTGCCTCAGCCTTCGAGCGGGCCCTGATGTGCGTGGCCAAAACAGGCAGAAGCTTCCTCAATATATTTAAAATTGGGGCCCTCAACCATTTGTAGGACCGGGATGCAATGTTTGCTGTTCAACCAGGTGAAGCGCACTCATCCCGGCCCAACAAAAGTCTTCCCACTTGCCGCTGGTCGCTCAGAGTCATTCCCCCTCCTCCAGCAGCCCCCACCCCGGGGATTAGCCCCTCCCCTCCACCACCACCCCCCCACCCTGGGGATTACCCCCTCTCCTCTCCACCCCCACCCCGGGGATTACCCCCTCCCCTCCCCCACCTCCCACCCCGGGGATTAGACCCTCCCCTCCCCTCCCCCCCTAACCCCGGGGATTACCCCCTCCCCACCCCCACCACCTCCCACCCCGGGGATTAGCCCCTCCCCTCCCCCCCCCCAACCCCGGGGATTACCCCCTCCCCTCCCCCACCACCTCCCACCCCGGGGATTACCCCCTCCCCTCCCCCACCACCTCCCACCCCGGGGATTATCCCCTCCCCTCCACCACCCCCCCCACCCCGGGGATTACCCCCCTCCCCTCCCCCAACACCTCCCACCCTGGGGATTAGCCCCTCCCCTCCCCTCCCCCCTCCCCCCCCAACCCCGGGGATTACCCCCTCCCCACCCCCACCACCCCGGGGATTAGCCCCTCCCCTCCCCTCCCCACCCAACCCCGGGGATTACCCCCTCCCCTCCCCCTCCCCCCACACCCCAGGGATTACCCCCTTCCCTCCCCTCCCCCCACCCCACCCCGGGGATTACCGCCTCCCCTCCCCCACCCCCCATCCCGGGGATTACCCCCTCCCCTCCTCCAGCACCCCCCACCCCGGGGATTACCCCCTCCCCTTCCCCACCACCCCCACCCCGGGTATTAGCCCCTCCCCTCCCCCACCCCCCACCCCAGGGATTACCCCCTGCCCTCCTCCAGCACCCCCCACCCCAGGGATTACCCCCTCCCCTCCCCCCCACCCCAGGATTACCCCCTCCCCTCCCCCCTCCCAGCCCAGGGATTACCCCCTCCCCTCGCGCCCCCCCCCCCACTCCTTCAAAGCCTTACTTCCAGTTCAGCTTTGCGGAGGAGCCATCCGATTCCCCGCACCCACCCTCCTCCCTCCTCCCCCTCCCCACCCCCCGAAATAGGTGAGCCTCCTGTCAGTGTTCATTAAGTGCCAGCAGCCTGCCAATCAAATTTAAATGAGGCCCGACAATGAAAATGGTTCCAGCATCTCGCTGGTGCCATTGGGCGGGAGGTGCGATCGCTCCTATCACTTCCCACGCAATCTGCACTGTGGATGAAAAGACCTGAACCGCCCCTCCCACCACCACACCACCCCAAAGCCCCCGCCCTGATATCCACCTCCCCAAATCAACTATGATGTTGCTCGGGGCAAGACGAATGATCAGCTCCTTTATAAGGACAACAGTATTATATAGTCCCTCGGTCACTGGATGGCGTAACCTGTGTGAACACTTTACCAATGTCCGGGATCATTTCACTAATTAGTTCAATAGGGAATTCAGAAGAAACTTCTTTACCCAGAGAATGGTGAGGATGTGGAACTCGCTGCCACAGGGAGTGGTTTGAGGCTCATCTGCCATTGAAACTTCCTCCGTGTCTTTGTTACCTCTGGACTTGACTATTCCAATACTCTCCTGGCCGGCCTTCCATCTTCCACCTCTGATAAATGAGCTCATCCAAAACTCTGCTCCCCGTGACCTAACTTGCACCAAGTCCCGTTCACCCATCACCCCTGTGCTTGTTGACCTACATTGGCTCCCGGTCCGGCAACACCTCGATTTCAAAATTCTCATCCTTGCTTTCAAACCCCTCCATGGCCTCGCCCTTCCCCATCTCTGTAACCTCCTCCGGCCCCACAACCCCTCATAGATCTCTGCGCTCCTCCAATTCTGGCCTCTTGCGCCTCCCCGATTTTAATCGCTCTGCCATTGGTGGCCGTGCCTTCAGCTGCCTGGGCCCTAAGCTCTGGAATTCCCTCCCTAAATCTCTCCGCCTCTCTACCTCTCTTTCTTCCTTTAAGAAGCTCCTTAAAACCTACCTCTCACCTGCCCTAATATCTCCTTATATGGCTCGGTGCCAAATTATGTTTGTTAATGCTCCTGTGGAGCACGTTGGGACGTTTTACTACATTTAAAGGCGCTATATAAATGCAAGTTGTTATTTTTGCTGTTATTGAAGAGCAAAGGTCCATTTAAGGGGAAGCTAGATGAGTGCATGAGGGAGAAAGGAATAGAGGGTTACACTGATTGGGTTAGTTGAAGAGGGGCGGGAGGAGGCTTGTGTGGAGCATGAACACTGGCATGGACCAGTTCGGCCGAATGGCCTGTTTCTGTGCTATACATGTTCTACGTAAGTCTATGCGATTATACCACTAAATGTATCATTCTGCTACTAAGGTGAAGCTGCAACCTCTTAAGGTCATTGTCAGGTAAACACGGCCTCAGATCAATTGGAGATTTATTGTTGTTTGGTTAAGGGACTTTTCAGATTGGATAGTACCTGTCAGTTTCAGGTCGTAGGTCAATAGTACCCAGCATTTCAAGGTTGGCTTACACACATAACAAAGTGTGACAGCTGGAGTGTGCCATCTGGAGGATAATGTGCACGCACTAGTCACACTTACTATTTTTAATGTAGTTTAGATAGCTTAGCTTAAGTGCAATTATCAACATCGCATTTTAACAAAAGTATGGTAAATAAGCTTGGTGACAACACTGATCATGCCAAGTTTAATTATGAGCAGCTTCTGTTGCAATACCCTGTGACTGGCAGTAGTATATTGTTTCATACATAACAATTTGCCTGATTTAAATTGCCTCATTTAACTTGATGCAGAGTGGAGACTGCTAACACAAGGCTGATTATGTGTATTATTGAGAATGCTTTCAACACAGTGGATCAGACCAATCTTCAAAATGGCACGATCCTTTTTAAAAAATTAATTTATAGATAAAAGTGAAAGGCCACGAACAACGCATTGGCTTACTAATTTAAAAAAAAGAATTTTTTCAAAAGGTGAGGTGAATCGGAAAGCAATGATTAAGTGATGACATCCACAGGTTTTAAAAGCCAGATGGTTGTATAAGGAAGAAAGAACTTGCATTTAAATAGCGCCTTTCATAGAGTAATAAGAAGGCGCTAACAGGGCGCGAAGCAATTAGCGCCTGGGCGCGGCGCGCCAACGCCTCCCGCGAAATTCAGCGGGAGGTTAGCGGCGGCGGTAACAGTTAGCGCCCTGTGGCGCTGCGCCGCCGGTGATGAGGTCATCGCAGTGTGCAGCGCCCCGCTCACGCCCTGGCCACGATCTTTGGTAGCGCCCCCTGACTTACCGCCGGACGCTATGTCCGACAGGGTCAGGGGGGGCCTACCTGTGGCCGGAGCGACGCAAATTAAACGGGAGGTGCCGGGCGGCCATTTTTGTTGCTGGCCACCTGCCAGCACCTGCCCCCGCTGCTGTCCCCGGCCTCCTGACCCGCCCCCCCACGGGGTTCCGGCTGCGCTCCGTCAGCCTGGCACTTCTCTTGAGTGCCGGACTCTTTAGCCAGCACTCCGATCCCTGGTGGCCCAGCTGGGCCCCGGGTCGCGCTGCACTAGGCCCCTCCCCTTTAGGAAGGGGAGGAAGGCCTGCAGTACCGTGGCGCAACGTGCCACAGCGCCATGCTCTGCGGCACATAGCGCCGTGATATTCCCTTGCAGCGCCCCAAGAGGGAGGTGGGTCGCTTCCAGTAGCACCCCGCCTCCCTCTTGGGGCGCTACCAGTGAATTTCGGGTGCGGGGGCGCTAATATTTTAGGGGCTCTAAAAGTAGCGCTTCGGCGAAGTTAGCGCCTTAAAGAGGGCACGACCCAATTTTTCCCCCATAGAGTCATATCGGCACAGAAGGAGGCCATTCAGCCCATCGAGTCCACGCCGGCTCTCTGTAGAGCAATCCAGTCAGTCCCATTCCCCCGCTCTATCCCCATAGCCCTGCAAGTTTATTTCCCTCAAGTGCCTATCCAGTCTCCCCTTGAAAACATTGAGTGTCTCCGCTTCCACCACTTCCGTCGGCAGCGAATTCCAGGTCATCACCACTCGCTGCGTAAAAAAGTTTTTCCTCACATCCCCCCTGTATCTCTTGCCCAAAACCTTAAATCTGTGTCCCCTAGTCCTTGTACCATCAACTAGTGGGAACAGCCTTTCCCTGTCTGGCCTACCCAAACCCGTCATAATCTTGTACACCTCGATCAAATCACCCCTCAACCTCCTTTGCTCTCATGAAAACAAATCCAGCTTCTCCAACCTGTCCTTGTAGCTAAGATCTCCCATCCCCGGAACCATTCTGGTAAATCTCCTCTGCACCCTCTCAAGGGCCTTCACATCCTTCCTAAAGTGTGGTGACCAGAACTGGATGCAATACTCCAGTTGTGGCCTAACCAGTGCTTTATAAAGGTTCAGCATAACTTCTCTACTTTTGTACTCAATACCTCTATTTATGAAATCCAAGATCCCATATGCTTTGCTAACCACTCTCTCAATATGTCCTGCCACCTTCAGGGACCTATGCACATTAACTCCCAGGTCCCTCTGTCCCTGCACACTCTTTAAAACTGTGCCATTAAGTGTATATTGCCTCTCCCTGTTCCTTCTGCCAAAATGCATCACCTCACACTTCTCCGTATTAAATTCCATCTGCCACTTGTCTGCCCATTCTGCTAGCCTTTCAATGTCCTGTTGCAGTCGATTGGTATCATCCTCACTGTTTGCCACACCCCCTCAAGTTTGGTGTCATCGGCAAATTTAGAAATTGTACTTTGTATTCTAATATCCAGGTCATTTATATATATCAAAAAAGCAGTGGCCCCAGCACTGACCCTTGGGGAACACCACTATCTACCATCCCCCAGTCTGAAAAACAGCCATTTACCACAACTCGCTGTTTCCTGTCCTTAAGCCAATTCCTTATCCAAGCTGTCACTGACCCACCTATTATATTAGCCTCAATTTTGTTAACCAGCCTTCTAGGTGGTACTTCGTCAAACAACTTCTGAAAGACAACATCCACTGCATTCCCTTCATCAATCCTCCTTGTTACTTCATCAAAGAATTCAACTTGATTCAATTTCACAACCTCAGGACATCCCAATGCGCTTCACAGCCAATGGCGAACTTTTGAAGTGTAGTCACTGTTGTAATGTAGGAAATGCAGCAACCAATTTTACACACAGCAAGCTCCCACAAACAGCAATGTGATAATGACCAGGTAATCTGTTAATAGGAGTTGGTTGAGGGATAAAAATTGGCCCAGGACACCGGGGAGAACTCCCCTGCTCTTCTTTGAAATAATGCCGCGGGATCTTTTACAACCAGCTGAGAGGAAGGAAGGAGGAAGCAAGGACTAATGGGTTTGGAGTTTCCTCCGCATTTACTGACCAGATACGTACGTAATCTGGGTGCAAACTAATCATGTGGCTTAAATTTTGGGCGTAAGTGAGATGCACCTTTGGAAGTTTTACTGTGGTAAAACTGCTGTATAAATGTTGTTGTTGGAGAAGGAACAAGAAAGGAATGTTCACAGGAACCCAGATCATAACCATATCAATAAAACAGAGAAAGGCTAGAAAAAAGTGTAACAGTTAGCAACTGGAGATGAGAGATGGATCACTCATATTAGATCAATGGCCTTGGTCAGTTTCCACATGTACGCTGACGACACCCACCTCTCACCACCAGTTCTCTCGACCCCTCCACGGTCTCTAAGTTGTCAGACTGCTTGTCCGACATCCTGTTCTGGATGAGCAGATATTTTCTCCAATTAAATATTGGGAAGACCGAAGCCATTGTTTTCAGTACCCACCACAAACTCCTTTCGCTAGCCACTGACTCCATCCCTCTCCCTAACATCTGTCTGAGGCTGAACCACACTGTTCGCAACCTTGACCCTGAAATGAGCTTTCAACCACATATCTGTGGCATAACTAAGACCTTCTATTTCCACCTCCATAACATCACCCAGCTCTGCCCTTGCCTCAGCTCTTCCGCTGCTGAAACCCTCATCCATGCCTTTGTTACCTCTAGACTTGACTATTCCAACGCACTCCTGGCTGGCCTCCCACATTCCACCCAACGTAAACGTGAGGCCATCCAAACCTCGGCTGCCTGTGTCCAAACTCGCACCAAGTCCTGTTCACCCATCACCCCTGTGCTCGCTGACCTACATTGGCTCCCGGTTAAGCAGCACCTCGATTTCAAAATCCTCATCCTTGTTTTCAAACCCCTCCATGGCCTCGCCCCTCCCTATCTCTGTAATCTCCTCCAGCCCCACAACCCCCTGAGATATCTGCACTCCTCTAATTCTGGCCTCTTGAGCATCCCTGATTATAATCGCTCAACCATCGGTGGCCGTGCCTTCTGTTGCCTGGGCCCTAAGCTCTGGAATTCCCTCCCTAAACCTCTCCGCCTCGCTACCTCTCTCTCCTCCTTTAAGACGCTCCTTAAAACCTACCTCTTTGACCAAGCTTTTGGTCATCGGCCATAATTTATCCTTATGCGGCTCGGTGTCAAATTTTTTTTGTCTTATAACGCTCCTGTGAAGCGCCTTGGGATGTTTTACAACGTTAAAGGCGCTTTATAAATAGAAGTTGTTGTTGGCTGCACTAATTGATAACCTGCTTCCTTGTTTTGATGAACTGCTCTTGTTTATGTCCCACAGCATTCCATTTGAAACGTACTGAAAAAAGCGATAGGGTGCGATCGTCTTGGTCCAGAGAGAGATGCTAGAGGCAGAATAGATCTCTGTGACGTACAGACCCACCGGGCTAGAAATCGGCAGTGCTGAGCCTTTTTTACAGGCGGAATTCAGGTGCAACGAGGATAAATTTAGCAACGGGATACCTCGCGCCCAAGATACACGTAAGTTTAGGCCACAGATAAATGAGGTTGCACGGGCTCGACGGGCGGAATGGCCTCCTTCTGTGCTGTGACCTGATGCGCTATCAATTACTCATAAAAGACTGAGAGTTAAGAGAGTAACTAAAGGCTTTTATTAACAAAAGAATGAAGGTCTGCCTCGAGTGGTCGACCGGTCCAGAAATACAAAGGGCTGGGGAGCAGTCACCTTTATACTAGGACTTGTGGGAGGAGTCAGCCGAGGCATGTCCAGGCATGTACACAGTGGAATACAAACAGTGGTTTACCACATGACCATTCTATGATATATATATATATTTTCTCTTTTTTTTAATCCACACTTTCATCTGGGCTTTTTTATTCCCTCCCACAAGGCAGCTGTCCTTCATTCTGCCCGGGCCATTCACACTTCATCCAGAGCCATCCTTTATTCCTTGAATATCTCTTAATGTCTCTCAATGTCTCTCAATCTCTCCTGCTTTCTATCCTATCACTGACCTTCCCTTTTGTTCTTTCATCCCCGCCCCCTTTTCCCAGCCCCCACTTGCTTTAAAATCTATCCCTTTTCCTGCTTTTTTTCCAGTACAGGAGCAAGGATGTCTTGCTGCAGTTGTACAGGGCCTTGGTGAGACCACATCTTGAGTATTGTGTGCAGTTTTGGTCGCCTTATCTGAGGAAGGATGTTCTTGCCATGGAAGGAGTTCAGCGAAGATTCACCAGGCTGATACCTGGGATGGCAGGAATGACGTATGAGGAGAGATTGGGTCGATTGGGCTTATACTCGCTGGAGTTTAGAAGAATGAGAGGGGATCTCATTGAAACTTATAAAATTCTAACAGGACTGGACAGACTAGATGCAGGAAGGATGTTCCCGATGGTCGGGGAGTCCAGAACCAGGGGTCACAGTCTAAAGATAAGGGGTAAGCCATTTAGGACAGAGATGAGGAGGAATTTCTTCACCCAGAGAGTGGTGAACCTGTGGAATTCTCTACCACAGAAGGCAGTGGAGGCCAATTCATTAAATATATTCAAGAAAGAGTTAGATATATTTCTTAAGGCTAAAGGGATCAAGGGATATGGGGAGAAGGCAGGGACAGGGTACTGAATTTGGATGATCAGCCATGATCTCATTGAATGGCGGAGCAGGCTCGAGGGGTCGAATGGCCTACTCCTGCTCCTATCTTCTATGTTTCTATGTTTCTATGTTCTGACGAAGGGTCTTCGACCTGAAACATTAACTCTGTTCCTCTCTCCACAGACGCTGCCCTGGCCTGCTGAGTTTTTCCAGCGTTTTCTGTTGTTATTTATATGATTCTATGTGTTGGGTTCATTTTTCAGGCCTCCCCGGTGGCTGTCTGAATAAAACGAAAATCACATCCCTTACACATGAGGAGCCTAACGCGCTGCAATTGTTTGGCGATGAGCAGGAGCAGGAGCCGGGCCTGTTCCACACGGGATTCTTCAGCAGCCTCTGCTGCCCACCAACGAAAAGGGAAATTTATTGTTTTAAAAAAAAAAAATTCAGCAATTACAGCTGTGGAGCCAGGAGGAGCAGAAATGCTCATCCCGGAATCCCCCCCAGTCCTGGCGATCGGCTCCTTTCCCTGGCCTGTGCGGTCGCGCCACAGCCCCTTCTCTCCAGCAACTTATCTCTGGGCCTCTGCTGGTGAGGCAAGGGGCCCGGTATTCAACTTAGTAAAACGTGCCAGCTGCCTGGCGGAGGTGTGACGGGCGCCGGCCTCAGTCCTCAACAACAGCCAGCAACAACTTGCATTTACAACGTGAATTTAAATCATCGCAGCTTTGCGTAAAAATATTGAAAATCTCGTAAAAGAAAGCCTTGCATTTATATAGCGCCTTTCATGACCACCGGACGTCTCAAAGCATTTTACAGCCAATGAAGCACTTTTGAAGTGTAGTCACTGTTGTAATGTAGGAAACGCGGCAGCCAATTTGCGCACAGCAAGCTCCCACAAACAGCAATGTGATAATGACCAGATAATCTGTTTTAGTGATGTTGATTGAGGGATAAATATTGGCCCCAGGACACCGGGGAGAACTCCCCTGCTCTTCTTCGAAATAGTGCCATGGGATCTTTTACGCCCACCTGAGAGAGCAGACGGGGCCTCGGGTTAACGTCTCATCTGAAAGACAGCACCTCCGACAGTGCAGCACTCCCTCAGCACTGCACTGGAGAGTCAGCCTAGCAGATTTTAACTATCATCGAGGAGTTTTTATGTAAAGTGTAGACAGAAATCTACAAAGAGTGTAAAGGACCTACGGTGGGATCTTTGTAAGAGAACGAATTTTGGCAAGAAACTACTTCCAACACTTGGTACTCTTATACCACATATATCGAAAATAAACTATGTGTGCATGTCGACAACTTGTATTTATATAGCACCCTGAACGTAGTAAAATGTCCCAAGGCGCTTCCCAGGAGCGTTAATTTGACACCGAGCCACCAACATTCCTGCTAAGGTCTGGAGGACCCGCACAGGCCACTCACCAGCTTTCCAATGGAAGAAACCGCGCATGCGCGAAAATTTGAATGGGCCGCGCAGCCCGTTAAAGGGACAGCGCATGAAAAAAAAAATTAGAGGGAACATTGCACGCCACATAAGAAGATATTAGGACAAGTGGCAAAAAGCTTGGTCAAAGAAGTAGGTTTTAAGGACGCCTCTTAAATGTAGCCCTTTTGGGGAGCATGCTGCTGGCTTTTGTTATGGAGCCAAAAAAGAGGCGTAACCAAGTTCCACCCCACCACCCTTTCGATTTTCAATACATTCGATCAAATCCATTTGAACGCCCTCCCTCCCTCACTGTCAGGCGAAGGATTGGTCACATAATGCTCCTTCGGCAATCGTGTGCATTCAGCAGGGCGGTGCGACACCTCCGTGAAATGGAGCCTCACCGCGTGGCTGCACGGAGTGGGTTTTGCGCCCAATCATCCTCAGGCTGTGTTTACAGTCGTATCCATGGTCACCATGGCGACAGGTCCCGAGCAAAGATCAGGTGCTTCCAAGTAGGGAAAAGGAATATCACAAGGAGAGTCTCCCCATGGTCCACTTTACTGAGCATGCCAGTAGCCGATTGCAAAACTGTAAAAGTCTGAGCACGGGTCCCCTTTATGCCATGAATTGCACCTGGAGGGGGTGGGGGAAGGAAGACCCGGGAAAGGTTACAGGGAGGAAATGCTTTTAAGAAAATGAGGCTCATTGTTTTCCCCCCTCCCAAAACCAACAAAAATACTTTTTTTAACAAAGGGACATCAGCAACTCAAAGTAGTCAATCTTTCCCAGCAACCGAAAAAGTGCAGTTTAGGGTTAGGGTTAGGTTTAGGGTTAGGGTTAGGGTTAGGGTTAACCCAATTCAATTCGTAGAATCAAAGAATTCTACAGCACAGAATGAGGCCATTCGATCCGTCATGCCTGTGCTGGTTCCTTGACAGAGCAGTCGTGCTTAGTCCCACCCCCACCACCACCCACCCCCCAGCTTTTTGTCCGTAACCCCTGTAAGCTCCTCAGCACAGAAAGAGGCCATTTGGCCCATCGAGTCTGCGTTGGCTCATTCGAAGAGCAAGTACCTGTCCAAATCCCTTTAAAAATTATTTATGGAAACCGCCACCATTTCAGGTCGCACGTTCCAGATCCCGACAACTCTCTGAGTGAAAAAAATTCTCCTCAACTCCCCTCCAGATCTTTTGCCAATAATTCTAAAATGCAGTCTTTATCTTCAGCAGTGCTCCATTTACTTCTACACTCGATAAATCTTCTACGTCATCCTTGCATCAGCTGTCAACTCAAAATAGGAGCAATATCTCCTCGGCAATAGAAAGTCCCATGACATGCCTGATTGAAAGTGTGAAGAATAAGACTTGCCTTTGATGTGCTGGTAATTTGAGCTTAAGGTTTAAAATAGAATGACAGGTGTTTAAGATAGCTATTATACTACAGGTTGGGAAAGGTTAAAAGGGTTCTCAGAATCGAGTAATAGCCATAAAGAAGATATTACGGGCCTCAATATTATGAAGAGTTGGAAGCTGTATTACGCGATGTCTCTGAGAGCAGTGGGTTGTGCATCTGTTATAGATCCACTTGTATTTATGACAATTCTCTCATAGCTTCCAGTACTCGCTAATAGAAGTTGGTAACTTTTGTTAGAAAAGAGCTTGTCGTGCCAGAACCAGAGGTGACAGGAGGAAAAACCTTTTTACGCAACGAGTGGTTAGGATTTGGAATGCACTGCCTGGAAGCAGATTCAATAGTGGCTTTTCAAAGGGAATTGGATAAATACTTGAAGAAGAAAAATATTGCAGGGATATGGGGAAGAGCGGGGGAGTGGGACTAACTGGATTGCTCTTCGAAAGAGCCGGCGCAGACCCGATGGGCCGAATGGACTCCTTCTGTGCTGTACTATGCTGTGATTCTTGGAAGGGAGAAGGGTTGAAGGACTGCGAGCCAGAGACAGTGGTCCAAGATTATAACCAAGCCCAGAATCTCTGGGTTCAGTGGTGATTGGTGAAATATTTGGTTACATCAATGAACGAATGGACTACTGTAATAAATGTAATTGTATGCTAATATTACACAGCATGATCTCACACCAATAGAGAACACTGCATGAGTGCGATTGAAAATAAATAATCTTATTGTGAGTTCAGATCACACCGCAAACTTTAAATGTGAAGCCTGTACTTGTTTGTTGCCTTCTGGAGCCCAACATGGGATTGTCATCACTCCCACACAACCTAATCATCATCAGTGCAATCATCCCACTGCTGCCGACTCATTCTTTTGCAAGTGCTCAAAACTGGGCACCTGATTACTTCCCGCAGCGTCTGCAAGCTTCTACAGTTTCTAGTCTTTTAAAACACACGTCTGGCCTCACCCAGCCAAACATGTTGATGTGCTTCAGCTTCTCTCTTCACCTGTTCAACCTTGGTGGTGACTTTCATTACAAGTTGTGGCCTAGCAACCAGGTTTCTCAATACCTCCCCACAGCAGCACAATTAAGACCAGTCATGCAGCAATATAGGTGGTTAAATCAAAGTCTTACCACTGAAGCGACACCACTCTATGCTTCAATCTGTTTCACTGCCCTGTTAATCATCTAAAATATATTAAAAATCCTACACTTGCTTACACTCCTTGTCTGTAAAACCTTACTTCCTGTTGCCATATTTTTTTGTTACACTTATTCCCATTATAAATACCTATATCTAATTTTAATAATGATAAATGCTTATGTAAATGTGTCACGCTGTAATTACACCTTCCCGCCAGTGGTGGCACTGTAGCAACCTCCGTTTTTGCACCTCCGAGCTCCTTTGCCTGTACTGCAGAGAAACTCACACAATCCAACCAACTCTACTTCTCTGCTTCCCAAAGCTTTTGCTATTTAACTATAAGTAATAATATAAAATCAAAGTATTATCTAAAAATAAAGATAAAATGGATGAGTTTAAAAAGGGGTTTGAATTATGTCTACGCACCAATTATCCCCTGCCCTTTAACTACACTTCATCCTGAACACTACACTTGGGGAGAGGAATTTTAACTGCTAGTGGTTTTCTAGCTAGGAAACGGCTGGTTTCAGTTATAGTGAACCCTATAAACCATCTCCAAGATTCACTGCAGCAACTCGCCAAGGCTTCTTCGACAGCACCTCCCAAACCCACAACCTCTACCACCTAGAAGGACAAGGGCAGCAGGCGCATGGGAACACCACCACCTCCAAGTTCCCCTCCAAGTTACACAACACCCTGACTTGGAAATATATCGTCGTTCCTTCATCGTCGCTGGGTCAAAATCCTGGAACTCCCTCCCTAAAAGCACTGTGGGAGCACATTCACCAAACAGACTGCAACGGTTCACCACCACCTTCTCATGGGCAATTAGGGATGGGCAATAAATGTTGGCATTGCACATGACGCCCACATCCCAGGAACAAATTTATAAAAATTACGGACACCTTAGGGACTATCATCAGCTGTCCTTTTTTTTTTTGCAGGTGTCCTTATTTTGAAAATGGTCATTGTATGTCCTGTAACAACTTTCAGTAGAATGGGGAATTCTTCACCTAGCATCTATAGCGGCAGAGTAAGCGCTCTATCCCCTGGGTCAGAGCAGTGAAAGCAGTCAATCCCAGAGATAGAGGGGTTTCTCTGCCGCTATGGATGTTGGGTAAAGAGCCCAACCATTCCACAAAAGCTTTTTCCTTCACAAAACTCGCTGCTGCCTCACGCCAACCAGCACGTCCCATGTTTTAAGTTGTTAAAGCGACTTGGTGCATTGAAGGCTGTAGGTAGTTTATAATTTGCAGGTGCCTGTGGTTTCAGAGTACCTCTTGTACATCTTACCATGCAAGTTATTTGGGTCTCTCAATAAGTGTCCGGTTTTTTGTTGCAGGTGTCTGTTTTTTGGGAATGTCCGTTTATACAGATTTCTCTGTAGTTTCCTGCCTGCCCACGGCGGTAAGAAGACATGGTGATTTTAACTGCTAAGGCCTCATTAACGTATCTCATCCACACGGAATGGACGGGAAGTGAGCAGAAAGTGGCTGCCGGCCTCCCGGAAAATCAAGCACCTGCCAGCTCTCAGATAAGGTGTGGGTTAAAGGATTCCAGGGAATATCGCTCTGAGGGGTAGGAGAGAGAGTCAAGGGCAGGGGAGGCCTAAACTTTCCTTCTGGGGCCTGGAAGTGCATTCCTGCTCCTCCTGGCCCCACAGCGGAAAGTTAAAAAAAAAAAATCTTATCTGGAGGGCCTCTCCACTTCCCGATCGTCTTCAGAAGAATATAAGAAATAGAAGCAGCAGTAGGTCATATGGCCTCTCGAACCTGCTCCACCATTCAATAAGATCATGACTGATCTTCGACCTCAACTCCACTTTCCCGCCCTATCCCCATATTCCTTGATTCCCTTAGTGTACAAAAAAACTATCAATCTCAGTCTTGAATATACTCAACGACTGAGCATCCTCATCCCTCTATGACCATTCGTTCTAGACTCCCCAGCCAGGGGAAACAGCCTCTCAGTATTTACCCTGTCAAGCCCTCTAAGAATTTTATATGTTTCAATGAGATCACCTCATTCTTCTAAACTCCAGAGAATACAGGCCCATTACACTCAATCTCTCCTCATAGGACAGCCCTCTCATCCTAGCGAAGCTTCGCTGCACCGCCTTCAAGGCAAGTATATCTTTCCTTCGGCAAGGAGACTAAAACTGAGCACAGTACTCCAGGTGTAGTCTCACCAAAGCCCTGTATAACTGCAGCCAGCAAGACTTTCTCCCTCTTATACTCCAACTCCCTTGCAATAAAGGCCAACACACCATTTGCCTTCCTAATTGCTTGCTGTACCTGCATATTAACTTCAATGTGATTCAGGCTAGTCTTCACCTGGTGCGAAAGCTGTCATGACTTTCCCCGCTCAGGCCGAAGTTAAAATCGATGTCGGGGCCCCAGTGATGTAATCGGTCCCCGATTAGCATATGTCAATTAGGACCCCGCTAGCTTTGGACGGGCAGCTTAGCTGCCTGTCCAGACGCCTCCGTTCCGACCGTGAAATGTGGAAACGGTAAGTAACCTGGCTTTCGCTGGGCAGCTGGGATGAAATGTTGTGCCTTGATCTTCATGCCCCATGTTCAATACCACAGTACATTACACATTTTTAATTTATATTCTTCTTCATTCTTTCAGTTTTGCTACTTCAGTTTATTTGGTTCTTAGTAGTTAGAACCTGGAACTCGCTACCACAGGAAGTGGTTGAGGCAAATAGCTTAGATGCTTTCAAAAGGAAACTAGACGTGTACATGAGAGAAAAGGGAATAGAAAGATATGGTGAAAGGCTGAGCTGAGGGAGATGGAATAGGAGGAGACTCGCGTGGAGTATAAACACCAGCACAGATTAGATGGGCCCAATGGTCTGTTTCTCTGCTGTATTTTCTATGTAATACTCTTGTCCATTTTGGTTTGATTTATTTGATTTTGAGTATGGAGCTGTCCTAATTTGAATGTTCTTCATGCATGATGGACTAAAAGACATCTTTCAATTCCCCAAGGGACACACTACCCTACCGGCACAGGCCATGATGCCAACCTTTAATGCTGCACACGTGTAAAATCTAATTAATGTCGTGAGTACGGGTTATGAAGTGACAGAGGCAATCAAATGCTGTAAGGATCACAATGGCCCCTGAGCTCCAAGGCCCATGAAAGTATCATACCAAAAACGGTGGCTCAGTTAGGATGTTGTGATGGAGTACTGGCTGGATAAAGATGGTCAGAATGGCTATCTTTACCCTGAATTTATCTTACAAGATACAAGGCAAAACTTAAAATTGGTTCCATGTTTTGCTTGATTTAACTTTGGCGGGCGGTCACGTTGGTGGGTGGGTGAGGGGGAGACTTTTCAAGACCTTGCTCCAAGAGATTAAAGGGCTTGGATAATGTGCATGGGACTGGACTTTGGATTGGGCCAGCAAAGAGCTAGCACAGACACACGATGGGGTCGAATTGGCACCCCACTGTGCTGTAAGCCTCCAGTATTCTACTTGCGCAAGGATCGGATTTGACCAGGCCCCCTTCTCTTGCCTTGTGTTCCGTCGAGAGTTTGAAACCTTTGACAAGAGTTTAGGAACTTCAACAGCTGGTACTCACCACTTGGCTCAACACCGATATCTCGATTGTTGTGCAGCCAGGTTACCATAGGCGCAGGAGAGCTGCTCACTTCACAGATCACCTCAGCATCTTCTCCCTCTCTGAACTCCTGGGGAGACCTGATTTCTTTAAAGGTCAGCTTTTCTGTGGACAGAACATAGCAAGGATAAAGCATAGTAAGAAGAAGTATTCTGACATCCCCCCCCAACCCCTTCCCTGTTGGAACGTGTTCATGCATTGCCCCTCACTGCAACGCACAGGGCTCAAGTTAACTGGTCTTTAATGAAGCCAGAACACTTTGAGCCGCAAACTTTGAGCATTCAAAATGCGATAACATCGACAACAACAACAACAACTTGCATTTTATTTGGCATCTTTAAACCTGCCCAGGGTAGAGTTTCCGCTCGTTTGCGCTGTTTTTTTTTTTGCCGCAATTTGCCCAGAAACGGAGTAACTGCCGCAAAAGATCGCGGAATTTTAAGCGCAAATTGTGTTCGGCGCAAATCGAGTTCCCGTGATTTTTTGCGCTGGTTTAAAAAACATCGCTCTGGAAGCCGGCCACTGCCCACAAAACTGGCCATACCCCCAGATCCAATTAATCACCATGGCGAGTTTCCGCTAATTACGCTCATTTGCGGGCGTCTGAGGAGGCTTTAAAAGCTAAGCTGGTTCTTTTGTGCACAAGGGCACTGATAGGCACGTTTTAAAAGCCTCTGAGCGTAATTTTTTTTTAAATTTACTAAGAAACTGACTACTGTATCGCAATGTAACTAACAAATGGTTCTGTATATTTTTTAAAGTCTTTTTCAGACATTGAAAATCAGGCTGCTCACAGGTGGTGGATTGACATTGTGATTAAATTGCTTATTTTTTGTGATAAACCCATTTTCAGCCGTATTATTCAAACTGCACCAAGTTACCACTCAAGGAATATTTGTTAAAGCAAATTTTTTTTTAAATTACGTTCCAATACCCGATTGCGCTGATTCATGGCAGATTGTGCGTTCGGCGACATGCAAATGAGTTGGAGCGGAAACTCGAGAAAAAAAAACACTTCTCAAAATGGGCGCAGTTTTACGCGCAATTTGCCCTCGGATCGCCCAGAGCAGAAACTCTACCTGCCCGCCCCCATATTTAACTTATAACAATACCTAACCTATAGAGTTACTTTCCCACACAGCTTACTCTCTCAGAATGCGTAGTATCATTGCTAGGTAATGACCAATAGTTACTCTCCCACAGAACTTACTCTCTCAGAATGCACAATATCACAGATAGATAGTGACATAGTTCTTATTGTCACGTAGAGTAAGTACTATTACGAGAGACAGTGACCCACAGAGTTGCTTTCCTACAGTCCTTACATTCTCAGTGAGTACTGTGATTGACAGACACTTACCAATAGGGTATCCTTCCTGTCTCTATCTATGTTCAGAATGAATGTTTCATGGGTTACAGTATTGTGTGAAATGAATGTTTTCAGGTAACAGGAGGCAACAGGAGCCTCTTTTGACTGACCGTGAAGGGAAATCTATTTTAAACATCCCTGACAACGGAGAACTTTTAACGATGGCTATACCACTTTCAAATGCAAATTGAGAGCAAAGCATATGGAGGAACATTTTTAACAGACATTACTCATAGAGCAGTTGCAGCCAAGGCCAAATCTGGGGGTGTCACGGAACCAGTGGAACCAAACAGCACTGTCTTGAGATAAGACCCTCATTAAGCTGCAACAACTGACATGCATAATGAACCCCACTAAACTTTAAACCAATCATAAACAACAAGGAGAAAAGCCATGCGTGAATGAGCCAATGACTGAAATATACACGTGAACGCCACATGAAGAATTGGAACATGAAAAATATAAGAACTGACACAACACCTAGGGGGAAAATTGAGTCGTGCCACCACGGCCGAAATTGACCGGTAACGCCCCAAGAGGGAAGCGGGGTGCTACTGGAAGCGCCCCGCCTCCCTCTTGGGGCGCTACAGTGAATATTGCGACGCTACAGGCCGCAGCACCACGCTCTGCGGCAAGTCACGCCGCGGTACTGCAGGCCTTTCACCCCTTCTTAAAGGGGAGGGGCCTAGCGTGGCGCCCAGCTGGGCCACCAGTGATCGGAGTGCCGGCAAAAGAGCCCGGCACTCAAGAGAAGTGCCGGGCTCATGGAGCGCAGCCGGCACTCCGCAGGAGGGCTTCAGGGGAGGCCGGGGACAGCAGAGGGGGCAGGTGCTGGCAGGCGACCGGCAACAAAAATGGACACCCGGCACCTCCCCTTTAATTTGCACCCCTCAGCCGCAGGTAAGCCCACCTGACCCCGTCGGACATAGCGTCCGGCGGTAAGTCCGGGGGCGCTAACGAAGATCGTGGTCGGGGCGCGAGCACGGTGCTGCGCACAGTGATGACGTAATCGCTGCTGGCGCAGAGCCACGGGGCGCTAACGGTTACCGCCGCCGCTAACCTCCCGCTGAATTTCACAGGAGGCGTTGGCGGCGCCGCGCCCAGGCGCTAGTTGCTTTGCGCTCTGTTAGCGCCCTCTCAGGGCACTAACGGGAGGCGCAAAGCAACCGAATCTTTAAGCCCTAGTTTTTTACTGCCGTTGGTGAGGTTAAAGGTATTCTGGTCTAATGAAGAGAAGACGTCTAAAGATTTCAACAGACTTCAAGTGATCGTCGGTTTGGCCACCAGACATTTGAAGACCCCAGGACAGGTCTAGTTGGGTTCTTATTTAATCCGTGTGTTAGTGGTTAAATGAGAGGTCTCTGGGAGATAGTGTATCTGTGTGGTTTTATGTTAAAGTGGATTCAGGACTACGAAATCTACTCTAACACCTAATGTGGGAGGTGTGAAAGTTGTAAATAATTCTTACAGCTGATGCACAAGTAAAGGTGAGGAAAGATCCTTTGGTCCCTGAAGCCTGTCTCTCGAATACCTCAACTATCTAAAACTTTATGCTACTTCTTACTTGCTTTCCAATTTTCACCCTATCTCCCTTAAAGGCATTGATTCTTACTGGGGTAAGGGTCTACAAGTACAAGTGTCCCTCTGATACTTTGCTCAAATGGCTTTTCTTCAAGTGTGAGCATTGTAAGATATAATTCGCTGTTCGTTGTGACTTGGCTGAATTTAAGGTACCAGCATGCTTCGGGAGTTCTGCAGACAAACATTTAAACAGATTTAGTTAACTTCTGTAAGCCTTTTGGACATGGTATAAGCGGCCCATTGTCTACAGATTTAGTTAATTTCTGCAACCTCATCAGACAGGACCTCGAGAGTTCTGCAAAACAAACCTTTAAGCTGATTGAACAATGAGGAACTTCTGCAACCCCTTCAGACATGGCACAAGAGGCCTTGAGGCCCACTGACTACAGATAAGGAGAAGAGATACCAATGATTGAACAATAGTCAACCTGGTCTGAGACAGAAGAAACACCAATGATTGAACAATAGCCAACGTGATCTGAGACACATAGATACATAGATACATAGAAGATAGGAGCAGGAGTAGGCCATTCGGCCCTTCGAGCCTGCTCCACCACTCAATGAGATCATGGCTGATCATCCAAATTCAGTACCCGGTCCCTGCCTTCTCCCCATATCCCTTGATCCCTTTAGCCTTAAGAAATATATCCAACTCTTTCTTGAATATACTTAATGAACTGGCCTCCACCTATGCATTGGGTGACACATATGCATTGGGTGGCCTGCCAAGTTTTGGGTATAAAGGACACAGTTAGAGAATGCTTGGGGCTGCTGCAGTGAGTCAAGCGACTTGACCGGTCACACAGAAAGAAGGGCCTACTAGTTAAAGGTTCGTTTGCAGAACTCTCGAAGCATGCTGGTACATTAAATTCAGCCAAGTCACAACGAACAGCCAATTATATCTTACAGCATAGACAGTGAACGTCCTCACCATGCGCCTTTCCAGCAGGGGTCAGTGAATGGTGATCAGGAGTGGAGAGGGTGCTGAGGCTAACTGTCATGTCCCAACTTCTTTTCTGACTAAGGTCAACTAACTTGACGTAGATGTAAAGGCAGCACCTTTACCCAGTAAACCTTTGTGGAGCACAGTGACGATACTTATCTATGGAATTGAACCTATTTACTGCCTCAGAGTGGTACCTCCTACCCATTCCCTTTAACTGTATCTCAGTGATGTCTCCTACCATACAGTTACCTTCTATTTAACCTGGTTCTCGGTGATTGAACATACATATGTCAATAGTAACTTTTAAAAGAGAATTGAAGGGGAAAAAGTTACGGGGCTATGGGGAAAGAGCAGCGGTATGGGATTAATTGTTTAGCTCTTTCAAAGAGCCAGCACAGGCTCAATGGGCCGAATGGCCTCCCTCTGTGCTGTATGGTTTTATGATTCAATGATTCTATACCCATACAGTCTCCTTTCCCTCCAACTGGTGCTCGGTGATAGCAGTTACTTAGAGGGTTAACGTCCCTCTACTTGCCTATTAGTGACACTGCTTACTTAGGAAGCAACTTTAAGTATCTATCGGGGATGCACACCCAAAGCATTATCTTTCCCTTTTAATTCTACAATAAAAATACATGCCTGTGTGCTTATAAGGGGCTGCTTCGCCTGTGCACAGAAACTGCAACAAATGTTAGCTTGTAGCGGCAGATTACAGTGATTAGTATGATGAAAAGCCGCATATAATTAGCAAATTATCATTGAAATCATGAAGTGTGT
The DNA here is from genome assembly GCF_052327205.1 of Somniosus microcephalus. Classification (NCBI taxonomy): domain Eukaryota; kingdom Metazoa; phylum Chordata; class Chondrichthyes; order Squaliformes; family Somniosidae; genus Somniosus; species Somniosus microcephalus. The sequence goes on along the minus strand of NC_141000.1, from coordinate 121,186,907 downwards.
AGTTATTTCTGGAACTTCCATTATCAGTTGGACAATAAAAGTGATTATTTCAAATACACGCTCCGCCTGCTCCCTGAGCTGGTACAACACTCAGGATTGTCAGTTTAACCCTTCCTCGCGTGTTCCTGGGCTTCACCCATTTGTGCCTGCAGCTATTGCTCATTAGGGTAAAGTATCATGTCAGAAAAATCCCAGCGCACTTCAACACACCTTTTATATTTAATATAAAGTCAAATATCAGCTTGAAAGGCACTTATATTCCAGATTCGTGCAGGATAGGATTTATTGTGTATTTCTAATTGCATCCATCTATCCATCCATCTATCCATCTATCTCTCTATGTCTGTCTGTATGTTTGTCTATCTGTCTGTCTGTCTCCCTCTGTCTGTCTCCCTCTGTCTGTCTCTCACTGTATCTATCTATCTATCTATCTATCTGTCCATCTGCCTCCGTCTTTCTGTCTCTGTCTGTCTCCATCTGTCTGTCTCCAACTGTCTGTCTATCGCTGTATCTATCTATCTATCTATCTATCTGTCTGTCTGTCTGTCTGTCTGTCTATCTATCTCCATCTGTCTGTCTATCGCTGTATCTATATATCTATCTATCTGTCTGTCTGTCCATCCATCTATCTCCATCTGTCTGGCTTGGTTTGTCTATCTCCATCTGTCTGTCTGTCTGCGTCTGTCTGTCTATCGCTCTATCTGTCTATCTATCTATCTATCATTCACCGTTTTCTCCTCTCATCCCCTTATGGTCCATGACATTCTGGACAAGTGGCCATCCTTCATGTAAGAGCTTAAAATAATGGGCTCGATTTTAACTCCGGGACGGGGATGCGGCCCAGCGAGTGGTATGCCTGTCTGGGAGCGGCAGCAGGGAGGTGCGGCTGATTTTTAGTTAGCATGCTGCCTTCCGACCTTCCAACCCAAATCGTCTGGGAAATCGGTGGGAAGCTTCTGCCCAGCTGTTAAAAATCAGGCGGCAGGAGAAGGCCTCAGCCAGGGACCCCGGGGAACTCCGGTCCCCAGCACAAGGTAAATGGATCGGTAGGGCCGGGCAGTGGAAATTGCTAAATCGCTGTATGGGGAGGAGGGAGGGGTGAGGAGGCCCAAGGCTTCCTTGTGGGGCCCACTCCTGCTCCTCCTGGCCCACAAGGAACCAAAGGAAAATGTTAATAACTTACCTTTGGTGTGCCTCTTCTGGGCCCTGGCTGCTGTTGCCGGCAGGTTTGGCCTTGATGAAGAAACCCTTGCTGCTCCACCGCCACAGACCTCAGCTTGGGCCCCAATTACATCATCAGAGCCCAATCTGCATATTTAAAGGTGAACCCGCCATCTTGGTGCAGGGTTAAAATTGCAGTCAGCCAGATCGGGGCAGAAAAGGAGTGGGTAAAGCCCCCCACTCTAACTTAACTGCCCCCTGCCAGGTGGGGGTGGGGGGGGGGAGAAGTTAAAGCCAAGGTAAATGAGCGTTGGTTGGGTATTCCACTGTGAAGGCATCACAGGGGAGCCTAATCTTCTTTGCCTCCGATATTCATTCACGCACAAATCGCAGCAAGGAAGAGGCAGGATTTTTCCTGATTTTTCTGCTTTTTCCCTCCTTCTACAGCCTCGAGCTCTCAGGCAAGTTGTAGCAGTCCAGCTGTTGCACTGGGTAAGAGCAAAGGATTTGGAGCTTTTTTCTTTACAGTCCAAAGATGTGCAGGTTAGGTTGATTGGCTATGATAAATTGACCCTTAGTGTTAGGGGGATTAAATACGTGGGGTTACGGGGATAGGGTGGGATATGTGTTGGTGTAGGGGTTACGGGGATCGGGTGGGATATGTGTCGGTGCAGGCTCGATGGGCCGAAATGGCCTCTATCTGCACTGTGGGGTTTCTGTGATTTCTGTGAGGGATCGATCAGCTCCCTTTTTTTGCGAGCAGCAAATCTTTTTGAGAGAAACGGTAAAAATGAAGTGTTTTCCTCTTTGCTTTTTAGCGAATATGAAATTGGAGACTATCATGCACAAACCTTTAATTATACCGATAAACCTGAGCCATTTCCCAGTAATCCACTGCAACAACAACAACTTTGCTTTATATAACACCTTTTAACACAGTAAAGCGTCCCAAGGCGCTTCAGAGGAATGTTATCCGACAAAAATTGACACCGACCCAAAGAGGGAGACGTTGGCCAGGTAACCTAAAGCTTGGTCGAGGAGGTAGGCTTTAAGGGGCGTCTTAAAGAATACACCGCAGAATAAATGTCATTACCTTGATGTGATTGCATCACCGATTGGGAGCAAATCAGACCAACACTGAAGCTGCACAGTAAAATTGCGGAGTTAAGATCTAATCTCAATCTGACTCTGGAATTAAATGGATTAAAACTCGGATCTCCAGGGAGTCTTAGTCCCCTTTACTACACATAGAATATACCATGCACGGAAACAGGCCATTCGGCTCAACTGGTCTGTGCCGGTGTTTATGCTCCACTCGAGCCTCCTCCCACCCTTCTTCATCTCACCCTATCAGTATAACCTTCTATTCCTTTCTCCCTCATGTACTTATCTAGCTTCCCCTTAAATGCATCTATACTATTCGCCTCAACCACTCCCTGTGGCAGCGAGTTCCACATTCTCACCACTCTCTGGGTAAAGAAGTTTCTCCTGAATTCCCTATTGGATCCATCTTATATTCATGACACTTACTTTTGGATTCCCCCCACTCCCCCGCCCCACAAGTGGAAACATCTTCTCTATGTCTACCCTATCAAATCCCTTCATAATTTTATAGATTCTATCAGGTCACCCCTCAGCTTTCTATTTTCTAGAGCAAAGAGATCCAGTCTGTTCAAACTTTCCTGACAAGTTATAATCTCTCAGTTCTGGTATCAACCTTGTAAATCTTCTTTGCACCTTCTCCAGTGCCTCTATATCCCTTTTGTAATATAGAGACCAGATCTGTGCACAATACTCTAAGTGTGGTCTAATCCATAGTTCTATATAGGTTTACCACATCTTGTTGGGCTTTGGCTCCAGATTTAAGCTGCACTGACCTTACGGGGGTTGGTATTTTAACTTGCTGCCCTGGTGTTAAACTGGCGATGGGGATCGCTCAGCCACGATAGAAACCGTCCCATTTTCATTTCCATTGACTTCAATTTCCATCAGGTAAGTTTATCAGCAACTCCAGTATTAAGCCAGGGCAGCAAATTGAAAATAATTTCAGCTCTTGTGCGAAGCGAAGCCACTTTGCACCAATGCTGCAGTTGTGGCGTTAAAGCCCCTTTAATCTTTCAGTGAGGATGTGACTGTGCAGCCACTGAATGGAGTGCCTGGACTGTTGATAACAGCATGACACATAGGGCTGCATTTTGATACTGGAGGCGTGTAGGAGGCGGGACTACAACTTTCGGGGTTGTAGTCTCGCCTCCATCGAGTTGTGGCCAACCCACACGATTTTCCCTTGATTGACCTTGTTAAGCCCGCCCAGTGGGCTCAGCAGGCCAATTAAGGGCCAGCCGGCAACAGGTGACATCACAGACTGACATTTCATCTGTCAAGAGCTTTTGACAGATGAAATGTCAACGTTTGACAGCTCTTTGAAGCTGTCAAACACTGACAATCTGTACTCCAAGTTAATTCCTTCCTGTCAGGATGATTTAGAGATCTCTCCAGAACAGAAAGCAGAGGCTGCAACTTTTGACAGCTCGCGGCCATTCTGCTTTCTGAGCCGGTGAGATGAGGGACTCCCGAGACCTGAAGGAAGGAAGGCTGTAAAGGTAAGTAAAGGTAATTAAACTTATTTAAACACTTTACACACACCAAACACACTTACCTCTGCACTCATGCACCCATCACTCACCTGAACACCGGACATCTCGAACCCTCCAAGCCCTTCAGCCCGACGGTCCGCCTCGCTAACTTGGCGTGGTTTGGAGCCATCGGAAATCCCACACTTCAGGAATAAAAATAGGGATTAGGCTAAAAACTGCCTGTTAACTACCTGTTAACAGGCAGTTGATTGGCACTAATCCCCATCCCGCCTTGGGGAGGCGGCTCCCAGCACAGGTCGGGTATCTGCCTCCTTTGAAATTGGCATGGAGGCGGGTTGGGAACGGGATGGGTTCGTGACCCCCGATTTTGAGATTTTAATACCCCACACGCCTCCAATCCCGCCTCCATGGCCCAATGAAAATCCTGCCCATAGACACTGTCACAGAACAATGCAGATCGCACTTTAGTCACCCTGTCGTAAATAGACTCCATCAAAAAATTGCTGGGTTGCAGTCAAAATGATCTATCTCAGCACCCCAAATGTAGTGAACATTCTCAAATTCAGGTGCGGGGTTAAGAACTTAAGAAATAAGAGCAGGAGTAGGCCATTCGGCCCCACAAGCCTGCTCTGCCATTCAATAAGATCATGGCTGATCTTCTACCTCAACTCCATCTTCTCGCACTATCCCCAGATCCCTTGGTTCGAGTCCCAGCGTGAGCCAAGCTGACCCTTGGAATGTTGGGTGATGAGTGTTCCTGTTGCAAGACACATTTTCCAAAAGCTTGACTAATTATGTCAGAACACTGGAGCAAGAACAAAACTGCTTACAGTTAAATTACCAATGCCTCACCAGGAATCACTTTGTTGGCTCAATTTCTTCTGCCCCAATTTTAATATCCGTGCAGCTGAAACGAGCACCAGAATTTTCTAATGCATCAGATGGCGTGTGATTGATGGCGTCATTACATTTTATGGCGCCAGGGTTTACTTACTGTAAATTTCCACCAGGACCGTAGCTTCCTGAGACTTTCCATTGACGTCTGTCACCTGGCACTGATAGATCCCAGCATCCTCCTCGTTGGCATTATAGATAGTTAGCCGCGATCGTATCCCCTCCGTCTGTACTACGACCCGTTCATTGGAGATGACCTTTTCTCCATCAGGACTGTACCATTCTACACTGACAGGCTCCCCAATAGCTGGAGGTGGAAATAAAAAGTAAATCAGTGCATTGTACATAAATAAACTGGAAGGCCTAGTGGGTTAGAAACATAGAAACATAGAAAAATAGGAGCAGGAGTAGGCCATTCGGCTCTTCGAGCCTGCTCCGCCATTCAATATGATCATGGCTGATCCTTTATCTCAATACCATATTCCCGCTCTCTCCCCATACCCCTTGATTCTTTTTGTGTCTAGAAATCTATCTGTCTCCTTCTTAAATATATTCAGTGACTTGGCCTCCACAGCCTTCTGTGGTAGAGAATTCCACAGGTTCACCGCCCTCTGAGTGAAGACATTTCTCCTCATCTCAGTCCTAAATATCCTACCCCATATCCTAAGACTGTGCTCCCTCGTTCTAGACCCCCCAGCCAGGGGAAACATCCTCCCTGCATCCAGTCTGTCTCGCCCTGTCAGAATTTTATACGTTTCAATGAGATCCCCTCTCATTCTTCTAAACTCTAGTGAATACAGGCCTAGTCGACCCAATCTCTCCTCAGACGGCAGTCCTGCCATCCCAGGAATCAGGCTGGTGAACCTTCGCTGCACTCCCTCTATGGCAAGTTTATCCTTTCTTAGGTAAGGAGACCAAAACTGCATACAGTACTCCAGGTGTGCTCTCACCAAGGCCCTTCACGCTGTGAACCAAGGTTCAAATCCAGCGTACCACAACAGGATGAAGGTCTCCTCTATTGGTGAACGTTGTAAGGGTCTTAAGTAAAATGGGCTTAGGTGGTCTTAGCCCACTTGCTACTGAGCATGGTAGCCCGGTGGTTATGGTACTGGACTAGCAACCCAAAGGTCATGAGGTCAAATCCCAGTCCAAGTTATAAAACCAAATTCAGTCATTTGTGGTCTGGCACCAGGAAATGACTGTGAAAGTTGCTAAAACCCAATTGTTTCAGTGTGTCCTTCAGGGAAAGAAACATACCCCCCCACCCTACATGTGACTCCCATCTCATAACATGTGATTGACTCTTAACGCCCTCAGGGCAACTAGAAATGGGCAACAAATACCACCCTGTCAGTGTTATCCACATCCCAAGAGCAAATCCTTTAAAAAAAAAAGGAATCGGCAGTGCATAATGGTCCCCATAATCTGAGGCACTTGTCACTTTATACTGCTCTGAGATTGTAGTGAAGGTGTCATTTAAAGATATTTGTTGACTTATTGATCCCAAAATTTCAAATAGAATTACAGAAACATAATTGGGGTAAAGATCCATCTGGTCACTGTGTATTTGTGAAAATTTCCTCTACATTCATTAGAAATATAAAAAAAGACAAAAAAAATCATCACGAATACATTTACAACGTAGTGACAGGAGAAATATTCCCCCCCCCCACCCCGCCCCGCCCCGCATGACGACTGATAGTTTTAAGTCAAAGGTCAACCTGACACCAAATCATTTCTCTGTTTATATTCTTTTCAAATGCATTTGGATAATTTTTTTTTTGGATCAATCTCTCTTTGGAGGTCTGGTCATCAAACTTGCGGTTTCTAAGCTTGACCTCATTAATACATCATGCACAGAAAATGCCACCTCTCTGGAGTTGGCCTTCAGACCTCCAGCAAGAGATGAGTCCTCCCCATTAATAAACATCACAGGTTGCTAAGTATTCCCAAACGCTTGCTCCATTTTTATCAAGAACCCTCTATTTATCACATATTGAAGTTTATACATAAACACTGATTGTAAATCTTTCTGTCAGTTTTCTCTTCGTGTCTATTGACATGCGCTCAGTTATGATTTCATTGAACAGATGCACCATAGCCGCAAAATCCAAAAATATCTGTCTTGTGCCATTTTTTGTGAAATTGATTCTTGGGATTCCGAAGGAGGATCACATGACCGGATAATATCACATGGTTAGCGCGGATCAATGAGCGACATTTTTAGATTTTCTACCCCTCTGCATTCTTGCAGTTTAATATATTTTAAAAGCATGGACGGATTCTGGTTTTCGAAGGGTTTTCATCAGTAGAAAAGCAAATCTAAGTACTCAAGGCTTGATCCCGGCCTGTCTGCTGAGATCCCATCCTGGATTTAGCAAGAGGTTTCATTATTGCTTCGATCAGCCATTCCCATTGATGGCTAAGCGGCTAAGTGGAGTTTCAACCATGGCTCAGTAGGTAGCCTTGCCTCTGAGTCTGAAGGTTGTGGGTTCAAGTCCCACTCCAGAGACTGAAGCACAAAAATCTAGGCTGACACTCCCAGTGCAGTAACTGAGGGAGTGCTGCACTGTCGGAGGTGCCGTCTTTCGGATGAGACGTTAAACCGAGGCCCTGTCTGCCCTCTCAGGTGGACGTAAAAGATCCCACAGCACTATTTCAAGGAAGAACAGGGGGAGTTCTCCCGGGTGTCCTGAACCAGTATTTATCCCTCAATCAACATCACTAAAAACAGATTATCTGGTCATTATCACATTGCTGTTTCACAGAATTACAGAAACCCCACAGTGCAGATAGAGGCCATTTCGGCCCATCGAGCCTGCACCGACACATGTCCCACCCGATCCCCGTAACCCCTACACCAACACATATCCCACCCTATCCCCGTAACCCCACATATTTAATCCCCCTAACACTAAGGGTCAATTTATCATAGCCAATCAACCTAACCCGCACATCTTTGGACTGTGGGAGGAAACCGGAGCACCCGGAGAAAACCCACGCAAACACGGGGAGAATGTGCAAACTCCACACAGACAGTCGCCCGAGGCCGGATTCGAACCCGGGTCTCTGGCGCTGTGAGGTAACAGTGCTAACCACTATGCCACCGTGGGAGCTTGCTGTGCGCAAATTGGCTGCCGCGTTTTCCACAACAGTGACTACACTTCAGAAATACTTCATTGGCCGTGAAGCCCTTTGGGACGTCCTGTGGTTGTGAAAGGCGCTATCGAAATGCAAGTCTTTTTTTCTTTATTGGAATTTACCACACAAGGAGCACACAGTGCCTCTCTGTCTGTGTATCTGGAAGGCTTCTTATGCCAACACTGTTTACAGCATAAACGCAAAACAGTGGGGAATATTTTACAATGTTTATCATTTGCTGTTGACACCCAAATTCTCACTCGCGTGCACACGAATCAATCAGGTTAGATTCTAACAAGTGTAAGCACACTGTGATATTAATTTGTTTTCCGTGTGATCTTCCTGCAGACAGAAAGTTATAATTCCTATCAATCTGCTCAGACATTTTTGTGTCACAAAGAAAAAAAAAGAAATACAAACAGAAAATGTTGGAAATACTCAGCAGGTCAGGCAGAATTAACGTTTCCGAACTGACGAAGGGTCATCGACCTGAAATGTTAACTCTGTTTCTCTCTCCATGGATGCTGCCTGACCTGCTGAGTATTTCCAGCATTTTCTGTTTTTCTTTCAGATTTCCAGCATCCGCAGTATTTTGCTTTTGTATTAAAGAAAAGTTGAGGCCAACTTATTAAATATATTCAAGAAGGAGTTAGATATATTTCTTAAGGCTAAAGGGATCAAGGGATATGGGGAGAAGGCAGGGACAGGGTACTGAGTTTGGATGATCAGCCATGATCTCATTAAATGGCGGAACAGGCTCGAGGGGCCGAATGGCCTACTCCTGCTCCTGTCTTCTAAAAAAAAGACTTGCCTTTCACGGCCTCAGAATGTCCCAAAGTGCTTTACAGCCAATGAATTATTTTTGAAGTGTAGTCACTGTTGTAATGTAGGAAAACGCGGCAGCCAATTGCACACAGACAGCAAATGTTATTTGAGAGATAAATATTGGTCAGGACACCGGGGGGAACTCCCCTGCTCTTCTTCAAAATAGTGCCATGGGATCTTTTATGTCCACCTAGAATCATAGAATGGTTACAGCACAAGTGGAGGCCATTCGGCCCGTCGAGCCCGTGCCGGCTCTCTACAAGAGCACTTCAGCTAGTCTTACTCCCCCGCCCTTTCCCCGTAGCCCTGCAATTCTTTTTTCCTTCAGGTACTTATCCAACTCCCTTTTGAAAGCCACGATTGAATCTGCCTCCACCACCCTTTCAGGCAGTGCATTCCAGGTCCTAACCATTCGCTGCATAAAAAAAGTTTTTCCCTCACGTCGTCTTTGTTTTTTTTGCCAATCACCTTAAAGCTGAGAGAGCAGATGGGACCTCGCTTTACCATCTTAGCTGAAAGCTGGCACCTCCAACAGTGCAGCGCTCCCTCAGCACTGCACTGGGAGTGTCAGTTTACATTATGGGCTCAAGTCGCTGGAGTGGGATTTGAACCCACAACCCTCTGACTTAAGAGGCGAGGGTGCTGCCCACTTTTTTTTAATAAATATACTTTATTAAACATTAAGAACATTTACAACATCGTGATCATTTCATTGTATGATACAAATCAATTCCACCGCCCTGCACAGCCATTCCGCCACCACATTTTAACATCAAAACCTGAAGTTTAATTTGTCTCCTGTAACATATATTAATCGACTGTACTTTAAAAATTGGTTGTAAAATACTATCCTTAAATTCCTTTCTGAATAAAACATCCACAGGGCCTTATAATGATCTTTTAGCTTATATTTAAAATACTCTTTTAGATTGATTCTCCTCCCCTTAAAAAACAGAGCATTCCTTCTTTGCACAATCACGAATCTAGCCAAACTGAACATTAAATTAATTGCCGCTCCGCTAGACTCGGGCAGACTCTCCTGCAATCCCCATCTCAAAATTGAGTCCCACGGGATTCCCATTCTCGCTCTTCGGTCCCCACCCAGCAAAAAAGCTTCACACAACTGTCGAACATAGTACTTAAAGTCATTTAACTGCGGACATAACACCAGTAAATGGGACAGAGTCTCATCCCGTGTCCCACACACAGGGCAAGTTGCCGCCTCCACTCGTCCAATCTTGCACAAGACCGTCATGGTAAAAATCCGGTTATGAGCCAATTTGAAATCCAGTTCAATCCATTCTGGACATTTAAAATTCGCCCACACTCCCTTCCAAATCCTGTTGAAGTCCAGCTGTGGGTATATACTCTGCCAAAACTCCTGACCAGCAGGTGTCTTGAATCTCCATTCTCTAAATACTTCATAGAAATCTTGAGTATTACAGTTGTCAAATTGGACCAACTCTCCCCTTTCTCCAGTACAAAGCTTGGAAAAGCAGGACGCATTTTACTTCCTTTGGAGATTTCCGCATTTATTTCTTCCATCCAATCCTGTGGCATTGCCCTCACAATCTTCTCATACATGATTCCTATTGCTTTTCCTTCTACCTCCTGATCCTCCTCCCACACCATGTCCCTCACTATCGCTTCCGGCAACCAACCTGGAATTACCTCGTATAATACATCTTTCACAGATATAATCCCAGCTTTTATAAAAGCTTGATTAAATAAAACCTCTCCTTCGATGTTGACCCACCTGTTCAAAAATAAAGGCTGTTCTAAAAATTCCTCAGCCCCCTTGGGCATAAACTGCACACTTTTTAAAAATTGGGCCCAAGTCTCTACAACCCCCTTATAAAACCTAGGGAGAAGTTTAATCGATTTCAAAGACATATTATTGTATTCCATATACAATATCCCCTGCCCTCCTATCCCACTTCATTTTTAAAAATGCTCAAAACAACTCTTCCAAAAACTTGTATTTGACTTCTGAAGAAATCTCTTCACCCATTTGATTCTAAAGGATTTTTTCTTCACATCAATATCTGGGAAGTTGAGTCCTCCCTGATTTCTCCGTCCAATGATGGTATTGTAAGCCACCAAGGCTGGTTTCCCTTCCCATAAAAACCTCACACAAGCCTCTCGGATGGACTTTTCCGCCCACTCAGGAATATCCTCCACCGTCAATAAGTACCATAGCTTAGATAGCAGGAGAGCAGACACCACTGTCGCTCTTCCTTGCACTTTCAACCACCTTCATTCCCATCTTCCCAAAATCTTTTTAATTTTCATAACCTTCGGTTCCCAATTTAATCGATCCACTTCATCCCTGTCTTTGTGCACCCCAGAATTTCCAAAACCTCCACCACCTTAAAGGGACATTCCCCCAACCATTCCCCCCTACCCCTCCCTGCAACCAGGCATTGGGACTTACTATAATTCACTCTGGCTCCTGAAGCTCTACAATATTCCACCACTACATCCATAGCTTTCCTCACTGACTCCCCATTTCTCAATGTTAAGGTTGTGTCATCTGCATATTGGTGTATCACCGACACCAGCCCAGAACTGGGGACCACAATCCCAACTACACCTTGTTTCTTTCGCATCATGTAACCTAATGGTTCTGCTACCAATGTGTACAACAATGGGGAGAGGGGACAACCCTGTCTCACTGATCTCTGTATCGGAAAATACTTAGATAAAAAAGCATTACATTTAACACAGCTAAATATGTTTGAATAAAAAATCCTTATCCACTGAATGAAATTTTCCTTGAAACCAAATGCTTCCAAAACCTTCAATAAAAACTCATGAGAGACCCTATCAAAGGCTTTCTCTTGATCTATCTTTAATACATAAGCCTCCCCCCCACTCTCTTCCATGAGCTCTATCGCATCTCGGATTGAGACCACAGAGTCTGCGATGTCCCGGCCTATGACTCCATAGGACTGAGAGGGCCAAACTATCTGCGGTAACACCTCCTTCAAACGATTTGCCATAACCCTCGCCAAGATCTTATAATCCACATTTAATAATGTGATGGGCCTCCAATTCTTCAGATCCTGTCTATCCCCTTTATTTTTATATAAGCTAAGCTTATGATACCTCTCCTCATAGATGGGGCCAGGCTTCCCTCAATTTCAATTTCCTTAAAAACTTCTAAGAGCAATGGACTTAAAATCTCAAAAATTCTTTATAAAATTCTGCACTTAGTCCATCGGACCCTGGGCTTTTCCCCCCCTTCATTCCACTTATTGCTACTTTTATTTCCGCTAATCCTACTTCTTTGTCACACATGCTTCTCTCATCCTCCTTTAAACCCTCTTCAATAAAAGCAGTAACCTTCTCCATCGCCAAATTGGAAATGTCTTCTTTAGTATATAACTCTTGATAAAAGCTGCTAGCCGCCTCTAAAATCTCCCCACTTTCATGAATGATCTTCTCCCCAACCTTCAACTCTTCAATTAATGATAATCTCTGTCGCAGCTTCTCTTGCTCTAGAAAATAGCTAGTGCATCTTTCGCCCTCCAATGCATCTCTAGCCTTTGCACGGAGAATGGCCCCCTTGCATTTTTCAGCTTGCAATAATTCCCACTCTTCCTTTAGCACCCGGAACTTAGTCTCCACTCCCTTATCCCCTCCGTCAACTGCTTTACAGTCATGCGTAAACCTTTTGTTTATATTCTCTTCTCGATGCCGGTTAGCTGCCGCCCTCTTTGTCCCATAACGTACCGAAAAAACTTTTACCTCATATTTGAAATTGCCCCACCAAACTCTTCTTTCTTTCAAGAACAAAGGTTCCTTCCGAGCATTCTTTATTATATTTATAATCCCTTCTTTATAAGCAATTTCTTTCAGGTATTGATTGTTTAAAATTCACACCCCTGAACCGATCTGAACTCTGCTGTACCCAATTCTAAGAACCAAAGCCGAGTGATCACTAAAAAATACTTGTTTATAATAAATCTCCATCACCTCAGAACTTAACCCTTCCCGCATTAACACAAAATCTATTCGGCTCTGTTTTAAAACATCACCCACCCAACCTGATCTGGAGAACTCCCTTTTTATGGGGTTCTGGTCCCTCCATAAGTCTCTCAAATTTAAATTTGCCATCATTTTTACAATCATCCCTCTGGAGTTATCATCCTTAAAGGTCATCTGGGCTGAAATGTCCATCCGAGATAAAAATACATTAAAATCCCCCACTATACAAGGATTTTCCACATCTGCCGCTTCAGTGAATAACCCCGGAAAAAACTCGCGACGCTTGCAATGGTCGTTCGGTGCATAGATATTAAAGAGATCGCAATTAAATCCCTCCATTTTTACCCTTAGCCGTAAAAATCTCCCCTCAGTGTCCTTGTCCACCAAGGCAACGTTCTCTTTTATGGACGGACTCACCAAAACAGCCACCCCTCTACGGTTATTGTTTGCACAACTTGCAAACACCTCTCCCTTCCAAACCTTCTGAACTCTTTCTAGGATATCCTCATCCCAAAAGGTTTCTTGCAGACACAACAAGTCCGTACCTTTAAAACCCTGCAACAACTGCTGCAATTTCTTCTCACCCCTCAGTCCGTTCACATTAATCGAGACCAATGTAATCATGGCTCCGAAGAAGGGAAGTATGCCTGATAATCACTCCATCATTTAATCTCTGGCCCTTCCCTCCTCACCTGCTCCTTCCCAACTTTTCGGCCAGCTGTTGCTTTTTCCTGCAGCCTCCGACTCTTTTTCACCTCCTGTTTGAACCTTCCCTGCTGTTTCAGCCTCTTCCTTGCATTAAGTTTGGGCCCCCTCTGCCCTTTCTCCCTCTTTCTGCCCCTCACTATCCTTTCCCTTTCCACATGATGCCACCCCACCCCCGACTTCCATGTCTCTGTCCCCCTCTAATTCCTCACTCTCAAGCTCTTCTGCAACCCTCTGTGCCTGCTCCCCGTCAGATACATAATCCTGCTCCCCATCAGATACTTCATCTCCCATAGAGAGTCTTCCTGCTATCGCATTTCTCCAACAGTGCCGCTCCCTTCGACCTCATCTCCACCTCTGACCCTTGCTCCCTGATCCTTCTCTCTATGGGGCAATGGCGCACCTATATTGTTCCCTTCTGGCGTCTTTGTCTCGCCGATTCCGTCCTGCTGCCCCTTTAAGGCTCCTGCCTCTTGCACCCTCTCCTTGTCTTGCCCCCTCCTGCTCACTGAGATGTCTGACTCCCTGTCTTTCTTTGGAGTACTTACATTTACCATGCACCCCGCTCCCGCCTCCTCTCCCCCCGCGGACACCAGATTCTTTAGGGAGAGCTGAACCGTATTAAGGCTCAAGTCTGCACTCGACCCTTGCTGCCTGCTGCTGTCTTTGTTCTTTTCCACTGTACTTGGTGTGTTTTCCACCATCTCCATCCTGTTCTCTGCTCTGCAATTTTCTGCCTCTTCCTGTGCTCTTTTCTCCTTCAATTTACCAGCTGTGTCCTCCGACTGCTCCGCTCCTCCGGCCGTTCCACTCACACCTCCTGCTCCTTCTCCCATCTCCTCGTCACTTATAGAGCTTCCTTGTGCCTCACACTCACAGCGGGTGGGGCCTTTGTGACACACCCCACAGCTCTCCGCCTTGCAGCTCCGAGCGATGTGTCCAGACTCGCTGCAATTATAACAGTACAAGTCTGGACAGTTTCTTACAAGATGGTCGTGTCCAAGACAATAATAACAAAACTTCACTTGGTTATCATGCAGCACTCGAAAGTACTGCACTCCTTCCAGTGTCTCGAATTTCAAGCTATACGGTAATGACCTCACCCCCTCTGGGAACCGCACCTTTACGTAACGGGTTCCATCTGCTAACCGTGTTCCTGGATAGTACCTCCTCTTTATTGTTGAGCAAATTTTAATGTCCCATGACTCCAACTTTTTGATTAGCACATCGTCCTCAATATAAACTGACAAGTTTAAGAATGAAACCACCAGCTCTTCCGAATATAGCAGAGATACCACCAAGAACTTATCGCCAACTCTCAGACTGAGTAAAAGTCTTTCCACCTCTTCTTGGCCACTGACCGTCACCTCGAACCCAACATTCGGCTTTGGTCGGCAGGCAAAGCAGCTTCCCTCGCCACAGTCCTCATGTACCGCTTGGATAATATCCCAAGCTCGTATCTCCTTATCCTCGCACTGAACCACCACCGTGTTTTCTTTTCCAAACCTCCTGGGGTCCTGGCCCAAATCTTTGGGCCTTTTTCTTTCCCTTTCAACCACAGTTTCTTCCCTAATTAAATTCCTCTTGGGAACACTGTCCTCTGAGGGGCCCAGCTCTCCGGACCCCTCAGCAGCCATCTGGCTGTTTTTTGTGGGCCAAACAGGCCCTAAAACCTGAAAACAAAAACCCCAAAACCCTCCACCAACTTTTTACAAACTCACTCCAACTCCCTGCTGCAATCAAGCAACCAGTAACACCTGGTTCACTCCTAGCCCCTCCCACCTAGAGAGTGCTACCCACTGAGCCACAGCTGACACCATAAAGGTAAGAGGTGGGACAGTGGTACTCAAGTGAAGACCAGTAACCTTGGCACACTGTTGCCCCCTGCAAGACACAAGCAGGCCTGTCCCTTTGTTATCGATCAACCTCACCCACTCACTTTTTCACTACATCCCTCAATCCCTTTTTCTCCCCAGAAAGACATCCAACTCGGGAATGCAGTTATACGCACTTAAATAACATTGCCTGGTAACAATTCCACAGCTTTATTACCCTTTGCTTGAACAACTTCCCTTCTTGCTCCTATTTTCCTACTTTTTTCACCTCTGTCCACTGATATTTGAAGCCCTTACTATAGAGAATAATTTGTTTGGAACAATTTTGTCTGTCCTATTTGACCCTGAGCTGAACTTCCGACCCCACATCCTCTCCATCACCAAAAACGCCTATTTCCACCTCTGTGACATCGCCCGTCTCCGCCCCTGCCTCAGCTCATCTGCTGCTGAAACCCTCATCCATGCTTTGTTACCACCAGACTTGACTGTTCCAACGCTCTCCTGGTCGGCCTCCCATCTTCCACCCTCCATAAACTTGATCTCATCCAAAACTCTGGTGTCCGTATCCTAACTCGCACCAAGTCGCGTTCACCCCGTGCTCGCGGACGTACATTGGCTCCCAGCCTCGCTTCTCTCTATCTCTGTAACCTCCTCCAGCTCTACAATTTTCTGAGAACTCTGCATTTCTCCAATTCTGGCCGATTGTTCATCCCCCACTTCCTTCACCCCACCGCTGGCGGCCGTGCCTTCAGCCGCCGAGGCCCTAGGCTCTGGAATTCCCTCCCCAAACCTCTCTGCTGCTCCTCCCCACCCTAAAACCTACCACTTTAACCAAGCTTTGGCTCACCTGTCCTAATGTCTCCTTCTTTGGCCTTGAAACTTGAAATCCCCTCTTTTCCAAAGAAAACGAGTCCAGCCCGTTTAACCTTTTCTTACATTTCATTTTCGGGATCTGGGTCAGCATTTATTGCCCATCCATACTTGCCCCGAGAAGGTGGTGATGGGCCTTCTTCCTATTTGATACAACTGACTGAATAACTAGGCTACTTCAGCAGACAATTTAAACTCTGCAATGATGGTGTGGGCTTGTTAAAACATATAGGCCAGGCCGGGTAAGGACAGTAGTGAACCAGTTCCACCATTAAAAGAGTACTGATGGTGAGGCCCCGTCTTCAAAATGGGAGATTATCTCATTTAAAGGGATGCTTTTGTGGCAACTCCTTCTTTGAAAGGAGATCTGATGGAACAACTCCCACCTCAGTGTGAACCAGCTAACTTAATTCCAGTTGAAGATTAGGTTGAATGATTTTATCTTGTAGAATTTTTGTTAAATTCAAGAAGTACATAGCCAAGAGAAGTCCAGCTGCGTTCAACCAATATGCCAAGTGTCTGAACATTCTCTAATGAATCTCCAGCTTCAGCCATCACTCCTTTCTATTATGCAGTTTCATTTTCTCTCCCCTGATTACCAGCATTGCTTCAATTAAGATGATCACTTGGAGAATGGGCATTTTGTGCAGACTAATTGAACCAATTAGCAATAAACGTGTTCTAAGCAAAATCATTTAATTCGTTCTCAGAGTATATTTACTACCCTGGGCAAAAGCCAAGGTGCGAGATTTGCAGTCCCAATTCAGGTGTATACCTCAGGCACCACCTCACACCAGAAAGATAAACGTGATTCAAAGAAAGAAAGAAAGACCTGCATTTCTACAGCACCTTTCACGACCCTCAGGACGTCCCAAAGCACTTTACAACCAATGAAGTACTTTTGAAGTGTAGTCACTGTTGTAATGTAGGAAATGCGGCAGTCAATTTGCGCACAGCAAGCTCCCACAAACAGCAATGTGATAATGGACTGATAATCTGTTTTCTAAGTGATGTTCATAGAATCATAGAATCATAGAAAGTTACAGCACGGAAGGCGGCCATTTCGGCCCATCGTGTCCGCACCGGCCAACAAAGAGCTGTCCAGCCTGATCCCACTTCCCAGCTCTTGGTCCGTAGCCCTGCAGGTTAGAGCATCCCAAGTGCACATCCAAGTACTTTTTAAATGTGGTTAGGGTTCCTGCCTCTACCACCCTTTCAGGCAGTGAGTTCCAGACCTCCACAACCCTCTGGGTGAAGAAATTTCCCCTCAAATCCCCTCTAAACCATCCCCCAATTCCTTTAAATCTGTGCAATCTCTTTTTGACCTCTCTGCTAAGGGAAATAGGTCCTTTCTATTCACTTTATCTATGCCCCTCTTAATTTTATACACCTCAATATGGTCTCCCCTCAGCCTCCTCTGTTCCAAGGAAAACAGACCCAGCCTATCCAGTCTTTCCTCATAGCTAAGATTGTCTACTCCCAGCAACATCCTTGTAAATCTCCTCTGCACCCTCTCTAGTGCAATCACATCTTTCCTGTAATGTGGTGACCAGAACTACACGCAGTAGTCTAGCTGAGGCCTAACTAGTGTTTTATAAAGTTGAAGCATAACCCCCTGCTCTTGTATTCTATGCCACGGCTAATAAAGGCAAGTATTCCTTATGCCTTCTTAACCACCTTATCTACTTGGCCTGCTACCTTCAGGGATCTGTGGACATGCACTTCAAGATCCCTTTGTTCCTCTACACTACTCAGTGTCCTACCATTTAATGTGTATTCCCTTTCCTTGTTAGCCTTCCCAAAATGCATTACCTCACACTTCTCCAGAATGAATTCCATTTGCCGCTGTTCTGCCCACCTGACCAATTTATTGATATCTTCCTGCAGTCTACAGCTTCTTTCTTCAGTATCAATCACACAGCCGACTTTAGTATCATCTGCAAACTTCTTAATCATATCCCCTATATTCAAGTCAAGATCGTTGACATATACCACAAAAAGCAAGGGACCTAGTACTGAGCCCTGCGGAACCCCACTGGAAACAGCCTTCCAGTCACAAAAACACCCATCAACCATTACCCTCTGCTTCCTGTCTCCGAGCCAGTTTTGAATCCAACTTGGCACTTTGCCCTGGATCCCATGGGCTTTTAACTTCATGACCAGTCTGCCATGTGGTACCTTATCAAAGGCCTTGCTAAAGTCCATATACACTGCATCAAATGCACTACCCTCATCTACCCTCGTTACCTCCTCAAAAAATTCAATCAAGTTTGTTAGACACGACCTTCTCTTAACAAATCCGTGCTGACTATCCTTAATTAATCCGTGTCTTTCTAAATGAAGGTTTATCCTGTCCTTCAGAATTCTTTCCAATAATTTTCCCACCACCGAGGTTAGGCTGACTGGCCTGTAATTATTCAGTCTATCCTTTTCTCTCTTTTTAAACAAGGGTACCACACTAGCAGTCCTCCAGCCCTCCGGCACCACATCTGAAGCCAGAGAAGATTGAAAAATTATGGTCAGGGCCTCTGCTATTTCTTCTTTTGCTTTGCTTAACAGCCTGGGATACATTTCATCCGGGCCTGGGGATTTATCCACTTTTACAGCTGCTAAACCCCTTAATACTTCCTCTCTCACTATGTTTATTTCATCTGATATTTCACACTCCTCCCCCCCCCCGATAGCAATGTCTGCTTCACCCCTCTCCTTTGTGAAAACAGACGCAAAGTATTCATTAAGAACCCTACCGACGTCTCCTGCCTCCACACACAGATTACCCTCATGATCTCTAATGGGCCCTAACCTTTCCTTAGTTATCCTCTTACTCTTAATATATTCATAAAACATCTTTGGGTTTTCCTTGATTTTACTTGCCAAGAATTTTTCATGCTCTCTCTTTGCTTTCCTAATATCATTTTTAATTGCACCCCTGCACTTTCTGTACTCCTCTAAAGATTCTGGAGTATTTAGCCCTCGGTATCTGTCATACACCTCCCTTTTTTTCTTTATCCTACCCTGTATGTCCCTAGACATCCAGGGGGCTCTAGATTTGTTAGTCCCATCTTTTTTCTTTAAGGGCACATGTTTGGTCTGAACCCTCCAGATCTCCTCCTTGAATGCCTCCCACAGCTCTGACACTGATTTACCTTCAGGTAGCTGTTTCCAGTCCACTATGGCTAAATCCCCTCTGAGCTTAGCAAAATTTGCTTTTCCCCAATTTTGAATTTTTATTCCTGGTCTATCCTTGTCCTTTTCCATAACTACCTTAAATGTGACAGAATTATGGTCACTAGCACCAAAATGCTCCCCCACTGATACACCTTCTACCTGCCCAGCTTCATTCCCTAAAACTAAGTCCAAAACCGCCCCCTCCCTTGTTGATTGAGAGATAAATATTGGCCAGGACACTGGGGAGAACTCCCCTGCTCTTCCTCAAAATAATGCAATGGGATCTTTTACATTCACCTGAAACAGCAGACGGGGCCTCGGTTTAACGTTGCATTGGAATGACAGCACCTTAGACAGTGCAGCACTCCCTCAGTACTGCACTGGAGTGTCAGCCTAGATTTTTGTGCTCAAGTCTCTGGAGTGGGACTGTGAACCCACAACCTTCTGACTCAGAGGCGAGAGTGCTGCCCACTGAGCCATGATTGACCAAGCAATAGGCTGCCTCCATCAAGCGGTTCATGGGGAATGACCTGGTGTGCTTTCATCAGAGTTTGATATCTTCTCGCCGGTAATACGAGTGCTCTGAATCACTGATTTCCTTCAGTTATTTTCAGTGCGATTGAGTTGCCCAAGAATAACACAGAAATTAGCCAGGGTTTCCACTCCTGGTCGCTATTCAGTGACCCTCCCCAGCTGGGAAATGAAACAGCCCGTCGACACTCACTCTACAGGCTGGGACCTGAAGGACGGGTTGCTGGGGGAGGTACCTGCTCGTTCTAATGGAACCGAACTCCGGCAGGATTCACTGCTTTTCATAGAATCATAGAAGAAGGCCATTCGGCCCGTCGAGCCCATGCCGGCTCTCTGCAAGAGCACTTCAGCTGATCCCACTCCCCCCACCCTTTCCCCATAGCCCTGCAAATGCTTTTCTTTCATGTACTTATCCAACTCCCTTTTGAAAGCGGTGACTGAGTCTGCCTCCACCACCCTCTCAGGCAGCCTATTCCAGATCCCAACCACTCGCTGAGCAAAAAAGTTTTTACTTACGTCGCCTTTGGTTCTTTTGCCAATCACCTTAAATCTGTGTTCTCTGGTTCTTGACCCGTCTGCCAATGGGAACAGTTTCTCTCTATCTACTCTGTCCACTCTATCTACTTTATAAGAGCAAAGGAGAAAAGGTAGCAGAAAATCAAGGGGAAACCGAAAGCGGTGCACTGTAGTCAGGTGGCGTGGAGTGAACGTGCAATACCCATGGCTTATAGTTCCAGTAGTTAGAATGAAATATGAGGAAGTCATCTTTTTAAAGCATATATAGTTCATGGAAATGAAGCCATTATGTGTGGTATAATCTCTTCTGTGTTCAGAGTAAAGGCACTTTATCAGGTCAAAGTTAAAGAACCTTTACACTGCATCTGAACCATGCTGTACACTACTTCTAAGTGCTTGATGGAAGTGTAGAGGGAATTGAATTAGCATCCATACCACATTGTTGATCTGGGAGCCTTTGATGTGGCAGCGCAGAGAGAATTTCATTTCACATTTCAACCGTGCTATAGCTGGCCTGGGGATGCTGAGTAGAGAAGTGTGGAAGGAGCGTTACTGTATCTAAAGGTGCATTTACACCACACGTTAAGTGTTGGTGTTTTGGTTTTGCACCAGTGTCAGCTGTGGCTCAATTGGTCGCACACTCGCCTCTGAGTCAGAAGGTCGTGGGTTCAAGTCCCACCTCAAAGACTTAAGCACAAAAATCTAGGCTGACACTCCAGTGCAGTGCTGAGGGAGTGCTGCACTGTCGGAGGTGCCGTCTTTCGCAAGCAACGTTAAACTGAGGCCCCGTCTGATCTCTCAGGTGGATGGTAAAAGATGCTGTGGCACTATTTCGAAGAAGAGCAGGGGAGTTCTCCCCGGTGTTCTGGCCAATATTTATCCCTCAACCAACATCACTAAAACAATTATCTGGTCATTATCACATTGCTGTTTGTGGGAGCTTGCTGTGTGCAAATTGGATGCCGCGTTTCAAGCCATTACAACAGTGACCACGCTTCAAAAAGTACTTCACTGGCTGTAAAGCGCTTTGGGACGTCTGGTTATCGTGAAAGGCGCTATAGAAATACAAGTTTTTCTTTCCAATACTAAACTGTAAATCGAGCGTTAAGACCCAAACTGACTCTGGAACGAAGCTGATTGGAACTCCCTCCTCGAAGGAGGATCCTTCCACTTTGCTTCAGTTTCAGGTCAGGGATCTGATCCCAGATTCAAGGCTACATTTAGGTTAAGATGTGTAAAGTGAATCTGCTTCACACTGGCGCTAAAACTGTGCGATAAATGTGCCCGAAAGTGCATCGAATCTGACATTGGGTGAAGAAGTATTGAGCTGCCCAGTGCTGTCAGTCATTGCTTGTTTGAATGATGACAGCCTAGAAGAAAAATATCCAGAATGTAACTACAGGAAACTCTTTGGTATCCGGCACCAACGGGACCGGCGTGTTGCCGGTTGATCAAAAATTCCGGACGGAGAGGGTTATCTACCGAGGCTATTTTTAACAAAGAAAAATTAAAAAATCAAGAAATGTGCAGTATACAGTAATTGGGTACTCACCTACAGAATGTTGTGTTAAATGGATGTTGGAAGATGCTTGATTAAGTACAGTACTGCCAGTTGAGGGTAATGCAATGACTACCAGCAGTGTGGGAGACACACAGTACCCCTGTAAAATGGCGGATCAGAAGAGACTACCGGCAGCGCGGGAGAGTCAGACTCCTGTTACAGGGGTATTGAGGTGTTCGGACTTCCGACAGCGCCAAGAGGCCGAGTAGTGGCAGTTTGGAGAACTACCCCCACTGACTAACTCGGCCACCACGGGAGACTCAGACTCGGCAACATTGCCGGTTATTGAGGTGTTGTTTTCGGAGTGAGAATTTTGCCGGTTAATAGAGAATTCCAGATATTTAGGTGCGGTTTAAACGAGAGTTTCCTGTAAGTAGTCATAGCATCAGTAGATTATTGGTGGGGACAATGCCTGCTGCATTTTGGAAATATCTTTCACTGCACAGTGCCCTGGGACAAGGTTGCCTGCCTGCAATGCAAAAACCACTCCTCATCGGAGGCAACAACATTGTCTATTGAGTGGCTTTGAAGGTTCATCCTTTTGTTACCTCCAGACGCGACTATTCCAATGCTTTCCCGGCCGGCCTCCGACCTTACACCCTCCGTAAACTTGAGCTCATCCAAAACTCTGCTGCCCGTGTCCTAACTCGCACCAAGTCCCGTTCACCAATCGCCCTTTTGCTTGCTGATCTACATTGGCTCCCGGTCCGGCAACGCCTCAATTTTTATCCCTGACAATAGTGATCAATGGGGGGCAATGAAGGAACGTGGAGGTTGACACTATCACTATTTTATCCCTGTAGAGATTAACCCTGTCTCTGTAACCTGTTCCAGCCCTACAGCCCTACGAGATCTCGGAGCTCCTCCAATTCTGGCCTCTTGCGCATCTCCGATTTTCATCGCCCCACCATTGGCGGCCGTGCCTTCAGCCACCTGGTCCCTAAGCTCTAGGAATTCCCTTTCTAAACCTCTCTGCCTCTCTACCTTTCCCTCCTCCTTCAAGATGCTCCTTAAAACCTTTGACCAAGCTTTTGGTCACCTGTCGTAATATGTGGCTCGGTGTTGAATTTTGCTTGATAATGCTCCTGTGAAGTACCTTGAGATGGTTTACTACATGAGAGGCGCTATATAAATGCAATTTGTCATTGTTTATGCTACACTATGGAACTACAGGAAATATCTTGAAGACTTACTGATATTGAGTGGCATGGCTGTTGTATTTAGTGAAAAAAAAATAATTATGATCCTTTATTGCTTTCTTCCTGTAATTATCTTTCCTCGGTATAAAATTTGCATTGGAAGCCTCCTTATTAACCATGATTTCTTATCACTCCCGACACACAAAGTCACAGAGTACTCAGATCCCAGCCTTGGCAAATGCACATTCCCTCGGTTGTATTATTTATGAGGAAAGTCGATAAGAATGAGAGATTTTCATCTCAGCACTCGGCCATTTAGCTTCATGATGAATAGCGTTCAGTTAATCAATCCTGCTCTCATGTGAGCCTGTGACAGCAGTGGGGATAGGGTAGCAAGTGGTGCAGGTGAAGGAGGTCCACTCCATCGCCCCTCCAAATAAACTGGCACATGAGCCATAAGTAGATTTAAAGTAATTGGTAGAAGGATTAGAGGGGAGTTGAGGAGGAATTGGGGGTCTGGAACGCACTGGCTGAAAGGGTGGTAGAGGCAGAAATCCTCATTGCATATAAAAAGTAATTGGATATGCACTTAAAGTGCTGTAACCTACAAGACCAAGAGCAGGAAAGTGGGATTCGGCTAGAGAGCTCTTTCTCAGCCGGCACAGACAAGATGGGCCGAATGGCCTCCTTCTCTGCCGTAAATTTATATGATTCTATGAAATACATCCTGAATTCTCCCTTCAGTGTTGTGAGCAATGCCTTCATTCACATTCCTTCATTTGCCCCCACTGATCACTGGCTGCCTCATACTACAGCCCCACATCCTCAATGTTATAAGCCTGTTTGTTACAGATTCTTGTATGCCTTTGTTCATCATGGTCATTGTCAACTTGGCCACAGGCAGCGTGCTGCTGTTTCACCACTTTATCATTTCAAAATATAACCCAGTCCCCTTTCCCCCCAATTTGTGCTTCTTTCTTTCATTTATTTTTTAACTTTTTCTTCTATCTTCCATTTTATCTTGCTTTCATATCTATCTATCGATCTACCTATCTATTTATTGACCTATCTATCTATCTATCTATTGATCTATCTATCGATCTATCTATCTATCTACCTATTGATCTATCTATTGATCTATCTATTGATCTATCTATCTATCTATCTATCTATCTCTCTATTTATCTATCTCTCTATCTGTGATCTATCTATCTATATGTGATCAATCTATCGATCTATCTATCTATCGATCTATTGATCTATCTATCTATCTACCTATTGATCTATCTATTGATCTATCTCTCTATTTATCTATCTCTCTATCTGTGATCTAGCTATCTGTGATCGATCTATCTATCTATCTATCTATCTATTGATCTATCTATCTAGCTATCTATCTATTGATCTATCTATTGATCTATCTATTGATCAATCTATCTATCTATCTATCTATTGATCTATCTATCTATCTATCTATTGATCTATCTATTGATCTATCTATTGATCTATCTATCTATCTGTCTATCTCTCTATTTATCTATCTCTCTATCTGTGATCTATCTATCTATCTGTGATCGATCTATCTATCTATCTATCTATCTGTGATCGATCTATCTATCTATCTATCTCTCTATCTGTGATCGATCTATCTATCTATCCCATTGTAACAGTACATGTTGCTCTGCAGGATTGAAGGTATGCTATATTATCTATAGGGCAGTTTCATTTGTACTAAGCAGCATGGGTAAGAACAACCGCCATTCATAGCTTTGCATTATGAGCCTCTTACTGTAGGTAAACAACGCTAAAAGGTTTAGATCCTTACAGAGCTGGATCTTATCCATGAAGCATGATTGAAGTGCCAATATCCTATTGGGCACTTGAACGTTTATGGTTAACACAAACACTGACCAAGAGACGCATTTAGAATGATGTTGTATTTCCAGTGAATCTCTTTCGTTGTTGCCCACTGTAAGGGCCATTCACCCAAAAGGATAGGGGTGTGCCCAATTCCTATGTCTCTGTCAGTGTTGTCCAGCCACCAGAAACTGCTCAACAATGGTCCTGGGATAAAAACAGAAAATGCTGGAAATACTCAGCAGGTCAGGCAGCATCTGCAGAGAGAGAAACAGGGTCAACGTTTCAGGTCGATGACCTTGCATCAGAACTGGAAAATGTTAGAGAAGTAACAGGTTTTAAACAAGTACAGAGGATGGGGAGGTGGGGGGAGGGGAGGAAAGAACAAAAGGGAAGGTCTGTGATAGGGTGGAAGGCAGGAGAGATTAAATGCCCATCTTGAAGAATTTCTGCTCTTCTCTCCAATGGGATTTCCGTTTGTCTCTTTTACCTTGTCATTTAATCCTGCCTTTCACCCTATCACAGGCCTTCCCTTTTGTTCTTTCCTCCCCTCCCCCCCTTTCCCTGCCTCTGTACTTGCTTAAAACCTGTTACATCTCTAAATTCTTCCAGTTCTGATGCAAGGGTCATCGACCTGAAACGTTAACTTTGTTTCTCTCTCCACAGATGCTGCCTGACCTGCTGAGTGTGTCTAGCGTTTTCTGTTTCTATATCAGAGTTCCAGCCTCCGCAGCATTTTGCTTTTGTATTACTGGTTCCGGGATGTTCCTGCTTCCGAATGGGGAGACAGCATTCCATGATGGGAAGTCTGCAATCAGGGAAACATCATGAAACTGAGTATTGGTGCTCCAATGAGCTGTCACTGAGCTGCCCAACGTAACTTTCTCTTTAAGCTAATAATCAAACTGTATCTTTCCTGTTAATTTTTCCTTCATCAAAAAACCAGAGATCTATCAATCTTCAGTCTATTTGCAGTTCAAACAACAAACTATTCATAGTTAGATCTTAAACTAAAATGGCAGGGGGTTGGGAACCTGAGCAAGGGGACAGAGGAAAGGGAAACAAGGATAAAAGCAAAAGATAGGAAGGAGAAAAACAAAAGTGGCAGTCAGAGAAATCAACGGTTTAAATCAAACATGGCCACAGTAAATAATAATTCTAATAGGTGTAAGAGCGTTAAAAAACAAACCTGAAGGCTTTGTGTCTTAATGCGAGGAGCATTCGTAATAAGGTGGATGAATTAGCTGCACAAATAGAGGTAAATGAATACGATTTGATTGGGATGACGGAAACATGGCTCCAGGGTGGCCAAGGCTGGGAACTCAACATCGAGGGGTATTCAATATTCAGGAAAGATAGGCAAAAAGGAAAGGGAGGTGGGGTAGCATTGCTGGTTAAAGAAGGGATTAACACAACTGTAAGGAAGGATATTAGCTCTGATGATGTGGAATCTGTATGGGTAGAACTGAGAAATACCAAGGGGCAGAAAACGTTAGTGGGGGTGGTATATAGACCTCCAAACAGTAATGCGGAGGTTGGGGACGGCATTAAAAGGGAAATTAGAGAAGCATGAAATAAGGGCACAGCAGTCATCATGGGTGACTTTAATCTACATAAAGATTGGGCTAACCAAATTAGTAACAATACTGTGGAGGAGGAATTCCTGGAGTGTTTAAGGGATGGTTTCCTGGACCAATATGTCGAGGAACCAACCAGAGATCAGGCCATCTTAGACTGGGTATTCTGTAACGAGAAAGGATTCATTAGCAATCTTGTTGTACGAGGCCCCTTGGGTCACAGCGATCATAATATGATCGAATTCTTCATTAAAATGGAGAATGAAGTAGTCGACTCAGAGACTAGGGTCCTAAATTTAAATAAAGGAAACTACGATGGTCTGAGGCGCGAGTTGGGTAGGATTGATTGGGGAATGTCACTCAAAGGGTTGATGGTGGATAGGCAATGGCAAACATTCAAAGACCGCATGGATGAATTACAGAATTTGTTCATCCCAGTTTGGCATAAAAATAAAACAAAAAAGGTGACTCAACCGTGGCTAACAAGGGAAATTAGGGATAGCATAAGATCCAAGTAGAGGACATATTAATTGGCCAGAAAAAGCAGTAAACCTGAGGATTAGGAGCAGTTTAGGATTCAACAAAGGAGGACAAAAGGGATTAATTAAGAAAGGGAAAATAGAATATGAGAGTAAGCTTTCAGGGAACATAAAAACTGACTGTAAAAGCTTTTATAGATATGTGAAGAGAAAAAGATTGATGAAGACAAGCGTAGGTCCTTTGCAGTCAGAATCAGGGGAATTTATAATGGGGAACAAAGAAATGGCAGGCCAATTAAATACATATTTTGGTTCTGTCTTCACAAAGGAGGACACAAATTACCTCCCAGAGATGTCGGGGAACATAGGGTCTGATGAAAGGGAGGAACTGAAAGAAATCAGTATTTGTAGGGAAATGGTGTTAGGGAAATTGATGGGATTGAAGGCCGATAAATCCCCAGGGCCTGATAATCTACATCCTAGAGTACTTCAGGAAGTGGCCCTAGAAATAGTTGATGCTTTGCTGATCATCTTCCAGCATTCGATGGAATCTGGAACAGTACCCATGGATTGGAGGGTAGCTAATGTTACCCCATTATTCAAAAAAGGTGGTAGAGAGAAAACGGGGAATTACAGACCGGTAAGCCTGACATCAGTAGTGGGGAAAATGCTAGAGTCCATTATAAAAGATGTAATATCAGAGCACTTGGAAAACAGTGACAGGATCGGACAAAGTCAACATGGATTTACAAAAGGTAAATTGTGCTTGACTAATCCACTGGAATTTGTTGAGGATGTAACTGGTAAAATAGATAAGGGAGAACCAGTGGATGTGGTGTATTTGGATTTTCAGAAGGCTTTCGATAAGGTCCCGCATAAGAGATTAGCGTGTAAAGTTAAGGCACATGGGATTGGGAGCAAGGTATTGACTTGGATAGAGAACTGGTTGGCGGACAGAAAGCAAACAGTTGGAATAAACAAGTCTTTTTCCGAGTGGCAAGCAGTGACTAGTGGGGTACCGCAGGGATCGGTCCTTGGGCCCCAGCTATTCACAATATATATTAATGATCTAGACAAGGGAACTAGATGTAATATCTCCAAACTTGCAGACGACACAAAGCTGGGTGGGTGTGTGTGCTGTGAGGAGGATGCCGAGAAACTCCAGGTTGATTTGGACAGGTTGGGCGATTGGGCAAAAGCATGGCAGATGCAATATAACGTGGATAAATGCGAGGTTATCCACTTTGGTGTCAAAAACAGGAAGGCAGATTATTATCTGAATGGCAATAGATTGGGAGAAGGGGAAGTGCAACGAGACCTGGGTGTCCTTGTGCACCAGTCGCTGAAGTTAAGCATGCAGGTGCAGCAGGCAGTTAAGAAGGCAAATGGCATGTTGGCCTTCGTAGCGAGAGGGTTCGAGTACAGGAACAAGGATGTCTTGCTGCAGTTGTACAGGGCCTTGGTGAGACCACATCTTGAGTATTGTGTGCAGTTTTGGTCGCCTTATCTGAGGAAGGATGTTCTTGCCATGGAAGGAGTTCAGCGAAGATTCACCAGGCTGATACCTGGGATGGCAGGAATGACGTATGAGGAGAGATTGGGTCGATTGGGCTTATACTCGCTGGAGTTTAGAAGAATAAGAGGGGATCTCATTGAAACTTATAAAATTCTGACAGGACTGGACAGACTAGATGCAGGAAGGATGTTCCCGATGGTCGGGGAGTCCAGAACCAGGGGTCACAGTCTAAGGATAAGGTGTAGGCCATTTAGGACAGAAATTAGGAGGAATTTCTTCACCCAGAGAGTGGTGAACCTGTGGAATTCTCTACCACAGAAGGCAGTAGAGGCCAATACATTAAATATATTCAAGAAGGAGTTGGATATATTTCTTAAGGCTAAAGGGATCAAGGGGTATGGGGAGAAAGCAGGGACCGGGTACTGAATTTGGATGATCAGCCATGATCGCATTGAATGGTGGAGCAGGCTCGAGGGGCCGAATGGCCTACTCCTGCTCCTATCTTCTATGTTTCTATGTTAAGAAGAGTGAATCGAGAAAAGTCCTCTTGCATTGACATGATCCCTCCTTTCACAGACCATGTACCTGGGAGCACCATCACCACAGCAGTGCATGAAGAGGGCCCACCATTGCCTTCTCAGAGCAAGGAGGGATGGGCAATAAATCTTCTCTTCTTCTTAGGCAGTCCCTCGGAACCGAGGATGACTTGCTTCCACATTAAAAATGAGTTTGCAGGTGACTGATGAGTCCAATGCGGGACCTACAGTCTCTGTCACAGGTGGGGCAGATGGTGGTTGAAGGGGAGGGTGGGTGGGGTACTTGGGTTGACGTGTGCTCCTTGCGCTGCCTGCGCTTGGCTTCCCGCTTGCTCCTGGCGAAGAGACTCGAGGTGTTCGGTGCCTTCCCGGATGCTTCTCCTCCACTTTGTGCGGACTTGGGCCAGGGATTCCCAGGTGTCGATGGGGATGTTGCACTTTTCCAAGGAGTCTTTGAAGGTGTCCTAGAAGCGTTTCCTCTGCCCACCAGGGGCTCTCTTGCCGTGCCGGAGCTCCGAGTAGAGCACTTGTTTTGGGAGTCTTGTATCGGGCATGCGGACAATGTGACCCGTCTATCGGAGCTGATCAGGCGTGGTCAAAGCTTTGATGCTGGGGATGCTGGCCTGAGCAAGAACACTGATGTTGGTGCGCCTATCCTGCCAATTAATTTGCAGGATCTTGCGGAGGCAGCGTTGGTGGTACCTCTCCAGTGCTTTGAGGTGCCAGCTGTACATGGTCCATATCTCTGAGGCATACAGGAGGGCGGGTATTACTACTGCTCTGTAGACCATGAGCTTAGTGTCGGGTTTGAGGAATATAGGAACAGGAGTAGGCTATTCAGCCTCTTGAGCCTGTTCCGCCATTCAATAAGATCCCACCTTTGCCCATATCCCTTATTACCTTTGGTTAACAAAAATCTAACAATCTCAGATTTCAAATTAACAATTGATCTAGCATCAAATGCCATTTGAGGAAGAGAGTTCTAAACTTCTACCGCCCTTTGTGTGTAGAACTGTTTCCTGACTTCACTTCTGAAAGGTCTGGCTCTAATTTTTAGACTCTGCACCCTAGTCCTAAACTCCCCAACCAGCGGAAATAGTTTCTCTCCATCTACCCTATCAGTTCCCTTTAATATCCTGCCAGCGTTACCCACATCCTGAAAACAAATCCTGACAATAAATCAGCCCCATAATGGAACCATAGAAATGTACAGCACAGAAGGAGGTCATTCGGCCCATCATAGCTGTGCCGGCTCATCGATGCAGTTATCCAAAACTAATCCCACTGCTCTGCTCTCTCCCCAGAGCCCCGTATCTTCCTCGGCTTCAATTTAGTTAATCTCCTGACATGCAGCTGTGCAAAACTTCTCCCTGAGGCCAAAGGTACTTGAGAGAAATTCCAGAATAGCCGCACCTCCGCTGTTCAAGCCTAGCTTGTTGCTTTCCAGAGCTAATAAGAACTTCCACGGTGTCAGCAACACGCACTCTGCTCGATAAGGGGAAATGTTCCTTGAGAATTCAAGATAACCGTGAACATTGGAGCAGTAAGTGACACAGATTGCCATGTAATACAATTTCTGTTAATACAGATCGACCGTAGCAGACTCCCAAGTTTTTATTTTATTTTCCATAACTGCATTCCATAGAAATTATGACCTTTTCTGCTTTCTCATTTCTCTTCTTGGTGTTGTGCAACAGGCCTAATTACAGCTTCCTTTCATGGAACAGTACCCAGTGATCAACAAATAGCTTTGCAAATTTGAACCTAATTTCTGCTGGATAACAGTAAAAATTGCACAGTTCTGTCATTGTCAGAAATTCAATACTACATTCTCCGCAGTCATGTGTATTAACCTAATCCTTCATGTAATTGTTTGACATCCCACTTTTATAGACACAGCAAAAAAAATGTATATAAAATCACAATCACAGCTTCAGTCTCTTAAAGGGGCATGACACAAACTATTTGCAGGTCCTTGAGCTCGGAGAGAGTGGCGCCTTTGCCCGACTGCACTTGGAGGCCTGTTCTATTTTCGTGTGACCCTCAGATGTTTTTAGTTTCTGTACGGTAGCCTTGTGAATGTATGGACGGATTCAGAGATCAAGTGAGTATGGATACTGTCATCAAACGAGACCTCGGCCTTCCTTGGTGTCAAACAGATTTCTTAACCACACGGCGTTTTAGCTTCACTTTCACAAAAGGATTCCTTTCACAGAGACTTTTGCCTTGCTGCAGAATGCATTCCTTTCTCCGCCTTTCTTAAACTTATGACTGACAGAAACTTCTCAGCACAGATACGCATGTTTTTATTTCTGTTTTCTATCCTCGGGTTTTCCTGAGCCAGAGTAAAATAAAAAAAGCAAAAAAAATCACTAGATGCAGGAAGGATGTTCCCGATGGTCGGGGAATCCAGAACCAGGGGTTACAGTCTAAGGATAAGGGGTAAGCCATTTAGGACTGAGATGAGGAGGAATTTCTTCACCCAGAGAGTGGCGAACCTGTGGAATTCTCTACCACAGAAGGCAGTTGAGGCCAATTCATTAAATATATTCAAGAAGGAGTTAGATATATTTCTTAAGGCTAAAGGGATCAAGGGATATGGGGAGAAAGCAGGGACAGGGTGATATACCTATCAATTCGTCCAATAAAAGGCGACGAGTTAGGAACGTAACTAAAGGTTTTTATTGACTAAATAACAGAGCCCACCCTCGTGGGTGATCGGGTCCAACAAGGAGGAATACCAGCCAGTCGACTACCTTTATACCTGGGCAGGTAGGTGGAGCCATGGGCGGAGTCGGAGGTGGTCAGCCCAGGTATAACAGCGCGACAAGAGGCGACCTCGTATCGTGATACAACAGTGATAACGGTGATAACAATACAACAGTGATAACTATAGTGTAACGATAAAAGTGGTTTACCACATTCACCCCTTGTTTAGATTTGAGTCCGGCGGGGTGAAGTGTACTACCAGTTCTGGTATGTCAGTCTGTCCGGAGGCCTCGTAAGCCTCTCCGATCGTCGCAGCGGCGGTGCTGCATTATCCGGTGTTAGTGCTGGTGTCTGCGTGGTCGGCGAAGGCTCGTAGGGTTCCGGCATGCCGTCTACCTGGGCTGGAATTGGGGGGGTGGTGGGGGGGGGTAAAGGTGGTGTCTCCGGAGTGCCCGAGGGTGCGAGGTCTCGTAAGGAGACAGTGTCCTCCCGCCCGTCTGGGTAAGCCACGTAGGCGTACTGGGGGTTGGCGTGCAGGAGGTTCACCCTCTCGACCAGGGGGTCTGTTTTATGGGCCCTCACGTGCTTTCGCAGCAAGACGGGCCCCGGAGAGGTCAGCCAGGTTGGTAGAGTGGTTCCCGTAGTCGACTTCCTGGGGAAAACAAACATTCGTTCATGGGGGGTGGCGTTAACGGCAGTGCAAAGTAGTGACCGGATGGAGTGCAGCGCTGTCGGGAGGACTTCCTGCCAGCGGGAGGTTGGGAGGCCCTTAGACTTTAAGGCTAAGAGGACGGCCTTCCATACCGTCGCGTTCTCTCTTTCCACCTGGCCGTTCCCTCGGGGGTTGTAGCTGGTGGTCCTACTTGCTGCAATACCTCTCGCTAGTAGGAACTGACGGAGTTCCTCGCTCATGAAAGAGGAGCCCCGGTCACTATGTATATAGTTTGGGAACCCGAACAAGGCGAAGAGGTCGTTCAGGCATTTAATGACCGTGGTACTGGTCATGTCTGGGCAGGGGAAGGCAAAGGGGAAACGGGAGTACTCATCAACAATGTTGAGGAAGTACACATTACGGTCAGAGGACGGGAGGGGCCCCTTAAAGTCGATGCTCAGGCGCTCGAAGGGGCGGGTGGCCTTGATCAGGCTTGCTCTGTCTGGCCTAAAGAAGTGCGGTTTGCACTCGGCACAGGTCTGGCAGTTCCTGGTTATGGTCCTGACCTCCTCGATGGAGTAGGGCAGGTTGCGGGCCTTAATGAAGTGGTAAAGTCTGGTGACCCCGGGGTGGCAGAGGTCGTTGTGGAGGGTCTGAAGTCTATCACTTTGCGCGCTGGCGCATGTAATTCGTGACAGAGCATCGGGGGGTTCGTTCAGCTTACCTGGCCGGTACAAGATATCATAATCGTAGGTGGAGAGCTCGATTCTCCACCTCAAGATCTTGTCATTCTTGATTTTGCCCCTCAGCTTGTTATTAAACATAAAAGCGACCGAACGTTGGTCGGTAAGGAGGGTAAATCGTTTGCCTGCCAGGTAGTGCCTCCAGCGTCGTACCGCCTGCACAATCGCCTGGGCCTCCTTCTCGACCGACGAGTGTCGGATCTCAGGGCCCTGTAGGGTCCTTGAGAAGAAGGCCACCGGTCTCCCCTCCTGGTTAAGGGTGGCGGCTAGGGCGAAGTCGGATGCATCGCTCTCGACTTGGAAGGGGATGGACTCATCCACTGCGTGCATAGTGGCCTTGGCAATGTCTCCCTTAATGAGGGAGAAGGCTGCGCACGCTTCCTCCGTAAGGGGGAAGGATGTGGACTTCATGAGGGGTCTGGCTTTGTCCGCATAATTGGGCACCCATTGGGCATAGTAGGCGAAGAGCCCCAGGGTTCTCTTAAGTGCCTTAGGGCAGTGGGGGAGGGGTAGCTCCATGAGGGGGCGCATTCTTTCGGGGTCGGGGCCGATGAGTCCGTTCTCTACTACACAGCCAAGGATGGCAAGGCGCGAGGTGTTAAACACACATTTCTCCTTATTGTAGGTGAGGTTCAGCCGTTGGGCTGTACGGAGGAATTTCTCCAGATTCACGTCGTGGTCCTGCCGGTCGCGGCCGCAGATGGTGACATTATCTAGGTAGGGGAATGTGGCCTGCAGTCCGTTCTGGTCAACCATCCGGTCCATCTCCCTTTGGAAGACCGAGACCCCGTTGGTGACACCGAAGGGGACCCTAAGGAAGTGGTATAGGCGCCCATTCGCCTCGAAGGCGGTGTACTGGCGGTCCTCGGGGTGGATAGGGAGTTGGTGGTAGGCCGACTTAAGGTCGATGGTCGAGAATACGCGGTATTGTGCAATCTGATTGACCATGTCAGATATGCGGGGAAGGGGGTATGCGTCCAGCTGGGTGTATCTGTTTATGGTCTGGCTGTAGTCGATGACCAGGCGATTTTTATCGCCGGTCTTAACGACCACGACCTGGGCACGCCAGGGGCTGTTGCTCCCCTCGATGATGCCCTCCTTCAGGAGACGCTGCACCTCAGAGCTAATGAAAGCTCTGTCCCCAGCGCTGTACCGCCTGCTCTTGGTAGCGACGGGTTTGCAGTCGGGGGTGAGGTTAGCGAACAGGGAAGGTGGCGGCACCTTGAGGGTGGATAGGCTGCAGGTGTTACGCGGTGGGCGGTTTAACCTTCGCTGGTTGTCGACTGTGAGGGGGGGAGGGGTCCACCGTATGCTAGGGTTACACTTTGGAGGTGGGATTGGAAGTCCAGCCCTAGTAGGACGGCAGCGCAGAGCTGGGGGAGGACGAGGAGTTTAAAGTTTTTATACTCTGTACCCTTAACCGACAAGGTCACAGCACAGTAGCCGCTAATGTCCGTGGCGTGGGACCTCGATGCCATCGAGATTCGGTTGCGCGTTGGCAGGACAGGGAGGGAGTAGTGGCTCACCGTGTCTGGGTGGATGAAGCTCTCCGTGCTTCCGCTGTCGAACAGGCAGGTCGTGGCGTGGCCGTTTACTTTGATGTCCATCATCGACTTGGACAGGTGGTGTGGGCGGGCTTGATCCAGAGTGACGGAGGCTAGTGTGTAGGTAAGCGAGTCGTTGTCGTCTGCGGGCGAGGCGGTCGTCGGGTCCGGGGGCCCGGTGGCAGTCGGGCGTGGTGGGTAAAATGGCGTCTCCCACGAGGTAGGACAAAATGGCGGAGAAGATGGCTGCCCCCATAACTCACATGAGGCACTATTGGGGTCGGTTGCCTTGATCAAAGATGGCCGCCCCCATGACTCACGTGTGGGGATACTGGCCTCAGTTGCCGTGAAAGAAGATGGCCGCCCCCACAGTTCGCATGAGGCACTGCTGGCCTCTGAAGATCCGCTCCTGCAGGCCTTAGAGAAGTGGCCTTTCTTCCTGCAGGTTGAGCAGGTAGAGTTCCTGGCTGGGCAGCGCGACCTCGGGTGCTTCTCCTGGCCGCAAAAGAAGCAGCCGGCGGCCCGATCGCGGGTGCCCGATGTCGGAGCCGGTACCGGGGGTGGCGGGCCCGGTCGGGTCCGGGACGCCGACGCTGAGGTAGGTCCCGGGGGCGGCGCTGCGAAGGGTATTGCGGTAGGGGTCGGGCCCGAGTCCCAGGGTCGCGAGCAGTACCTGGAAAACGCCTCCTGGTCCTGATGGGCCACCTCCAGGGAGAGAGCGAGGGCTTCAGCTTTGTCCAGGTCGAGGTCTTTAGCTTCAAGCAGTCTTTGCCGTGAGTAGTCGGACCGTAGGCCTTTCACAAAGGCATCGCGGATATTATCTTCCGTATTTTCAACAGCCGTCACCGCTTTAAAGTCACAGTTCCTGCCGAGTGCTCTTAGCGCCCGTAAAAATTCAGCTACAGACTCTCCTGGCTGTTGCGGGCGGGATCTTAGGAGGTGCCTGGTGTACATGTAATTTACCGGGCTGCGGTACTGCTGTTTCAGTAGGTTGATAGCGGCCTCGTATGTAGTCGTATCCTGGATGAGTGCGTATACTCTCGGGCTCGCTTGGGCGTTCAGAAGTCTTAGTTTGGATCTCTGCGGGGCGCCGGATTCTTCCAGGTAGGATTCGAAGCAGTCCAGCCAGTGTTTGAAGTTGAGGGCTGAGTTTGCTGCCTGTGGGTTTAGATCCAGGTACGGTGGTTTGAGGGCTTGCAGCCAAGCCGGCTGGTGTGGCTGGTGTAGCCCGGTGTCTGAAAGCTGCTGTGGCTGTGCTTCTGGGAGGGCTCCTGGCTGGTCAGTAGTAGACATCTTTAAAATTTAGTCAATAAAATTGATATACCTATCAATTCGTCCAATAAAAGGCGACGAGTTAGGAACGTAACTAAAGGTTTTTATTGACTAAATAACAGAGCCCACCCTCGTGGGTGATCGGGTCCAACAAGGAGGAATACCAGCCAGTCGACTACCTTTATACCTGGGCAGGTAGGTGGAGCCATGGGCGGAGTCGGAGGTGGTCAGCCCAGGTATAACAGCGCGACAAGAGGCGACCTCATATCGTGATACAACAGTGATAACGGTGATAACAATACAACAGTGATAACTATAGTGTAACGATAAAAGTGGTTTACCACACAGGGTACT
The DNA here is from genome assembly GCF_052327205.1 of Somniosus microcephalus. Classification (NCBI taxonomy): domain Eukaryota; kingdom Metazoa; phylum Chordata; class Chondrichthyes; order Squaliformes; family Somniosidae; genus Somniosus; species Somniosus microcephalus. Next base: position 121,150,735 of record NC_141000.1, on the reverse strand, counting down.
GAGTTTGGATGATCAGCGATGATCTCATTGAATGGCGGAGTAGGCTCGAGAGGCCGAATGGCCTACTCCTGCTCCTATCTTCTATGTTTCTATGTCTGGTTGCTATGCCTCTCTCTTAATCAGAATCTTTTTTTCATCATCTTACTGATGCTACCATGGTAACCGCTGCGCTAAAACCATGTTCTCTTGCTTCCTCCAGGCTCCGAGCATGCCATACCCTATATACCCTACCTCCATCACTGAGTCCTCATTGCACTGAATCATTTCTACATCTCCAACTCTAACTCATTCTTTGCCAGGAGCTCAAAACTGTGTAGCTCCTTACTGACCTCAGCCTACCCTAGCTCTTAAGATCTGCAGCCCTTTGAGACCTAACCTTGTGTTCCATATTAGGATTTTTAACCATTTTTCCACAGAAAGGAGTGGAAAAGAGCTTTATTTGAATGCTGGATTTTTAAAACAAAGTGTATTCGCATACTTTTATTTTGTAAAAAGCATTGGAGTGAAAGCTAATTAAAATGCTAATGAATTAGTCATTGAGGTTGTTTGCCTAAAGACCAAGTAATCAACTAAGTAATTAGTTAGCCTGTCTCAGTAATTGATAAACACCTCACACCCGTTGTTTCTGGAAGTCCTTGGTCCCGAGCATTTGCCATAGGTTCTCTCCTCTCGTTGTGAATGTAAAGTCTGTGGGTTGTTTAGTTAATTAATACACAGACTACCAGAGTAACTTAAAACAGGACTTTACTATTCGAAGGTCAGGGCGAATCTGCCCAATAAATCCTGACACAGCACTTATATACCGGTGTGGTCACCGTCGGTATTACAGTATACAGAAGCCAACAAAGTAGTGCAACACCTAAAGTAGTTCTCTTAAAGGTGGACGGTTACATACAATAGTTCTCTGAAAGGTAGACGGGTACATACACTACAATCCTCCCTTTTTAGCTTACAACATACTGATTCCCCATTAAACATACATTATAACATATATACAACTTTATGCAAGACAGTTCACAGATTCAGTCTCTCTGGAGGTTTCCGGACTCTGTCCGGATAACGCCTCGGTGGTGTTGTAACACCCGGCGGGGTAGTAGGTGCTTCTGGCAAGGTCGATTTGGCTTGAAGGACAGTGTCAGGTTCATCTGATTCCAGTATTACCAGATCGGAGGTAGGTGTTCTGGGTATCTCTGTCTCAACATTAACCGTGTAAGGTGGTGGAGTAGGTTGGCCATTTGTGGCTGACCCTATGATCTGGTCAACATGGCGCCTTATTATACTGTCCCCAATGTCCACCGTATACATCAACGGCCCTAGCCTTTTTCCAATAGTTCCAGGCTGCCATTTCTCGGTACGGTAGTCCCGGGCCAAAACTTGTTGACCTATCTGAAAAGATCTAGTTGGCCTTTCATTCATGCCCTGGAATTGCCGGTTCTCTACGTCCCTTCTGACGTTTGGCTTAAGCAAATCCAGCCGGCATCTTAGTCGTCTATTAAAAAACATCATGGCGGGAGTTTGATTTGTGACCGCATGTGTTGCATTCCTGTACGCCAACAAGAAGCTATCCACCTTATGTTGTAAGTTAATGGCTTCATTACCCATGGCCTTTATGGCCTTCTTGAAGGTCTGGACAAACCTTTCAGCCAATCCATTGGAGGCGGGATGGTATGGGGCTGACGTGTAGTGCTTAACCCCATTGCTCTTTAAGAATTTCTTGAATTCTTCGGACACAAATTGCGGTCCATTATCAGAACAGATCTGTTCCGGCAGCCCATTCCTAGCAAACATGGTCCTTAACACTGTGATGGTTTTTTCCGTGGTGGTGGTGGACATCTTTATTACCTCCGGCCACTTGGAGTGTGCATCCACCGCTATTAGAAACATTGAGTCCATAAATGGACCAGCAAAGTCGATGTGTACCCTTTGCCAAGGAGATGAGGGCCACTCCCATGGATGCAGAGGAGCCTGTGGTGGCGTGTTTTGGACCTTCTGGCATCCTAGACAGCTCTTAGTGATTTCTTCGATGTCCCCATCAATGCCTGGCCACCACACAAACGCTCTTGCTAGGTTCTTCATTTTCACTCCACCCAGATGTCCCTCGTGCAGCTCCTTTAACACCTTCTGTTGAAGTTTGGGTGGAATCACCACTCTAGATCCACACATCAGGGTTCCTCGACACACTGACAGCTGTTCTTTTCTCTGCGAAAATGCTGACAGCGCTGGTTCGCCCTGTGCTGGCCATCCCTCCACCGTTAAATCATAGATTCGTGAGAGAGTCGGGTCATTTCTTGTTTCGTTTTCGATCATCGAATTTGTTACTGGTAGACATTCCACTATGGATGAGTGGAACATCTCTACCGGGTCCACTGTAGTCGCTTCTTCTACTATCGGCAATGGCAAGCGCGATAACCCATCAGCATTTCCATGCTGTTTGGACCTTTTGTATTTGATGTCATATTGGTGTGCCCCAAGTAACACGGACCACCTCTGTAACCTTTGCGCTGTCATGGTGGAAACGGCCTTGTTAGGGTTGAATATGGACACCAACGGCTGGTGGTCTGTCAGTAATGTGAACTTCTTGCCCTGCAGGTAATGATTGAATTTCTTTACGCCCCACACAAGGCTGAGGGCCTCCCTATCTATTTGAGCATAATTTCGCTCCGCGGAGGTCAATGATCGGGACGCGAATGCCACTGGCCTTTCCGAGCCATTTGGTAACTTGTGTGAAAGTACTGCTCCAATTCCATAGGGGGAAGCATCACAAGCTAGACGAAGAGGTAACGTTGGGTTGAAATGAGCCAACACTTCTTCAGAGGTAATCAACGCCTTGCTTCTGCGAAAGGCCTTTTTACATTCCTCACTCCACTTCCATGGTACTTCTTTCCGCAACAGAGCATTCAGCGGATGCAGCACCGTGGATAGATTCGGCAGAAACTTGTGATAATAATTAATCAACCCCAAGAATGATCTTAACTGTGATACGTTTTCCGGAGCGGGGGCCTTCACGACAGCTTCTATCTTGTCAGGTGACTTGTGCAGCCCCTCTCGGTCAATGACATGACCGCAGTACGAGATCCGTTTTTGGAAGAACTCACATTTCTTGCGATTAACTCGAAGGCCATATTCCTTCAACCTAGTGAGCACCAGTTTCAAATTTGTGAGGTGTTCTTCCTCGTCTTCTCCCGTAATCAGGATATCGTCTAAGTAACACTGCGTGCTTGGAATTCCTTGTAATACCTGCTCCATGGCCCTCTGCCAAATTGCTGGAGCCGAAGCTACCCCAAAAACCAGTCTATTATAACGATACAAGCCTCTGTGTGTGTTGATGGTGAGGTACTGACGCGACTCTTCCTCGACTTCCATTTGTAAGTATGCCTGTGCCAGGTCTATCTTGGTGAAGTGTTTCCCTCCAGCCAACGAAGCAAAGATATCTTCAATCCGCGGAAGCGGGTATTGTACCGTGTGAAGCACCGGATTCACTGTGATCTTGAAGTCTCCGCAGATGCGGACCTTCCCCGGTCCCCCTGGCTTGTTACTTGGTGAAGACTTCATGACGGGAACAATGGGCGTGGCCCACTCACTCCAGTCCACTTTTGACAGTACCCCTGATCGTTCAAGTTCTTCCAGTTCTGCCTCCACAGCAGGTCGTATCGCGTAAGGCTTTGAAAAATTTTGGGCTTGCATGTTCTGCAATCTTAACCTTTGCTTTAATTCCTCACAGTGTTCCCAGTCCTTGCTGGAATACCTCTTTAGCTTCGTCCAATATTCTGGACAACCGTTCAGGTTTGACATCTTCCTTTCCGGAATCTACCGTCATGGTGTTTAGTGAATGCCAGTCTATCTTTATTTTCCTGATCCACTCCCGTCCCAGAAGTGGTGGACCTCCCTCAGGCAACACATACAGGTCCATCCTTTGGTGATCTTTGTCCTTGTATCTCACCTTGACTTCTATCTTTCCGATGGGGTATACTTTGTGCCCCGTGTATGTCTGCAATACTAGTTCCGTATCCCGTAGGGGAATATGCTTGAATAACTTTTTATAATCATGCTTATTCATGACCGTCAACGCCGATCCGGTGTCCACTTCCATTTTCACTTGGACTTTTGCAATCTGTAGTGTGATCCAGATAGCTTGTCGGTCAGCTTCATTACTCACATTGTGAATTCTCAGACTATCCAGCTCCTGGCCGTTTGGGTCTGAGTCCGAATTCTGTTCGTCTGAACTCTTCTCAGCCACCTTGTGTACCTTGTTGTACTTTTCCTGTGATGGCTTCCTTTGGTTGTTGGTCTTCTTCCCTGACCGGCATACCTTAGCTATGTGACCCAGTTTGCCACATTTCCTACATTCCTGGTTCTTAAACCAGCATTGGTTCTGGTCGTGTGTTGTCTTCCCACAACGATAGCATTTTGTTGTACTCGAGGTAATTTGATCCACACTGAGTGCCGCTGCCTTTAGCTGCATTTCCGCAGTTCCCTTCGCTGCGGCTTCGTGCGATGCTGCAATAAGGACAGCCCTGTCAAGTGTAAGGTCGTTCTCTTCGAGTAGTCGCTTTTGCGTTCCTTCCTTTGACAACCCGCACACGAACTTGTCTCGCAATGCCTCTGTCAGATTCCCTCCAAACTGGCAGTGTTTCGCTAGTCTACGCAGTTCGACCAAGTATTCTGCATTGCTTTCGTCTTTCCTTTGCGTTCTCGCATAGAATTTGAATCGTTCACAGAAATCACAGAAACCCCACAGTGCAGATAGAGGCCATTTCGGCCCATCGAGCCTGCACCGACACATATCCCACCCGATCCCCGTAACCCCTACACCAACACATATCCCACCCTATCCCCGTAACCCCACGTATTTAATCCCCCTAACACTAAGGGTCAATTTATCATAGCCAATCAACCTAACCCGCACATCTTTGGACTGTGGGAGGAAACCGGAGCACCCGGAGGAAACCCACGCAAACACGGGGAGAATGTGCAAACTCCACACAGACAGTCACCCGAGGCCGGATTCGAACCCGGGTCCCTGGCGCTGTGAGGCAACGGTGCTAACCACTATGCCACCGTGCTGCCAACATCGTTCCGCCAACATCAACGGTGCGGGGTTCAAGTGATCCTTCAGAACAGTCACAATATCATCGAAAGTCTGATCCGCCGGTTTAGCTGGTGCTAGTAGATGCTTCAAGAGCCCGTATGTCTTCGCGCCCATCGAGTTTAGCAAGGTTATAGCTTTGTCATCTTCTTCTATTTTATTGGCCTCACAATAGATCTCAATGCGTTCCACATACGTGGCCCAGTCTTCTACCTCGGAATTAAAATCGTTGATGTTACCACGCTTAGGCATCTTCCTCTCTTCCTGATAACACCACGAATTATTTCTTTAAATTTTCTTTTTTTTTTTTTTTTTCCCAAGATGGCGGTTCCCGCGAAAATGGCGGTTTCCCGCGCTTATCTTCTCTCCCCGCCCACTTCAATGGCGGTTTCCCGCTTCTGTCTTCTTCCCTGCCTAATGGCGGCTTCCCGCATTTCTTCCCTAGTGGGAGGGGTACACTTTCCCCACGGGCGACGGCCGCTGGCTTTCAGGTTCACAGCCTGCGCGTCGGCTTCAGTGCTTTCCCTTTTCTCGGCAGGGCAACCGGCGCTGGGTACACCCCGTTGACGGCGACAGTTTCAGCCGCTGGGCTGGCTCTCGCTCAGTTCCCCTTGCTCGGGCTCTGTCTCTCTCCCGCTCGCTCGGCTCTACCGGCGCTGGGTACCCCCCGTTGACGGCGAACAGTTTCAGCCGCTGGACTGGCTCTCGCTCAGTCTCCCTTGGTCGGCTCTGCCTCTCCCGCTCGCTCGGCTCCCAATCGCGCCTCCCAGCCCTCTCGCAGTCCGGAGCTTCCCTCCCCGGCTGCGGCTGAGTTTTTATATCTTCCCGCGCCTACGCTCCCGGTCGCAGCGCTTCGTGGCTTCGGTCGCTGCCCGGCCTTTTTCGCCGGTCACGGTCTAGCTGTCTCACGACGCCGTTGCGTCCCCAGCCTGTCTGTACCGCGGCTTCCTTGCTCCACGCTGCCCCAGTCTCAGCGCCTCTGGGCCCGACTTCTGTCCGGCTCCTTTCCCCCTCGACCGTGGTCGAGTGCACTGCCCTTATCCTCCGGTTATTCTTTTTACTTTTCCCTTACTCACAGTCACCGTGGCCGGCTTGCTTCTCGTGCTGATCGGCTCACTCCTCACCGTGGCAGAAGGGACAGTCAGTGCCTGTTGCTGATGGAAGTCTTTGTCTCTGAATTCTTCCTCCTTTCCAGCTCTGCAGACTCGAGTTTTCTCCCAGCAGAATGACGAGGGCGGTTGCCTCTTCTCAACGCTCGTTAACTGCTTCGGAAGTATTGTTGCCGCAGGGTACGATCGGACTCGTCGCCACTGTAAAGTCTGTGGGTTGTTTAGTTAATTAATACACAGACTACCAGAGTAACTTAAAACAGGACTTTACTATTCGAAGGTCAGGGCGAATCTGCCCAATAAATCCTGACACAGCACTTATATACCGGTGTGGTCACCGTCGGTATTACAGTATACAGAAGCCAACAAAGTAGTGCAACACCTAAAGTAGTTCTCTTAAAGGTGGACGGTTACATACAATAGTTCTCTTAAAGGTAGACGGGTACTTACACTACAGTGAACATAAGGAGATGAAGTGGAGACAGTAACACATAGTAACAATGAGGCTTTTAAGCAGAAATCTGTGAGGGAAAGCTTTTGCCCAGACTCAGCAGTTTCAAATGCAAGAGACTAGCTGGCAGACATTGGGGCCTAAATTCATCAGCGCCCCATGTCGGGTGCTATTACGGCTTTACACAGCGCCAGTGCGCCAGCCTCGAGGGGGTGCTTCACCCCTGGGCCTCGAGCTGCAGACAACAATCAGGTGCCCCAACTAGGCTGCCTGGGCCTAACCAATTTTGGCCAGTGACGAGGCCCACAGGTAAGTCCAATGGGGGTAGTGATCAGAAGGGAGGACCGAGGGTGGCCAGTCAGCGGTCCGCAGTTATTTTGTGGCGATGGGAGGAACACACTTACTCCATCCGACTCCAAATCATACAACTTTTTGGAAGTTTAATGGCCTTTTTTTTGAATGGGCTACAGCGGTGATTTAAGGACTGCTGGTTAGGCAGCTCAAGGCCCAATGCTCAAGCTCTAACTAGCCTTAATGAATTTAGGACTCTGGGTCTGAAATGTGTGCAGGAGCCTCATTTCAATATTTCTTCTGGATAACAATAACAATTGCACGGCTCTGTCAGAAGTTCAGTACTACAGGCTCTTCAGTCATGTGCATGAACCCAATCTTTCATGTAATTGTTTGACATCCCCCATTCTTCTCTGGTCTGCCACTAACTTCCTTGTGACTCGCCCACTCACTCTCTTCCAGTCCCAGATACTCACTGGAGTTTAGAAGATTGAGAGGGGATCTCATCGAAACCTATAAAATTCTGACAGGACTGGACAGACTAGATGCAGGAAGGATGTTTCCGATGGCCAGGGAGTCCAGAACCAGGGGTCACAGTCTAAGGATAAGGGGTAAGCCATTTAGGACCGAGATGAGGAGGAATCTCTTCACCCAGAGAGTGGTGAACCTGTGGAATTCTCTGCCACAGAGGGCGGTGGAGGCCAATTCATTAAATATATTCAAGAAGGAGTTGGATATATTTCTTAAGGCTAAAGGGATCAAGGGATATGGGGAGAAGGCAGGGACAGGGTACTGAATTTGGATGATCAGCCATGATCTCATTGAATGGCGGAGCAGGCTCGAGGGGCCGAATGGCCTACTCCTGCTCCATTCTTCTATGTTTCTATGTTTCTGGCTATTGCCTGTTTGCTTCAGTCCTGGCCTTTCTGCGCTCTTCCAACCTCAGTCTTCCTGCTGGCTTCCTCTGGGGGCCCAGCCTCACCACTACCCTTTCTAATGGCCAGGGATCAAACCCTGTGGTGGGAAGAAGAACGGAGGGTTATTGGTACTCAGGAGCCACTGCCTGGAATTGGAATATATATGGAACAGAGTGCCATACATCCTAACCGCCACATCCATTGCCAGGGAGAAATGAAAACATTTCTACAACTATTAAAGGGCCAAAGACCCGGGGCAGACTGGGCTGGATTTTAACAGCCCTGAGGAGGCGGGTTTGGAGGCAGGACTGCTGGCAAAATCAAAAAGAATGGGAGCGGGTTCCGAACCCAATCCCAACCCGCCTCCAAACAATCTTCCCGGGAGTTGGGTCCCCAATTTGTGCAGGGACCCGACTCCTAGCGGCGGGAAGAGGATTATCGCCACTTAACTGCCTGTTAACAGGTAGTTAACAGGCAGTTAAGAGGCTTTTTCCCATTTTGAGACTTCTGCTGTGGGCTTCCCGGCATTGGGGATCCTCGTCAGAGTAAGTGAGGTGTGCTCTGGGTTTGTTGTAATGTTTGTGTATAGATGACAGCTGCAGAAGTAGTGTGAAGGATCCAATGGGACACTGGTGAGTATCAGAGGTAAGGAGATGTTGGGAAAGTAATTTTTAATGTGTTTAGATTTTTCTGTAGGTGACAAGCTTTGAAGTGTTTGTGTGGCCTCACCTCATTGGGAGAAGTGACAGATCGCTTTTGTAACCTCACCTGCAGCTGCCATCTGTTTTATCCTAAGGAGAGAGCCATTGGAGAACCTGGCTGCAAGGGCTCACCTTTGTACAGTGATTGTCAGTGTTTGACAGCAACTCAATGCTGTCAAACACTGACAAATCATCTGTCAAAAATAAATGCGACATGTCCCTTTAAGAAAACTGGCAGATGAAGCGTCATCAACTGACGTCATCTGACACCGGCTTTCCCTTAATTGGTCGGCAAGCCCACAGAGCGGGCTTAACAAGGCCAATCAGGGGAAAATAGCGTCTGTGTGTCGGACATCGCTGGGGGCGGGACTAGAACCCGGAAGGCAGCAGTCCCGCCCCCAACTCGTCTCGGCAGGTAAAATCCAGCCCCAAGTCTCTGTTGAAGGCGAATGGGAAAAAAAATAGTAAGAGGTATACAGAAAGAAGAGTAAAAAAAAGTTTGTGAGTGGCATACAGAGAGAGTGAGAGAGAGAGAGAGAGGAAAGAGCAAGAGTGGGAACTTGACTTGGAGAAAAACTGATACAAAAGTTAAGTCAATAAACTCTATACTTACTAATGAAAGAAAAGAAAGGACTTGCATTTATATAGCGCCTTTCACGTGATAGGGTAACCTGTAGGTTTGGATAGCCTTTACATGTATATTATAGTTGCGTTAGAAGCCATGCTATTAAAATGTTACTGTAACTGCAAGGCATGATGGGAAGCTTGACCAAAACCAGACCAAAGCGAAGTGTCAGCATTTAACAGTAGCAGTAGTTGTAATAAAGTTTCTTCACGAAACCTTGAATCAGGAACAATGAACAAAGATAATGGTAACTGGAGGCCAGATAAGATAAACAAAACTGCAGAAAGGCAGAAGTAAGGACCTTGGGTCCGGGACAGTTGAGATAGCGGGAAGCATCTGCCAAAGCCTACATAACCAGTAATTAACGGTTGATTATGTATAAATAAACTGCCACGACCATTGTAAATTTGAGAGACTTCGGTACGCTGAAGGCTTTCCCCTACAGGCTTGTAATAAAGTTTCTCTCATATCGCAGCCTACCCGAGACTCCGAGTGGTTTCTTTCCACAACAACTAACTAATGAAAGAAAAGAAAGAACTTGCATTTATAAAGCGCCTTTCACAACCTCACAACTAAGGGAATCGAGGGATATGGGGATAGGGTGAGAAAGTGGAGTGGAGGTTGATGATCAGCCATGATCTTATTGAATGGTGCGGCAGGCTCAAGGGGCTGAAGAGCCGACTCCTGCTCCTATTTCTTATGTTTTTACGTCAAAGTGCTTCACAGCCTTTGAAGTACTTTTGAAGTGTAGTCACTGTTGTCGCGGCAGCCAATTTGCGCACAGCAAAGGTCTCACAAACAGCAATGCAATGATGACCAGGTAATCTGCTTCAGTGCAATTGGTGGAGGGTTAAATATTGGCCAGGTCCAGACAGGAGCGTGAGTTGCAAAATCGGGATGAGAGCCTTGTCTCCAACTCACTCTCCTGTCTAGTAGAGCATTGGTCCAGAACCGCAGTCTCAGTGAAATTATGGTTGAGGGACATTGATAAACAAAGGTCTGTGAGATGCACTGTGAGACAGTGAGAGAGAGAGAGGGAGAAAGGATGAAGAGAAACAAAAAGAGAGTGTGACATAAAGAATTACTCTGGGTGAAACAATTGCAGAGGCAGTTACAGAAAGACAGAGAAAGATTCTTTTAAAAACAATGTTCTCTGTGGGCAACGCGTTGGAAGATCGGCTGGTTTATTTTTTTTTAAAAGCTTGAATTTATTAGGTTTTGTTCCCAGCTGAAACCTTTAAACAATTTTGTTTTGTTTTTTCCCTTTGGGTTGCGAGTATCAAAGTAATTATCTTTACAAGCTAACTGTTGTTCCATTAAAATTAGTTTCTTCTAAGTCACCATGGGGAACTGAAGTGCAAGTTAATGTTTGCAATACAATCCCATAAATAGGAGAGGCACAGTGGGAACTTGCATTGCAAGCAATCTCATTACGGCACATATAACAGGCGTAAATTAAAATCTGTGCAATAAGTGTGACAGAGGGAAGTGTAGAACAGAATTTCCCCCCTGATTGCAAGCGATAACCCGAGAGGCTCCCTTTATATGGCAGAGGGTATACCAGTCACACTACTGATTGGCACTGCAATCCATTAACTCTCTGTATAGCTTCAGGAATGTTATAGACTGGGCAAAATTTAGCAGCAGATTGAGCCTATATTCTCTGGAGCTTAGAAGAATGAGAGGTGATCTCATTGAAACATATAAGATACTGAGGGGGATTGACAGGGTAGATGCTGAGAGATTGTTTCCCCTGGCTGGAGAGTCCAGAACTAGGGGGCACAGTCTCAGGATAAGGGGTCGGCCATTTAAGACTAAGGTGAGGAATTTCTTCACTCAGAGGGTTGTGAATCTTTGGAATTCTCTACCCCAAAGAGCTGTGGATGCTGAATCGTTCAGTATATTCAAGGCTGAGATCGATAAGATTTTTGGATTCTAGGGGAATTAAGGGATATGGGGATTGGGCGGGAAAGTGGAGTTGAGGTTGAAGATCAGCCATGATCTTATTGAATCAGGCTCGAGGGGCCGAATGGCCGACTCTTGCTCCTAATTCTTATGTTCTTATGGGTAGTCACAAGTGCAAACTGACTTAAATGTTGACTTTATTTTTGCTTCTCTTAGGTCTGGGCAGAATGTGCGAGGAGCACTTAATAAATATAAGTTGTTGTTGCTGTTATTCCATTGTGACTTGTTGAGCAGATATCAGCCGATGTTAGATATTGGTGCATTAGAGTGCGAGCCCATGTGAAAGCCCATTTTTCTTCATGCAGATTAGATTTGAATGCTGCTCAGGAGATATCTAGGCTGCAAAAAAAAAATCAGCAGGGCGTACTTTCTGGTGGTCAGGGTGTACCAGGATATCCTGCACGCTTTGCCAAGCTTACTTGTTCATCCTTCGATTTCAAAGAAGGCAGCTAGAATATCATCTCATTTTCTGCAGTGAGTTCTTTGGTGAGTGATGAGACCTATTTTTTGCTGGGAATCAGCATCCCCAGATTGAACAGCAAATCCCTGATACACCTGGTTGGGAATCTTGGGGGGAAAAATTCAGTGTCGCCCCGTTTGGGGCGCCATTATCGGCCGTGCGCCTGGCGTTAATTATCGCCTCCGATGGCAAACCTGGCTTTTATTGCCCCTGGAGGTGATTGGAGCGCTAAATCAGGCGCTTCACACCTGTCTTAAGGCGCAAAGGCCGAGGAGCGAGGCGCTACCTCAGAGCGCTGGCGAAGCAAGGAAGGGCAAATCAAAATGAACCTGCAAAGTGCTGCTCAGTACTCAAAACTCCTTCACACAGCGTTGAATCTCTCCAGAAGTCTCTCTTTCTCCCTCTCAGAATGCGTGGTGCAAAAATGTCACCAACAAAAAAGGCAGGAAGCGGTCGCCTTTAAATAGCGCTCCCCCAGTCCCTTTCTGACAGCAAAACGTTCCCCTCAACCTGTCGTTGCTAGCGGCAGGCGGTAAGGCAGGGGGTGCCACTCAATATCCGGTCCGGGGCACTAACGGGGCATTGCGCACTTGAAAGATGTCACGATCTGCCGGCGCAGGAGATCGTAGCGGTAGTGTTTAGCGCTGCCGCAAAATGTCGAGTTAATTTTGCGAGCGGCGCAAACATCGCCGCGCCCGGGCGCTAGTTGCTTTGCGCCCCAATTAGCGCCCTTTTAAGGCGCTAACGGGAGGCGCAAACAACGTTATTTTTCCCCTTTGATCTTTCAGGCGAGACTTCCTCAGCTGACGTTTACATTCAGCATCAGTGATGCGATGGGCCCCGTCGTAGGAGATGCCTTCATGGATTGGTTTTTCACCATGATTTCTTGGTTCCTACTTATGGATATCTACTGTGCACTGCTTTGGATTGGCTTTTTAGCAGTCTTTATATCTCTTTTGCTGACCACCATGAAATCGGTTCCTAGTTGTTAATGCTCCATTAAAAGATCTTCGTGATTAGTTCAACAGACATTCGGACCACATGACTTGAGCATCATAGCCGCGCCTTCATGATCAGAGCATCTATGCTTAGCATGTCAACTTACTTAAGAACTTTGGTGTCAGGGATCTTGTCTTCGTTAGTCGATTCAGGCAGCTTAGGTGAAAGTGCCCAGTTAGCGCAATGCTGGTTAGCCCTACCTTGGTAGACTTCCTGAGGCTATGAATCAGTTCTTCATCTGCCTCAAAGTCTTCTGACCATGGCAGCCACCTCCCTTGGCATTTATTCTGTGAGTCACGTTCACCCATCACCCCCTGTGCTCGCTGACCTGCATTGGCTCCCAGTCAGACAACGCCTCAATTTTAAAATTCTCAGCCCTGTTTTCAAATCCCTCCATGGCTTCACCCCTCCCTAACTCTGTAACCTCCTCCAGCCCTACAACCCTCCAAGATCTCTGCGCTCCCCCAATTCTAGACTCGTGCATATCCTCGATTTCAGTTGCTCCACCATTGATGGCTGTTCCTTCGGCTGCCTAGGACTTAAGCTCCGGAATTCCTTCCCCGTGCCTCTCTTTCTTCCTTTAAGATGCTCCTTAAAACCTACCACTTTGACCAAGATTTTGGTCACCTGTCCCAATATCTCCTTTATGTGGCTCGTGTCAAATATTGTTTGATAATCGTTCCTGTGAAGGGCCTTGGGATGTTTGACGATGTTAAAGGCGCCATATAAACCCAAGTTGTTGTTTTTGTTGAGGGAGGTGCAGTGGGATGCCAAAGGTTAATTTTTTCCTCCCAACGTGCATCAAGGAAGAGAGGCGGTCGGTGCATTCCTCCAGCCATTTCTGTTTCTCCGAGCAGAATCGGCCCCTTTGAACGACAACAGAAACCCCCTTTAGAGACGCAGCTGCCTATTATCTTCTGGCCCCGATGATGGCAAGATCCCACAATCTGGGCCAGAGGCCCTTTGTGAATTCCTAATGAGGCTGTCGTTAGGAAACTCTGCAGCATCAGCCCAGCTCAATGGCGGAGAACATTATGCATGCTGCTCCGCGATTTCCATCACTTTAACAGCAGACCCCCAAAACAATTGCCCTCGCAGCATTGAATACTCCTGTGCTGGGGTACAGTGAGAGTTGGGTGGAGGAAGAGGTGGGCCAGCTGACAGATACACCATCTCTTTTTATTAAAAAGGAAGGTCGTCGTCGTACGTGTCTTCATACTGTTCCCTTTGGGGAACTGTATGAAGTGGTGGAAGGATTTCTGGCCGCGATTAACGCTCCTTCCGTGACCGTAACCATCTTCGTACCAGCCATTAGGGTGGTTAGTCCTATGGCGGGAGGGTTTTACGGGCTCCCACAACCCATACGATGGGGGGGGGGGGCCACCCACACCCACACCCACGGACGCAAGTATCCTGCTGGATGTCAACCCAGAATTTAGAGCCGGAGCTCCGACTCCACTTGCCGGGACTGTCTGGAGCAGGGTTCGAAACCCTACGCCTTCTGGCCCAGCGGCGGGGACGCTACCGCTATGCCAAAGGCCCACTCCCAAAAGGAAGGTAAGAAGGAAGGACCATCTCTTTTTGGAAGGAAGGAGGGAGGCAGGGAGGGAGGGAGGGAGAGAGAGAGAGAGAGAGAAAAAGAAAGAAAGAAAGAAAGAAAGAAGAATGTATTTATATAGCACCATTCACAACCTCGGGACATCTCAAAGTGCTTTACAGCCAATGAAGTACTTTTGAAGTATAGTCACATCTGTAATATAGGCCAATGACACCTCATCCTTTTCCGATGGGGGTCCCATGGAGGTTCTAGCCAGTGAGAGGTTGTATCAAGATTGTCGGACATCAGGTATAACTGCTCCAGGTCTCAGTGACCTCACCCGTCTCTATGCCATCATCCTGAGATGGGCTGGTTAATACAGTCCAAAGCGCTCTTGGATGGAGATGATTCCTCGATGTGGAAATTGAAGTTGGAATTGGGACCAAGTCATTTTGAAATCTGAGCATTCTCTGTGACTATTGATAATCACACGTTTCATAAAATATATGGAACAATTCATTAGCATATTAAATACTGGTGCAAATTACAGGATATTATGTTATTTAAATTGCAGTTGATAAATCTAATTAGCGTACGTGTTAATCTCCAGTCTGTAAGCAGTTCATTGAAGATTTCCTCAAATTTAAGATAAGGTGTATTTGTAATCTCTGAGTTCTATCACTAAATAAATGTGCGAACAAGTTCCAAGGACTGGAGGGATGTGTCATCCTCCTCCTTAGATTATTGTCCTTCCTGCGGCCAGCAGTAAATTATTTTGCTGCTGTTGCTGGTTGCCATGGTATCTCAAGCTGTTGCTATGGACCAGCTTCTCTATTGCTGCCCACCTGTGGGCAGAAATCACCCGAATCCCACCCCCGCCCACCACCATCCCTGCTGGTGCGGAGATTTCCTGGGCATAAACTGGAGGCGTTATTGCCCCGATTTTGTGCTCTGTGCATTGCATTCTAGTGTGACTCCAGGCAATTTTGAGGGCCTTGAGATGCTCACCTGATCCATGGATTTTGTGAATAGCGGCGAGTTGGAGGCGGGACAGCTGCTTGTCGTGTCAATGTCCCGCCTCCATCCTCGCCTGACCAACCAAAGGGATTTTCCCCTGATTGCGCTTGTTAAGCCCGCCCTGCGGGCTCAGCAGGCCTGTTAGGGAGGAAGTCACTGACAGATCACGTCAACGTCAGACATGCTATCTATCAAGACTTCTTCAAAGAAGAAATGTCAGCGTTTGACAGCTCTGTGAAGCTGTCAAAAATCGACATTCTCTTAAGTTTGATGAGTCCTTGTGTTGAGGACTCATCAAACCTTTCAAATTTGTAAATTTCACATGGCTATTGGAACGGAGATTCCAACAGCCACTCTGTGAAATTGACAAGCATGATGTCGGCTCTCCCGATCCACCGCGGCTAAAAGCTGTATGAAGGTAAGTGAACACTTTTTTAAACTTATCACTTAGCTTACACACTTACCACTCCACACTTGCACCCATCACTCACCTCTACATCTTACTTCCAGGTGCCTCCGACCGCCGCAGACCTCCTCCACGACTCCTCCAACCCGATGGGGCTCTCTGAGGTCGGGAAACCTTCACCTGTGAAGGTAAAATGGCACTAATCCGTTTTTCTGCCTGTTAACTACCTGTTAACAGGCAGTTAAAAGGATTAAATGCCTTTCCCGCCTCCAGGAGACGGGACCCGAAGCTGCACATCTTCCCGCCTCCTTTTGCCATCCGCCCCCACTTTCTGCTACTTTACCGGCTGTCCCACCTCCATGCCCGTCTCCTCGGGGCTTGGAAAATCCAGCCCATAGAGTCCCTTTTTCTTGACAATGATAGCTCATTTGCAGTATGTGCAAAATTTGTGACCCCCCACGTTTAGTTGGTGAGGGCCCGTGAAAAAAAATGGAGGTACCTGCACTTTTATTGATGTCTTTCAGTCGCTTGTTGTTACTGTGTTGAACTGTTGTGTAGAGGTAGTCTGGGATCAGTCATTTTGGCCAGAACACTCCCTAATGAGCTCTACCCAGGTGTCTTCAGCCCATTGTTCCGACTGATGATGCCAGGGGAATGGAACATCCAGATGTTCTATTAGGGGCGTTCTATGCCAAATGCTTGCTCCCAGGCTGCCTAGAACCAACAGTTCTAAAGGGTATTGGATTCACTTGGGCTAATGTTCCCGGGCTGCAGAGAGAAACATTGGACAGGGTTCCCACTTCTGATCACTATCCAGTGATTCCAGGTGGAAAAGGAGCAGGCACTTGTAATGTATGTACCTTTAAGGGGGAGAACTACTTTTTACAGCTCCTGTATCCTGTAGTACCAGCAGTGACCACACCTGTATATAAACCCTGAGTAGTGATCTGTGCAGTCAGTTGCAGTTTGAACCCTCATTCAGTAAACACCTGTTGATCGTTCCCTGCAGTCTTTTGTCTGATTATTGAAGGACACAACATTAAGATACACGGATCTAACATTGGCGATGACGCAGATTCGAACCTACCTGCAACTCTGCATCACCTCCCAGGGATTCGCTCCTGGAGAACAGTGGAAGGAGGTCGAGTCCAGAAGCAGGGGCGTCGACCACGGGCAACCGCCCAGTCATCCAGCGGAGATTTGAGCATCGCAGGGGAGGCTGTTGAGAGCCAGGCTTGGCTTTCCAGTCATGGTGGTCCAGCGAAACGGGCTGGCAACAGGTACTGCGCAGACCCTTCCCGGACAGCGGCGGCTAGAGCCGACCGAGCGGCACAGAAAAAGGTCGAGCAGCGTCGACGGGGGAGAGAGAGAGGGCAGAGCGCACAGGGCACAGCCGGTGTTCAGGACCGAGCGGCGTCAACGGGGGAGAGAGGCGAGAGAGAGCAGAGCGCAGCCGGTGTTCAAGGGCCAAGCATCGTCAACGGGGGAGAGAGAGAGCGCACAGGGCGCAGCCGGTGTTCAGGACCGAGCAGCGTCAACGGGGGAGAGAGGCGAGAGAGAGCAGAGCGCAGCCGGTGTTCAAGGGCCGAGCAGCGTCAACGGGGGAGAGAGGCGCGCAGGAAAACGCGAGGCGCTGCCATTGCCATGAGGACCGCAGAGAGCGGCATTGGCAGCAGCGCAGGAGCAGCGCACGAAACCCACAGGGCATCGCCATTTGCCGCGAGGACCGCCGAGAGCGGCGTTGGCAGCAGCGCGGGAGACGCCATTTTAAGCCGCAGCGGGGAAGAAAGGAAAGCGCGGGAGATGCCATTTTAAGCCGCAGCGGGGAAGAAAGGAAAGCGCGGGAGACGCCATTTTAAGCCAGTCTAACCACACCCAGAAATGCCGAAGAGTGGCAGTATCACAGCATTCGACAATGAAGTCGAAGATTGGACGACATATGTCGAACGCATAGAAGTATACTGCAAGGCGAATGAAGTGCCAGATGACAAGAAAGCGCTGGTATTGTTGAATTCAATGGGCGCAAAAACGTATGGCTTACTACGAAACCTAGTAACCCCAGAGAAGCCAGTAGAAAAGGATTTTGAAAACATAGTGTCAATCCTACAGGACCACTTAAACCCCACACCGCTGCTGATAGCAGAAAGATTAAAGTTTCACAAAAGGAACCAGCATAAAGATGAAAGTAATGCTGAGTATTTAACGGAACTGCGCAAGCTATCGAAACACTGCCAGTTTGGAACGGGAGTAGCAGATACTTTAAGGGACAAGTTTGTGTGTGGGCTTCAAAGTGAAGGAACCCAGAAACGGCTTCTATCAGAAAAGAATCTTACGCTGGACAAGGCTTTCAGCATTGCAGTATCACACGAAGCAGCCGCACGGGGCGCTGCAGAGATGCAACGGAGACCGCAAGAATATGGCACAAATGAAATGTCATACGGAACAGTGACGTGCTATCGCTGCGGCAGAACAACACACGACCATAATGATTGCTGGTTCAAGGACAAAGTGTGCAGACAGTGTGGAAAAGTAGGACACATAGCAAGAGTCTGCAGGTCGGGAAAGAAAACCAGCAGCAAGAAATCTCCACAGGAGAAGTACAAGAAGGTACATAAGGTGACGGAGAGTAGTTCAGATGAACAGAAGAGTGATACAGACTCCGGAAGCAAGGAGCTGGGTTGTCTGAAATGACATAATGTGATCAAAACGGAGGATCACCAAACTATCTGGGTCACGCTCAAGATAGCAGGAGTCCAAGTGAAAATGGAATTGGACACAGGATCAGCCCTAACAGTCATAAACCGAAGGGACTACAAGCGGCTATTCTCACATATACCCTTGAGAGATACAAAGATTGTCTTGAAGACGTACACGGGGCAAAAAGTCTACCCCAAAGGAAAAATAAGGGTGAACGTTATATATAACTGCAAGGAAACACCAAAAATGGACCTATATGTATTGCCAGATGGAGGACCACCACTACTAGGACGTGAATGGATCTGGAAGATACAACTAGATTGGCATTCCATACAAGCACTGACTGTAGATGCCAAAAAGGATGATGACGTCACACCTGGACGACTGTCAAAAATGCTAACTGACGCACAAGAAGTGTTCCAGCAGGGACTCGGAACACTAAAAGGCATAACAGCGACAATCAAACTAGAGGAAAATGCAAGCCCAAAGTTTTTTAAGGCCAGACCGGTACCTTATGCGATCCGCCCAGCCGTCGAAGCAGAGTTGGAAGGTTTGGAACGTTCAGGAGTACTGTCCAAAGTGGACTGGAGCGAGTGGGCTACACCCATCGTTCCTGTAATGAAGAGGTCGTTGAGTAATACGCTTGGGGAACCAAAGAAGGTTCGCATCCGTGGGGACTTTAAGGTGACAGTGAACCCAGTCCTTCACACTGTACAATATCCGCTTCCGCGGATTGAATATATTTTCACCTCGCTATCTGGAGGGAAACGCTTCACTAAGATTGATCTGGCCCAGGCGTACCTGCAAATGGAGGTAGAAGAAGCCTCGAAACAGTACCTCACGATCAACACTCATAAAGGTCTCTACCAATACAACCGGCTGGTGTTCGGGGTAGCATCAGCTGTGGCTAATTGGCAAAGGGCAATGGAACAAGTCCTGCAAGAGATTCCAGGGACCCAGTGTTATTTGGACGACATCCTGGTCACAGGCGAAAATGACAGTGATCACCTCGCCAACCTGGAGCAGGTGCTCACTAGATTGAAGGAATATGGGCTCCGAGCTAATCGCCACAAATGCGAGTTTTTCCAGAAGCAGATCTCGTATTGTGGCCACGTTATTGATAAAGAGGGGTTACATAAGTCCCCTGAAAAGATTGAGGCAGTAGTCAAGGCTCCAGCACCGGAAAATGTGTCACAACTGAGGTCGTTCCTCGGGCTGGTGAACTACTACCATAAGTTCTTGCCAAATTTGTCTACCGTACTACACCCACTGAACACCCTACTGCAAACGGGGTACCATGGAAGTGGAGTGACGAATGTAAACGAGCTTTCCAGAAGAGCAAAGCATTGATCACATCAAAAGAGGTGTCAGCTCATTTCAACCCAGCAGTACCAATTCGGTTGGCGTGTGATGCATCACCCTATGGCATTGGAGCGGTGCTGTCGCACAAATTCCCGGACGGCTCGGAGAGGCCAGTAGCCTTTGCATCTCGGTCACTAACCTCAGCCGAGCGTAACTACGCCCAGATTGACAGGGAGGCCCTCAGCCTAGTGTGGGGAGTGAAAAAGTTCAATCACTATCTGCACGGGCAGAAGTTCACCTTGCTGACTGACCACCAACCACTTGTCTCCATCTTTAATCCAAAGAAGGGCGTTCCGGTCGTGACTGCGCAACGGCTACAAAGATGGTCCCTTTTTCTAGGGGCGCACCAATATGAAATCGAGTATAAGGGCACGAAACAGCATGGAAACGCTGATGGGCTATCACGCCTGCCACTGCCTACTGCGGAGGAAGCACCAGCAGTGGATCCTGTCAAAATATTTCATTCGACTATAATTGAATGCTTGCCAGTAACTAGCACTGGTATAGAGAAGGAGACCCGAAATGACCCGACACTGTCTCGGGTATATGATTTGACGGTGAAGGGATGGCCAGCACATGGCGACTCACTGTTGCCAGCATTCTCATCCAGAAGAGAACAGCTGTCAGTATGCCAGGGGACCTTGATGTGTGCATCCCGAGTTGTAATTCCACCCAAGTTAAGGGAGAGAGTGCTCAATGAGCTTCACGAAGGTCATCTGGGAGGGGTGAAAATGAAAAGCCTTGCTAGGGCTTATGTGTGGTGGCCGGGGATCGATCAGCAAATCGAGGACCTGACAAAGAGCTGCTCAGGATGCCAGAAGGTCCAAAATGCACCACCACATGCCCCTCCACACCCATGGGAGTGGCCCTCATCTCCATGGCAACGGGTGCATATTGATTTTGCTGGTCCATTCATGGACTCAATGTTTTTAATAGCCGTGGATGCGCACTCGAAATGGCCTGAGGTGATCAAAATGTCCTCCACCACCACGGAGAAAACTATTGCAGTCCTACGGACCATTTTTGCCAGGAACGGCTTGCCAGAGCAGATTTGCTCTGATAACGGACCACAGTTTGTGTCCGAAGAGTTTCGAAGATTTATGAAAAGGAATGGGGTAAGGCATTACACATCCGCCCCGTATCATCCAGCCACAAATGGATTGGCTAAGAGGTTCGTACAAACCTTTAAAAAAGCAGTAAAGGCCATGTGCGATGACGACATTCCACTGCAGCATAAGGTGGACAATTTCCTGTTAGCCTACAGAAATGCGACACATGCAGTCACCAACCAGGCCCCGGCCATGATGTTCTTTAACCGAAGGTTGAGATCTCGTCTGGATTTGCTCAGACCAAATGTACGAAGAGATGTTGAGAATAAGCAATTCCAGCACATCAATGAGAAGCCGACAAGGAGCTTCAATGTAGGGCAACCAGTCTTGGCCCGCGACTACCGAACAGAGAAATGGCAACCAGGAACGATGTGCACACGGCAGGGGCCACTAATGTACACAGTGGATGTTGGGGAGAGCATCGTGAGACGCCATGCTGACCAGATCCTAGAGTCACAGGAACGAGTCAACCCCATGTCTCGGCCATACATACCTGGTGAGGAACCCGACGTACAGGTCGCATCTACCTCAGAAACAATAGCATTGGAAGCTGATGAATCAACTGACGACAGGGTGTTAGAATCGCCTCCGCGCCAAGAGCAAGACACTCGGGAAAGGCGTTATCCAGAAAGAATCAGGAAGCCTCCTCAAAGACTGAATTTATAAATAGACTATTTTCAGTTAATGTTGCATGTTAAAAGTGTTAATTGTAATTAGTTTGATATTTAATTGTTAAATGAGTGTTATGGTACTGTTAATCTAAAAGGGGAGGAATTGTAATGTATGTACCTTTAAGGGGGAGAACTACTTTTTACAGCTCCTGTCTCCTGTAGTACCGGCAGTGACCACACCTGTATATAAACCCTGAGTAGTGATCTGTACAGTCAGTTGCAGTTTGAACCCTCATTCAGTAAACACCTGTTGATCGTTCCCTGCAGTCTTTGTCTGATTATTGAAGGACACAACATTAAGATACACGGATCTAACAGCACTGATACTAGGTGAGGATCAGACCCACACAGCCAAGTTGTCTTCCAAAGCAGCGCGTAATCTCTCACAAATGAATAATGGTCGGTTGGGTGAGGTACCAGAGGGAATCGCATACCAGCATTAGTCACTGTCTCAAGGAGAGCGTGAAGGAAAATGGTTGGTTTTCTTACCGAAATTCTGCTGCTTCACCTTGCTCTTCATTTATTCCTTTATTAACCTTTGCATTCTGACCGAGCATATGGCAAATATTACAGGGCTGGGAAATGGGACAACCCTTTCACTCTAACCGGCCCCACCCCCCACCCCGCCAATCCTCCCATCCCAACCAAGGTGCTCCTGCATGCCAATTGCCATGATGGAAAGAACGTCAAGCTTCAAGTGGAGTCGAAGCATCAAACCATTGTTTCTTTCCCATGCCCAGCATACATGGAACTTGTGCCAACTTCATGAAGGGCAAGGAAAAAAAAACATAATAAATCACAGCCTGTCACTGAATTTCAGAACCTCACCAGATTTACAAGGATGGTTCCAGGGATGAGGGACTTCAGTTGCTTGGATAGACTGGAGAAGCTGGGGTTTAAGAAGTTTGAGAGGAGATTTGATCGAGGTATTCACAATGGGTCTGGACAGAGTAGATAGAGAGAAACTGTTCCCATTGGCGGAAGGGTCGAGAACCAGAGGACACAGATTTAAGGTGATTGGCAGAAGAACCAAAGGAAACATGAGGAAAAACTTTTTTACGCAGCGAGTGGTTAGGATCTGGAATGTTCTGCCTGAGAGGGTGGTGGAGGCAGATCCAATCGTGGCTTTCAAAGGGAATTGGATAAGTACCTGAAGGAAGTAAAATTTGCAGGGCTACAGGGAAAGGGTGGGGGAGTGGGACTAGCTGAAGTGCTCTTGCAGAGAGCCGGCACGGGCTCGACGGGCCGAATGTCCTCCTTCTGTGCTGTAACCATTCTATGATTCTATGATTCAATGAACAGGCCCCAGGAGTGTAAACTGTTCAATTGTAAATGGGCAATTGGATAAATCATTGCCAGATAACGCAAACTGTGGCTCCAAGACACTCAAGTATTCTTGTTTCATGTGTGATGGAATTGGAAGAGTGTCTCTAGCTAGTTCAGCTGCATCAGAGTGGAAGACCTCCCTGAATTTGGCCTTGGGCTTCTTCAGAAACAGAAGTTGTACCTTCTGAGATTACAGTAGCATCTGCAACACATTATATTGGATCTTCATTTTAATCTCCTAAGGGTCCTGCGAGATTCTGCAGAGTCTGGAGTAATATATTTATGGGTGGTTGGGGTGGGAGAGGAGTGGCTAGAACTTCATTCCTAAATGACCTCCTCCTCTGTCCATCCCCACCCCACCCCCCTCCCTCCAAAGGTGCTGATTCATGCTGGAATATTGTTCCACAATGGCTAGCCACTAACTCCTCCAACTGGGCCTTCTTCAAGTGTGAGCCGAGACTGTATGAGTTGGCAGGGTGAGTCATTGTGGTGGGAACACTGTCTGAACCCAATCTCATGCTCACCCACTATCCACCCATGCATAGCTTCCAGCAGGAGTCTAGCTTGGGTAACAGGAGGGAGAGCACTGTCTGGCCTTCCCATCCGCCTTGTCCAAGTGTGCTAACTGTGGTGTATGTAACCGTTCCACCTTAAGAGAACTATTTTAAGAGATGCACTACTTTATCTTGGCTGCTGTATACTGTAATACCGGTGGTGACCACACCGGTATATAAGTGCTGTGTAATGATTTATTGGGCAGTTCAGCCTGACCTCCGACTAGTAAAGACCTGTTGAATTTACTCTTGTGGTCTGTGTGCAGTGATTCTTATTAACAATAACTAGAACACACAGACTTAACAGTGGCGACGATGACGATCTTACCCTGCGGCAGAGATATATCCAAGGCAGTTTAACGGGTGTCGAGAAGAGGCATCCGCCCTCATCATCCTGCTGAGAAAAGACTCGGGTCTGAAGAGCAAGGAAGAATCCTGACACGAAGCCTTCCATCAGCAACAGGCAGTGATCATCCCTTCTATCACGGTGGTGGGTAAGCCGATCAGCGACGAGCAGCAAGTCGGCCACGTTGGCTGTGAAGTAGGGGAGGGAAAAACGGAGGATATAAGGGCGGAGAACTCGACCACGGCCGGGGAAAAGAGCCGGACAGAAGTCGGGGCCAGAGGCGCTGAGACTGGGGCAGCGTAAGGCACGGGAGCCGCGGTGAATGCAAACGCAGCCGGTGTAAAAGACCAGGCTGCAAGCGGGCTGGGAGACGCAACAACGTCGAGAGAGAGCTCGACCGCGACCGGGGAAAAAGGCCGGGCAGCTACCGAGGCCGCGAGGCGCGGAATAAAATTTAAAAAAACCGCGGAGAACTCAGCCGCAGCCGGGGGAAAGGACCGGACTGCAAGAGGGGCTGGGAGGCACGATTTGAGAACCGCTGGGGAGGGCGAATGCAGCAATACGGCAATCGCCATTACAGCCAGCGGGGGAGAAAGGCAAACGCGGGAAGCCGCCATTTTCATAGGCGGGGGAAGAAGACAAGCGCGGGAAACCGCCATTTTGAAAAAAAGTAAAAGAAAAATTTCTTTTTGTTTCTCAAGAAGATTGCGAGGATGCCTAAGCGTGGTAACATCAACGATTTCGATCCCGATGTTGAAGATTGGGCCACGTATGTAGAACACATAGAGATTTATTGTAAGGCAAATAAAATATCAGATGAAGATAAAGCACTAACCTTACTAAACTCAATGGGTGCGAAGACATACGGGATATTGAAGCATCTTCTATCACCAGCTAAACCGGCGGATCAGGCTTTCGCTAATATTGTTGCTGTCCTGAGAAATCATTTGAACCCCACACCGCTGATGTTAGCGGAACGATTTAAATTTTATGCGAGAACGCAACTGAAAGAGGAAAGCAACGCGGAGTATTTAATTGAACTGCGTAAGCTAGCGAAATACTGTCAGTTTGGGGAAAGACTGACAGAGGCACTGAGAGACAAATTCGTGTGTGGATTGTCGAAAGAAGGAACACAAAAGCGGCTGCTTGAAGAGAATGATCTTACACTTGATAAGGCTGTCACTATTGCAGCATCGCACGAAGCCGCAGCGAGAGGCACTGCGGAAATGCAGCTGAAGGCAGCGGTACTCAGCGTAGATCAAATGGCTTTGGGTACAGCGAAATGTTATCGTTGTGGAAAGACAACACACGATCAGAACCAATGCTGGTTTAAAAATCAGGAATGTAGAAAATGTGGCAAGCTTGGTCACATAGCTAAAGTATGCCAGTCAGGAAAGAAGACCAGCAACAAAAAGTCACCGCAGGAAAAGTGCAGAAAGGTACATAAGGTGGCTGAGAAGAGTTCGGATGAACAGAATTCAGATTCAGACTCCAACAGCAAGGAACTGGGTAGTCTGAGAATTCACAATGTGAGTAAGGAAGCTGACCTACAAACTATCTGGGTCACACTTCAGATAGCAGGAGTCCAAGTGAAGATGGAATTGGACACCGGATCGGCGTTGACGGTCATGAATAAGCAAGATTACAAAAGGTTATTCACACATATTCCCCTACGGGATACGGAGATAGTATTGCAGACATACACGGGGCAAAGAGTATACCCCATCAGAAAGATAAAAGTCAAGGTGGTACACAAGGGCAAAGAACACCAAGGAATGGACTTATATGTACTACCTGAGGGAGGTCCACCACTTCTGGGACGGGAGTGGATCACGAAAATAAATATGGACTGGCACTCCCTAAAAGCAATAACGGTAGATTCCGGAAAAAAAGATGTCAAACCTGAACGATTGTCCAGAATATTGGATGAGGCTAAAGAGGTGTTCCAACAGTGACTGGGAACACTGAGAGGAATTACGGCAAAAATCAAGATTGCAGAACATGCAAACCCAAAATTTTTCAAAGCCAGACCGGTATCTTATGCGATACGACCTGCTGTGGAAGCTGAGCTGGAAGGGCTAGAACGTTCAGGAGTACTGTCTAAGGTGGACTGGAGTGAGTGGGCCATGCCCATTGTTCCCGTCATGAAGCGTTCATCGAGTAACAAGCCAGGGGAACCGGGGAAGGTCCGCATCTGTGGAGACTTCAAGATCACGGTTAATCCGGTGCTTCACACGGTGCAATATCCGCTTCCGCGGATTGAGGATATCTTTGCTTCATTGTCTGGCGGGAAACACTTCACCAAGATAGACCTGGCGCAAGCGTACTTACAGATGGAAGTTGAGGAAGAGTCGCGCCAGTATCTCACAATCAACACGCACAGAGGCTTGTATCGATATAATAGACTGGTTTTTGGAGTGGCTTCGGCTCCAGCAATTTGGCAGAGGGCCATGGAGCAGGTATTACAGGGAATTCCAAGCACTCAATGTTACTTGGACGATATCCTGATTACAGGAGATGACGATGAGGAACACCTTGCAAATTTGAAACTGGTGCTCACCAGATTGAAGGAATATGGACTTCGAGTTAATCGCCAGAAATGTGAGTTCTTTCAGAAACGGATCTCGTACTGTGGTCATGTCATTGACCAGGAGGGGCTGCACAAGTCACCTGACAAGATTGAAGCTGTTGTGAAGGCTCCCGCTCCGGAAAATGTATCCCAGTTGAGGTCGTTCCTTGGGTTGATTAACTATTACCATAAGTTTCTGCCAAATCTATCCACGGTGCTGCACCCGCTGAACGCTCTTTTGCAGAAAGAAGTACCATGGAAGTGGAGCGAGGACTGTAAGAAGGCCTTTCGCAAAAGCAAGGCATTGATAACCTCAGAGGAAGTGTTGGCTCACTTCAACCCAACGCTACCTATTCGTTTAGCTTGTGATGCTTCTCCTTATGGTATTGGAGCAGTACTCTCACACAAGTTGCCAAATGGCTTGGAAAGGCCAGTCGCATTTGCATCCAGATCATTGACCTCCGCTGAGCGCAACTATGCTCAGATAGATAGGGAGGCTCTCAGCCTTGTGTGGGGAGTAAAGAAGTTTAATCATTACCTGCAGGGCCAGAAGTTTACACTGCTGACAGACCACCAGCCGTTGGTATCCATTTTTAACCCTAAGAAGGGTGTTTCGGTGATGACAGCACAGAGGCTCCAGAGATGGTCCCTTTTCCTAGGGGCACATCAATATCAGATAGAATTCAAAGGTACAAAGCAGCATGGTAATGCTGATGGGCTGTCGAGCCTGCCACTACCTACTGAGGAGGAGGCACCGACGGTTGACCCGGTGGAGTTATTTCACTCGACCATCATCGAATGTTTACCTGTCACCAATGCAAATATTGAAAGGGAGACTAGGAATGACCCGACACTGTCCCGGGTCTACGAATTGACAGTAAAGGGATGGCCAGCCCATGGTGATCCACTGTTACTGGCATTCTCAGCAAGACGAGAACAGCTGTCCATCTGTCAGGGAACATTGATGTATGGAACAAGGGTGATTATCCCTCCTAAGTTAAGAGAGAGAGTTCTAAAAGAACTACATGAAGGTCATCTGGGGGGAGTCAAGATGAAAAGCCTTGCTAGGGCTTATGTGTGGTGGCCGGGTATTGACCAACAGATAGAGGATCTGACGAAAAGCTGCTCAGGGTGCCAAAAAGTCCAAAATGCACCTCCAATTGCACCGCTGCATCCATGGGAATGGCCTTCAACCCCATGGCAACGTGTACATATTGACTTTGCTGGTCCATTCATGGATTCCATGTTTTTAATTGCGGTGGACGCACATTCTAAATGGCCAGAAGTGATTAAAATGACTACCACTACCTCGGAGAAGACGATCGCGGTGCTAAGAACGATATTTGCAAGAAATGGATTGCCAGAGCAAATATGTTCAGACAACGGACCACAGTTCGTGTCAGAGGAATTCCAGAAATTCCTGAAGAAGAATGGGGTGAAACATTATACCTCTGCCCCATATCATCCAGCTACGAATGGGCTGGCCGAGAGGTTTGTACAGACGTTCAAAAAGGCAATAAAGGCCATGAGCGAAGATCAGATTCCACTGCAACACAAGGTGGACAATTTCCTACTGGCATATTGAAACGCCACCCATGCAACAACAAACCAAAGTCCTGCCATGATGTTCTATAACAGGAGGTTGCGGTCCAGGTTGGACTTGTTAAAACCAAATGAGCGGAGGGAAGTCGAAAACAAACAGTTCCAGCATATCAATAACAAGCCCACTCGGAGTTTTGAAATAGGACAACCGGTGTTAGCCAGGGACTATAAAAACGAGAAATGGCAATCTGGAACAATTCGGGCCAGACAAGGACCCCTGATGTACACGGTAGATGTTGGTGAAAATGTAATGCGACGTCATGCTGACCAACTGGTGGGATCGAGAACAAGGGTCGAGCCCATGGTTACGACAGAGACAACCGTGGAGGAAGTTAGTGAACCTGAAGCATCTACCTCAGAAGTGAATATACCTGATGATGATGTCCTATCCATAGGGGATCAACTAGATGAGTCACCCCAGCAACGAGAACCAGAGACCCCTGAAAGGCGTTATCCATCTCGGATCAGGAGGCCTCCTCAGAGACTGAATCTGTGAACTATTTTTACATGAAGTTGTGTATATATGTTATTATGTTATGTTTAATGGGGAATATATACTGTTAAGCTAAAAAGGGAGGATTGTGGTGTATGTAACCGTTCCACCTTAAGAGAACTATTTTAAGAGATGCACTACTTTATCTTGGCTGCTGTATACTGTAATACTGGTGGTGACCACACCGGTATATAAGTGCTGTGTAATGATTTATTGGGCAGTTCAGCCTGACCTCTGACTAGTAAAGACCTGTTGAATTTACTCTTGTGGTCTGTGTGCAGTGATTCTTATTAACAATAACTAGAACACACAGACTTAACACTAACACCTACAGCGGCCAGGTAGACGGACATTTGCTAATTCAGCACATATTTGGGGTACGGTAGCTGAGTGGTTATGTTATAGGGCTAGTAATCCTAGAGGCCTTCATTAATCATCCAGACACAGGAGTTGAAATCCCACCATGGTTGTTTAAGAACTTGAATTCAGTTTTTTTTTAAATGTCCGGTATCAGTAAATGTGATCATGAGGCTGTCGGATTGTTGTAAAAGTCCAACTGGTTTACGAATGTGCTTTCGGGAAGGAAACCTGCCGTCTTTACTTAGTCTGGGCCGATATGCGGCACCAGTTTCACACCAACGTGGTTGACTCTTAACTGCCCTGTAAAGTGGCCTAGTGAGGCACTCAGATGTACCTGTGTAAGAACATAAATAAGAACATAAGAAACAGGAGCAGGAATAGGCCATTCGGCCCCTCGAGCCTGCTCCGCCATTCAATAAGATCTGATCTTGGCCTCAACTCCACTTTCCTGCCCGCTCCCCATACCCCTTGACTCCACTGTTTTTCAAATGTCTGTCTATCTCCGCCTTGAATATATTCAATGACCCAGCCTCCACAGCTCTCTGGGGTAGAGAATTCCACAGATTCCCGACCCTCTGAGAGAAGAAATTCCTCCTCATCTCCGTTTTAAATGGGCGACCCCTTATTCTGAAACTACGCCCCCTCGTTCTAGATTCCCCCACGAGGGGAAACATCCTCCCTGCATCTACCCTGTCAAACCCCCTCAGAATCTTATATGCAAGAAGGAGGCGCACCACCACCTTCACAGGGAAACTCGGGCTGGGCAGTAATTTCTGGCCTTGCTAGCGACGCCCACAGCCTGAGAGCGAGTAACAAGTAAATGTGGCACCTGATACTCTCCAGGGCCCAAATGGCTCGGTATCACATCAGACTGTGCATTTACCTACGAATCCATGGAGGGGAATGTTTCCCCTTCAGCTTAAAGTTCTGATGTCCGAGCTCCAGATAGTACAATGATTATGCAATGGCCGGATGTGCTTGAAGGGTACGGAGACAAGTTGCACAACTCCACTGGGGAAGCTCAGACAGTTGCAACTGCTCAGAGCCTTGAAAACGTTCCTAAACTTTCATTTTTTGGAACTGATCTCCATGCAGATCGATCGTTTTTTACATTCTGCCCATGGTGCACAGCCCTGCTATTGCAGTGGTTGGAGTTTTCACGGTATAGAATGATGCAGCACAGAAGGAGGCCATTCGGCCCATCGTGCCTGTGCCAGCTCTATGAAAGAGCTCTCCACTTTAGTCCCACTCCCCCTGCTCTTTCCCCATAGCTCTACAAATTTTTCCCCTTCGAGTATTCATCCAATTCCCTTCTGAAAGTTACTACTGAATCTGCTTCCACCGCCCTTTCAGGCAGCGCGTTCCAGAACGCAACAAAGCGCTGCGTAATTTTTCTTCCTTCGTGTCGCC
Organism: Somniosus microcephalus; assembly: GCF_052327205.1. NCBI lineage: Eukaryota > Metazoa > Chordata > Chondrichthyes > Squaliformes > Somniosidae > Somniosus > Somniosus microcephalus. Next base: position 121,120,672 of record NC_141000.1, on the reverse strand, counting down.
TCTGGTTCTTTTGCCAATTACCTTAAATCTGGGTCTTCTGATTACCGACACTCCTGCCACTAGAAACAATTTCTCCTTATTCACTCTATCAAAACCCTTCATGATGTTGAACAGCTCTATCAAATGACTGCCCATTGCGGAAAGAGTGGTGCTTCATAACGTAATGACATCAGGTCAACATTATAATGAGGTCAGCGGAAATACTGGCGTCTATATCAGAGTAGATTTTATAAATTAATTCCGATAGATCTTCGCATGAGAAGAGGGCATATTGGGATTCATTTTAGTAGGTGGAAATTTATTTGCGACAAACCCGAATTCCTGATGTGTGCTCCCGTTGTTTGAATGTCTGCGCTAATTTGTGAAATGTACTCCATGGTGCCTTAACGTGTTGCTGAAACATCTCAAAGCACTTCGTACAATGAGTCACTTTGGAAGTACATTGACCATCATGTAAGTAAATGGGGCAGTCACTTTGTATACAGCAAGATCCCACTATCGGCAATGAGGCGAGTGACCAGTTTGCTTTTTGTGCTGTTGGTTGAGAGAGGAACATTCCTCAGGGTACTGGGAGAAGTGCTTGCCTCCTTTGAATAGAGCTTCAATGCCCACTTGAACAGCCTGTGTGTCAGCCGTGGTTCAGTGAACGGCACTCTCGCCTCTGAGCCAGAAGGCCGTGGGTTCAAGTCCCACTCCAAAGCCTCGAGCACAAAATCCAGACTAACACTCCAGTGCAGTGCTGAGGGAGTGCTGCACTGTCGGAGGTGCCGTCTTTCAGATGAGCCGTTAAACTGAGGCCCCATCTGTTCCCTCAGGTGGACGTAAAAGATCCCATGGCACTATTTCAAAGAAGAGATGGGGAGTTCTCCCTGGTGTCCTGGGCAATATTTACCCTCATATCACTAAAATAGACTATCTGATGATTATCAGGTTGCTGTTTGTGGGAGCTTGTTGTGTGCAAATTGACTCCTGTGTTTTCTACAACAGTGACTACACTTTAAAAGGTACTTCAGTGGCTGTAAAGTGCTTTGGGATGTTTTGAAGGATGGGTAATATACAGTTAACACACTATTACAAAGAATTTGCATTTATATAGTGCCTTTTATGTCCTCATGATTTTCCAATATACTTCACAGCCAATGAAGTATTTATGAAGTGCTATAACTCAGGCATACACAGTTAGACAATTCGCACACAGCAAGGTCCCACAAACAGCAATGAGACAGATGACCATTTAATCTGCTTTTGTAGAGTTGGCTGAAAAAAAAAGTTTTCAAAAGGGAGTAACACAAACACAGACACATATAATCAAATAAAGGGTAGGTGTAACTTGCTGATAATAATGGATGAACATTCAAAGCCTCCGTATGACATGCTTTCACCCGTTCTGTTAAGGGGCACATGTTAACATCTCCCTTCCAAACAACAGAATGAGGAATGTCGTACGATTGCAATGAATACCTTATCATCAGCAGTCATTTCCACCTTTGAATGAGATGAACATGTTTTTTCCCCCCTTTAATTTATAGACTAAAGTCAAACTAGCCAACAAAGTTGATCAAATTAATGAGAATGTATTCATGTGCAGCATGTTCATTATCTTGCATACCTCTTAACGAGAATACTGGGCATCTGAAGGCAGATTACAAGGTGCCAATCCCATCGAGAGGTGCAGACCGTGTGGTGAGGACAAAGGGCTGAAGAATACACCACTATTGCTAAATGAACAGCATTTACTGGAAGTCACAGACACAATTTAGATGTTCACGTTCTTCGCATTGTTGCATGTGGGAGGTCTTCAGCTTATGCGCTTGGCCACAGAAGATGCACAACGAGGGGGGAGAGTGCAGAGGAGTTAAACTATGGCCCGTAATTTCCGATAGGCTTTCTGCCTCCTATCGGGAAAAAGATCTACGCCCTTACCTGAGGGCTGACGAGGTCCGGCCATTTCCGCTGCTGGGTCTCTCCTGGTGCGCGCACAGAGGCCCAGGAATCCCAGGGGCGCAGGCGGTTCGCAACCGTCCCTGGGGTCACGTGGGCCAGGCGAGCCAATGGGAGAAGGGAATCCCCCTTCGCGCTTTTGACAGCTGAGACATGTCAAAAGTATGAATGGGGATCCTTGAAAAAAGACATCAAAACATTAAATACATTTTTTTTTTAAACCATCACGTTTTTAAAATGAGTTAAAATGACATTAAATTAAATACTTTTTTAAAAATTTAATGTTTTGAAAAAAATAATTAAAGTTTTTTACAGGGCTAAAAATCAACTTGCCTTTTTTAAAAGTATTTTAAAATTATAAATGAGTGAAAAAAAAATATTTTTTCACTTTTTTAAACTCTTATGCTGGTAAAAGCAGGCCTTACGCCTGCTTTTACCAGGTGTAAGATTTTTAAGGGATTTCAGCGGGCGGAGGTTGTGCAGAAAGCGGAACTCTCCACCCGCAGAGGCCCTTCTCCAGGGCAGGCGGAGGATCAGTCAAGAGGATTCTTGACAGATCGGAAATGTCGGTTTTCAGCTCATGCGCTTTGCATGCCTGAAACCGGCACTTGCGAGGTCCCTACAGGTGTGTACACAGCTCGTACACACCCGTAGGCATCGGAAATTACGGGCCAATATGAATTAAAGTGTGGGTACGGCCCCACATCCTTGTGAACCGTGGGGGCAGCTTGATACAAAGTTGGGTTGTCAGCAGAGGCCTGCAGTGTAGGCCGGGTTTGCATGTACTCGCTCTTCGCCTTTGAAAGAAGCTGCGTAGGTGTGTGGTGAGAGAAAAGAGTTCCTAAAAAGTGGTGCAGTGGAAAAAGGAATACAACTCAGTTTAAAAAATCAAGGACATGAGGGAGAAGGGTAATGACCCTTGATCCCAGGCTGAGCTTTTTGTTATGACGGGCCTGTTCCTATAGTTATAGTTTCAGAATAAAGGGTCACCCTTTTAGAACTGAGATGAGGAGGAATTACTTCTCAGAGGGTCATAAATCTGTGGAATTCTCTGCCCCAGAGAGCCATGGAGGCTGGGTCATTAAATATATTTAAGGTGGAGATAGACAGTTTTTTGCAAGATAAGGGAGTGAAGGGTTATGGGGAGCGGGCAGGGAAGTGGCTTTGAGCCCAAGATCAGCCATGATCTTATTGAATGGCGGAGCAGGCTCGAGGGGCCAAATGGCTTACTCCTGCTCCTATTTCTTATGTTCTTATGTTCCTAGAGGCGTAACTATGTATGGAAAGCTTGGCAGGAACACAGCATAGACAATTTCAGGCGTGTAAATTGGAGGAAGAGTTATGTCTGTCTCAACTGCACCACCCCCCCTTTCCAAATGGCTGTGCCTAGGTATTAGTTTAACACAAGAACCTTAACACAAGAGGGAGGGGAATAAATGTTTTAAAATTTGGGCCTACCTGAGCAGGATTGTTCCAAAACAGCAGCAGAGTCGTTGAGTAAGAAACGGTGAGCGTTGAACTTACCTGTGCAGGTGAAAAACTTGGACTCGCCCACACTGAGCTCCACTTTGCCCAGAGAAATAGTCACTTGAAGCGTCGCTAAGATAACAAAAAAAAAGAGAAGATAAAACACAATTTATTTGAATCTCTGAACCTTAATGGAATCCAGATTGCAGCCTGTCCCTCATTCTCTGCTATCGATCTTCGTTCCATCTTCCCCACATTAGGTTCATACAGACATAACCCGAAAGTCAATAACACACTTTGAGAGCCTACTTGTGAAGATGAGGGAATGGGATGCAAACGCAGAGGCTGCTCAAGAGCTGGAGTTAATGGAAATTGTTGAAAATGTTATTCGACAGGCCGAACACTTGAGCTGCTCTGAGTGCCGGCTGTTACACAGATTGGAACACCTGTGCGGTCCCCAAGATTGTAGAAAAAAATATATACAATCATAGTCAGTAATCAAAGAAAAAGTTTATTATCTGACACTGACCCGTTTTTCCAAATCACCGCTCGATATTGGCATTCCTTGAGAGACTGCCTTGCAAAGCAGTTTAATATTATGACTCGTTCCAACTTCACCTCCCTGCCCTGACCTATTCTTCTTCCCCTCCTGGTTTCCAGCTACGACTCAGCCCCGTGGGGGGAACCAGCCGCTTACGATCACCAACCCTCCAGGATTGCTCAGGCATTAAAGCTCAATCTCCCGGACAGTGCCGTGAGCTAAAATCCCGGGGAGAAAACCATAGGGGTCTTAAAAAAAAACAACAACAAAAAAATTGCGTGCGTGTGTTTTTTGTGCTATTTTCTTCGAACGCTTTCATTTATTAGTTATAAAAATATTGGAGGTGGGGAAACCGGCTGCTTGACTGACAGTCAAGAATCATCCCGTCGGGAGGCGCTGTGCCTCGAGGATGGATGTGCCGGGTGACCAATGGCGTTGGTGTGGGGGCGGGGAAGCTGGGGGTGGGAGGTCATGTGATGAAACCTCCAGTAACATGTCCAACCTGCTTTGGCGACCCGACCTCCGCTACCTCACCCAAGAGTCCATTCGTCAAGGGTGAGCCTAAACAACAACAACAACTTGCATTTATATAGCGCCGCTAACGCAGTAAAATGTCCCAAGGCGCTTCACTGAAGCGATTATCAGACAAAAATCTGAGACACTATGACAGCCGACCAAAAGCTTACTCAAAGGTGTAGGTTTTAAGGAGCATCTTAAAGGAGGAAAGAAAGAGGCGGAGAGGTTTAGGGAGGGAATTCCAGAGCTCAGGGCCCAGGCACCTGTAGGCACGGCTGCCAATGGTGGAGCGAGGAGATCGGGGATGGGTCAGGAGGCAATTCAGCTGTGAGGCGATGAGTCTAGCCCGCTCCGCACAATTTGCCCTTTCTAGCAGGGGGGGGGTGTGCTGGATGAAGAGTGGAAAGCTGATCCTAACTACCCCCCGCCCCCCATATCAACCCTCCAACTAACCCAGGGTACTGAGCCTAATTTTAATGTCCCTGGCTGAAGCCAGTGTTCTGAGCACAGTGTAGAGATGGAATCCTGGGTGTCATTTGTTCGAGTCGTTCAGTAAATAACACAGAGGAGCTCCTGGGCCTGAAAGAGCAGAATTACACAGAAGGTCAGACCGCAGGCCAGATTTTGACTATCAACCGGCCGATCACCGACCATAGAAGTGGAACAAATGACTTATAAGAAAGCAAGATAGTACGGGTATTGAGGAATATGGAAGGAGGGCAGGAGTATTAAAAAGATAAAGAGTTGCTGACCAACAAAATGGCGGGGTTGACTCGATAGCCTGAGTGGCCCATTCCTGTGTCTATGTTTGTGTGCAGATACAGTCATCTACAAGTGCGTCGGCAGAGGGGAGTCTGAATTGAATTTATATGAGCTCATACAGTTACAGGAGTGCATCAGCGCATCATATCATTTCAGTTGTGTCAATTCAGCATTCTTCACTCTGATGTTGATTAACTAATCATAGATCACAGTATCATACAGCAACTCGCCAAGGCTTCTTCGGCAGCACCTCCGAAACCCGCAACCTCTTCCACCTAGAAGGACAAGGGCAGCAGGCGCTTGGAGCACCATTGCCTGCAAGTTCCCCTCCAAGTCACACACACCATCCTGACTTAGAAGTATATCGCCGATCCTTCATCGTCGCTGGGTCAAAATCCTGGAACTCTCTCCCGAACAGCACTGTGGGAGCACCTTCACCACACGGACTGCAGCGGTTCAAGAAGGCGGCTCACCACCACCTTCTCAAGGGCAACTAGGGATGGGCAATAAATGCTGGCCTTGGCAGTGATGCCCACATCCCAAGAGCGAATAAAAAAAAGAGGCCATTTGGCCTATCGTGCCTGTGCCGGCTCTTCGAGCTATCCAATCAATCCCACTTCCCCAGCTCGTTCCCTATAGACCTGCAAATTTCTCCTTTCTTAAGAATATATCCAATTCCATTTGGAAAGTTACTAATGAATCTGCTTCCACCGCCCTTTCAGGCAGTGCATTCCAGATCGCAACAACTCACTGCATAAAAAAGTCCTCCTGATCTCCCCCTTGTCCTTTTGACACTTATCTTCAATCTGTGTCCTCTGATTTCCAACCCTCCTGCCAGTGGAAACAGTTTCTCCCTATCGAAACCCCTCATAACTTTGAGCACCTCTATTAAATCTCCCCTTCACCTTCTCTGCTCTAAGGAGAGCTATCCCAGCTTTTTTAGTCTTTCCGATGAGTGAACTGCATGACAGCCCAGTGGGCTAAATTCAGCTATGCTGACTGGACACGCAGGCTGCATTCCTGGTTTGCCTTGAGTTATCTGAACTCAGTCAGAGCCCTACAGTCGGGGCAGTGCAGTTAATCTCAGTAATTGTGAAGCTGGGGTGGGGGGGAACATCTGCCTGGCTTTTCTGTGGCGTGGTCCCACGTAGACGGTGTTTGTGTGTGGAGGTTGGATGAGGGCACGTTTGGATTCGGTTATTGTATGCCTGATGGAAAATGAGATTTAATATGGTCAAACATAAATGATCCCCAATTGAATTGGGCATTCAGTGTTGCTCGGCGACAGTACATATACTGGAGGCCATAGCAAGGACACTGCAGCCATTTTTAACCATTTCTTTCATTTTGCTTCCTGTCCACAATTGGATTCTCATGAGCCTTTGTGTTAATGGTTATACTATTTTTTTGCCCCAGCACAATTACTCACATCAGTGTGTTTCCCAATGGGAATTCTCCTAACTGAAAAGGATGAGGAGGATGCATGGAGGGATGTCAGGCATTGTTCACACCTGCCAGGACCTGCACTTGTGACACTTTAGATGGAGGTGGCCAAGACCCTACCTTGGTGTCAGCCATGGCTCAGTGGGTAGCACACTCGCCTCTTGAGTCAGAAGGTTGTGGGTTCAATTCCCACTCCAGAGACTTGAGCACATAATCTCAACTGATACTACACAACAGTGCAGTGCTGAGGGAGCGCTGCACTGTCGGAGGTGCCGTCTTTCAGTTGAGACGTGAAACGGAGGTACCGTCTGACCTCTCAGGTGGACGTAAAAGATGCCAAGGCATTAATTCGAAGAAGAGCAGGGGCGTTCTCCCCGGTGTCCCGGCCAATATTTATCCCTCATACAACATCACTAAAAACAGATTATCTGGTCATTTATCACATTGCTGTTTGTGGGAGCTTGCTGTGTGCAAATTGGCTGCGGCGTTTCCTACATTACAACAGTGACTGCACTTCGAAAAGTACTTCATTGGGTGTAAAGCGCTTTGGGATGGCCGGTGGTCATGAAAAGCGCTATATAAATGCAAGTCTTCCTTTCTTTCGTTAGTGGATGATTGGTGCAGGTGTAGACTCTGCATCTCCTGTGTCCGTCCTAGCAGCTCCCAAGAGCGGTGCACCTCCATCCCAAGAGGCTGATAATATTTTTGCAGCAGCCGTACTGTAATAAGACAAATCAGTGGTGGCCCGGGAACAGGACAATGAAAGCAGTTGAATGATATTGCGCTGTATTTCATTGCACCTCGGCAAACTTAGACCCTGCAGTTCCCCGCGTCTTGTTGCTGCTCTGCACATTATCGCGAAAGGATAAAGTGCACCAAGTATCGGGCCAGCTTGCACACAAAAAACATCTATCCTTGAAGATACTACCAGTGGTGACAGTGCCTGAGACAGTAGAGTACATCATGCAAATTACATTTCACCATCGCTATGATCATTATCGCAGCAGCATAGGAAGGACTGCAGGACAGGTCATGCATTATTCTAACTGATGCCATTTTTACGCAGAACACCAAAGTTATCTTCAAAGACCTTAATGTGCTTGTTAAAGTTAAAATTCTGGATGCAGTGACTCATTACAGCCTGCCCAAGTGGCCAAGTACCCCGACAAAGCACGTCACCTGGATAAATATTGGCCTGCCCAATGAACCATTTTGAAATATTATATTAATATATATTACAGGGCTACAGGGAGGGAGGAGGGGCAGTGGGATTTGTTTTGCATTGCTCTAAAGAGAAAACAGGGGACAATGAGAGGGGTGCGACAGAGACGGTCGGGCAAAAGGAGATAGAAAAGTTGAGAGAGGAGCAGCCTACACATCATTAAACACCCACTCCTTCCGCCACCGGCGCACCACGGCTGCACAGTGTGTACCATCTACAAGACGCACTGCAGCAACTCGGCAAGGCTTCCTTGACAGCACCTCCCAAACCCGCGACCTCTTCCACCCAGAAGGACAAGGTCAGCAGGCGCATGGGAACACCACCGCCTCCAAGTTCCCCTCCAAGTCACGCACCATCCTGACTTGGACATATATAGTCATTATCTTCATCGTCACGGGGTCAAAATCCTGGAACTCCCTAACTTACGGCAGCGTGGGAGAACCGTCACCACACGGGCTGCCCACTGCCACCTTCTCAAGGTCAACTAGGGATGGGCAATAAATGCCAGCCTTGCTAGTGACGTCCGTATCCCGAGAATGAATTGGACAAAAACTATCCCCTACTGCTCTGGTTATTTTTGCACATAGTTGCTCAAAGCAACAGGATATGCTAATTGGACATAAGGCAATCCTTTCCAATTAACAACAGAAGGCCAAGGTGATGACCCCATAGAGTTACCAACAGATGGCATCAAATGTAAGTCAGGTTGACCAATCGCAGGATAAAAACCGCATTGCTTAATGGGTAAAAAGGCCACAATAATCTCTGGTACGTTAATGCAAAGCTCACGTGTGTCTCAGCCTCAGCTGTTGTGCGTGTATGGTACTCAAGGGAAAAGGAAAATATTCACTCCCATCTGGTACTGTACATCTGAGTGTTTGCTCCTGTACATATGCAATACAGACTAGATAAAGGAATCAATTAATCTCCATCTGGTAGTGAACAGCCTTAGTGTCAGCGACTGTACATGCACAGTACAGACCAGGTTCAAAGGGAACGATTCATTCCTGCCTGATAGCGTACAGCTCACGTATGCCTCAGTGTCAGCTACTGCACATGGACAATAAACAAGGGGCAAAAGAAATAACGAACTTTCACTTATATCGTGCCTTTCATGATCTCAGGACATCCCAAAGTTCTTTGTAGCCAATGAGGTATTTTTGAAGTGTAATAATATTGAAATGCAGGAAATGCGGCAGCCAATTTGCACACAGCAGTCTCAAAAACAGATGCTTGAATACTGCCGTGGGATGCATCTGAGAGAGCAGATGGGGCTCTCGGTTTAACATCTCATCAAAAAGACAGCACTCTCGGCAGTGCAGCACTCCCTCGGTACGGCACTGGGAGTGCCAGCCTTGATTACATGCGCAAGATGCTGGAGTGGGACTTGAGCCCATGATCTTCTGATTACTACCACGAACCAAGGCTGGCGCAAGTAATTCCTGTCCAGGTTTAAAACGTTTTCTTGTTTTCTCTTTTCCTTTGTATGGGTAGAATGCTGTTGCAATGTAGCAGAGCTGCTAAAACACTGTCTCAGGCAGTGGAGGCAGTTTGTCCCTTCTTGCCAATTCTCAATATGGCACACATCCCACCTCGGCCAAGCTGTCATGGGAGCGCTGAGTGGATCTAAACTCCAAAGCCGTTTTAAGATTTAATAATTCTGTAATTAAACTTTAATAACTTAGCAATTACAGACCTGATTAACACCAATACTTAGTAATTACAGCTGTTCATTGTTATCAAACCGTGTTGTTATCATTATAATTAATAGGGAATGAGTAGCGATGAAGAGCCAGGTAACAACCTTAGAACACAGTCAGTAGAATAAAGTATAAGATTGTATTTTTTGTATTATATTTCTTAATCTTAGTGGTTGAATTTTGTGCTTATTAAGGAGACGGATGTTAATGTAGGGGAATTGGAACACTTTCCCATTTCAGCCGTCCAGTGTCAACATCAAGCACACCCAGGTCAGGTAGATGCAGAGCGAAGCTTTATCCGCTTTATTCCGTCCATGTATTACAACCCAGCCTTGGCAGCAGGCCCCTAATACATCAGTCCAACATGATTCCATTCAGTACTGTATTGGCTATAAAGGGTTCTGAGGGGGGTTGACAGGGTAGATGCTGAGAGGTTGTTTCCCCTGGCTGCAGAGTCCAGAACTAGGAGGCATAGTCTCAGGATAAGGGGTCGGCCATTTAAGACTGAGATGGGGAGGAATTTCTTCACTCAGAGGGTTGTGAATCTTTGGAATTCTCTACCCCAAAGGGCTGTGGATGCTGAGTCGTTGAGTATATTCAAGGCTGAGATAGATAGATTTTTGGACTCTAGGGGAATCAAGGGATATGGGGATCGGGCGGGAAAGTGGAGTCGAGGGCGAAGATCAGCCATGATCTTATTGAATGGCGGAGCAGGCTCGAGGGGCCGTATGGCCGACTCCTGCTCCTAATTCTTCTGTTCTTATGTTCTAAAGTGCTTGAGGACATCCTGACGCCGTGAAAGGTGCTACATAAATGCAAGTTCTTTCTTTATGTGGACCAGCCATCCTGTGGCCTCTCACAGAGAGATAGTCAGATTATTGGCAATTTTTTTAACCTGCTTTGGGCATACGAGAAACTGGATATAGACCACCCAAATCTGATATTTTACACATACTTATCTTCTAATTTCTTCCCTCCTGTAATCTGAGCACCGCACCTCAGAGAGGTTTCTGCCAATGCTGCTTTGAAGCAGTCATTAACAGATGATTGTCCTAAGAACAACCCTCTCTCATTATTCCTCCTCTATGAAAAACTTGCATCTATATTGTGCCTTTCATGGCCTCAGGGAGTCGCAAAGCATATCATGGCCAATGAAGTACTTGTGAATCGCAGTCACTGTTGTAATGTAGGAGTAGGTGTCTATCTGTAGTGAGACAGATTAGGAAAGTAAGAATGTACTTATGAGTAGAGATTGTGTCGATTGGGCTTATACTCACTGGAGTTTAGAAGATTGAGAGGGGATCTCATCGAAACCTATAAAATTCTGTCAGGCCTGGACAGACTAGATGCAGGAAGGATGTTTATGATGGCCGGGGAGTCCAGAACCAGGGGTCATAGTCTAAGGATAAGGGGTAAGCCATTTAGGACTGAAATGAGGAGGAATTTCTTCACCCAGAGAGTGGTGAACCTGTGGAATTCTCTGCCACAGAGGGCGGTGGAGGCCAGTTCATTAAATATATTCAAAAAGGAGATGGATATATTTCTTAAGGCTAAAGGGATCAAGGGATATGGGGAGAAGGCAGGGACAGGGTACTGAATTTGGATGATCAGCCATGATCGCATTGAATGGCGGAGCAGGCTCGAGGGGCCGAATGGCCGACTCCTGCTCCTATCTTCTGTGTTTCTATGTTTACTTAGACTGGAATAGCCTATCTTGGTCCATCCGGCTGGTCCCAGTGTCTTGGAGATATCCTATTCCACGATACCTCTTGCAACCCTCTACAAAAACAACTTGCATTTATATGGCGCCTTTAACGTAGGAACATAGGAATTGCCAGATGAGAAAAGACCACGGCTCATTTATGTCGCCTACTACCAACCTTGCAGTCACAAGATGCAATGATAATAGAGTTGTTGACTAATCATAGCGATCAATCTCTATCAATTAGTCGACAGCAGACTCAGAAATGAGGTGAGGAAAACCCCCAGTGGTGGAGAGCTATGGGAACCACAGGTCCAAAGTCACCTGTTCCTCCCACACACTCTACCCTCACCACACGTCATGTCTCAAGTTACTCATGTACCGTATCCCAAAATGTTACTTTATGAAAGAAATCTGTTAATTTTCATTTGCATGAATCAATTCTAAAGTTTTACTCATGTTCATGATGTCCAGCTTATCCACTGTATTCCATTCAATACTTATTATATTTATAGAGGTGCCTATTTGCTGTGACTAATATGGAGATTCTGCCAGAATTCTCTTACAGTCTCTCTGAGTTTCCAAAAGAAAGTGCTGGAAAATGCGGAGGATGGATTTTACTGAAGCGTTCTGAGCCTCTGAGTGAAATACAGCAAGTCGGCGTCGTTGCATTTATTAAATAGTACATATTACAAAAACTCAGGAAAACACTTCAGGGAAAATAAAAGCTGGTGTTGCGGAGAAGCCTCAAGGTGATATGGGAGTGCTTTACATGACAACCAATTGACTTATTTAGCAGCAGAAAACTGACAAGTTTACACTTAAGAGTTCCTATTTAAATTTTGAATTAAATCAGTAATTCTACAAATTGCAGGGAATGGGAAGAGGTTTGACCCGTTAGATTCCTGTACCATGGAAGGGGGTGGGAAGACATTTGGTCCGTTGGAATTCTAAGCACTGGGAGTGAATGGGAAGAGTTTGGTTCCATTGGGATTCTATACAGTGGCAGTGAATGGGAAGGGGGCTTTGCTCCATTTGGATTCTGTAAAATAGGAATGAATGGTGTGAAGATTTTTCCTGCATTGAGGAAATCCCTAACACCATCAGTGCAAAGCAAATATTTCCAGCCATCAGAGCTGCTTCTTCTTTCAAATTCTCTAGTAAACTTGATGCAGCTCCAAGATACATAGCGCCACAACTTTATTTAGAGGGCATTACATGAGCAGACCTTCCCGAGTTGATTCTTGACGGGTCATTATAATGTGAAGCAGTCGGGTACAATGCAATTCCATACAATGGGAATCACTGGGAAGGTGTTTTACATATAAAATCTTATTTGTGACACCCCAACACTATCCAGATTTTTTTATTTTGTTGAAAAAACCTAGGTGAAGGACAAAGCCACCACAAAAGGATGAAAGAGTAGGTGATATAGCTTTCAAAGAGCCGGCACAAGCACAGTGGGCTGAATGGCCTCCTACTGCGCTGTATCGTTCTATGATTCTATGAGGAAGTGGGAATCAATTGATGCCAAGTTTGGATTATGACAGCCTGTACGCTGTAGGGTGAAGGGAAGACTGAGGGAGATGAGGCCTTCCGCAGGTTAGCGATCAAGGGTAAGGATCGGTTAGAATAGGAGGCGCGTATTTCAATGAAAGAAAGTCTTGCATTTCTATAGCGCCTTTCACGACCTCAGGACGTCCCAAAGCACTTTACAGCCAATGAAGTACTTATGGAGTGCAGTCATTGTTGTAATGTAGGAAACGGGGCAGCCAATTTGGGCACAGCAAGCTCCCACAAACAGCAATGTGATTAAAACCAGATAATCTGTTTTTGTGATGTTGATTTGAGGGATAACTATTGGCCAGAACACCGGGGATAACTCCCCTGCTCTTCTTCAAAATAGAGCCATGGAATCTTTTACATCCACCTGAGAGAGCAGACGGGGCCTCGGTTTAACGTCTCATCCAAGTTGACGGCACCTCCGACAGTGCAGCACTCCCTCAGCACTGCACTGGAGTGTCAGCCTAGATTTTTGTGCTCAAGTCTTTGAAGTGGGACTTAAACCCACAACCTTCTGACTCAGAGGCGAGAGTGCTGCCCACTGAGCCACGGCTGACACGTATAGAATGCAGGGAGGAGGACGAGTGCCTAGGATGGCATATTTGGTTCTTTTCCTTTCTATGCTGCATTGGTTAGGTTTTTTTAAAAATCTCAAATCGACTGAGCCTTGGGACGTTTTACTACGTTAAAGGCACTATATAAACGCAAGTTATTGTTGTTGTTGCCTGGTGTGGTACTAAGTTAATGGTTTGCAAGTCATTTATGCCTGGACCTCACCACCAATGTTCCCTCTAAGCTGCGCACTTGATCGGGAAGGTACTGTGCAGGCCGCTCACAAGCTGTTCTCTCTAAGATAGCGCGCATCATGGCCGCACAGCAAACTTATAGGCATCGCGCACAAAAAAATTAGCGGGAACATTTTATGTGTAAAACCCCTTCCCAGTGATTCCCATTGTATGGAATTCAACTGAACCCAACTGCTTCTCGTTAGGGGTATTGGCACTGGAAGAGAAACAGAAAATGACAAGCGTACTCAACCCATCAGGCAGCATCTGTGGGAAGAACAGAGGAGTTAATGATCCAGGTTAATAATCAATGTGCCCTGTCATTTTTTTTTGGGGGGGTGGTGGTGCGTGGGCCCTTTAACTGGCGGCGCGGCCCATTCAATTTTTCGTGCATGCGCGGTTATTAACATTGTGAAGCCGGTGAGTGGCCTGCAGGGGACCTCCAGACGGGAACATTTGTGTGGAACCTTCATCAGAACTGGAACTAATAGGTCTGCAAACAAAATATCTGCCAATCCAAACGGGCCAACACCCTTCCCATTCCCTCACGTTATATAGTCATTTTTGTCTCCTTCATCATTTCTATTTTTCTCCCCATAACTCTTCTCTTCATTCACTCGCTCTCCTCCTTCACTTACGTGACTGTCCTCCTTCACTCCTCTTTCCCTCTCTCTCTCCCTCTCTCCCTTTAACTCCTTCCTCTCTCTCCCTCCCTTCTCTCACCTCCTTTCTTCCTCTCCTCTTTCCCTGTTCTTTTCCTCTCCTCTTTCAATTCTGTTTCTCTCGTTCTCGCCTTCACTTCCTGGGATGAGAGCGATGTTCTATGAGGAGAGGCTGAGTAGAATGGTCCTATATTCTCGGGAGTTTAGAAGGATGAGAGGAGATCTCATTGAAAATTCTTACAGGGCTTGACAGGGTAGATGCTGAGAGGTTGTTTCCCCTGGCTGGAGAGTCTAGAACTAGGGGGCATAGTCTCAGGATAAGGGGTTGACCATTTAGGACTGAGATGAGGAGGAATTTCTTCACTCAGAGAGTGGTGAATCTTTGGAATTCTCTACAACAGAAGGCTGTGGATGCTCAGTTTTTGAGATCAATAGATTTTTGGAAACTAAGGAAATCAAGGGATATGGAGATAGGGCAAAAAGTGGAGGTAGAAGATCAGCCATGATCTTATTGAATGGCGGAGCAGGCTCGAGGCGACATATGGCCTACTCCTGCTCCTGTTACTTATGTTCCTCTTTCCCTTCCTGTACTTTTCGTTCACTCTCATCCTTCACTTCTGTTTCTCCCTCAGAAGAAGAAGAAGAAAAAAAAAAGACGGCGCTCCTTTAACTTGTGAAACATGTCATGTACAAGACTCCAGAGATAAATCCTGGATTATAGATGGGCTGTGTTGTTCTGTACTAATGAAAAGCATTTCAAGAGTTCGAGTGTACCACAGAGCCCAAACCACAACTGCGCCTGACTGTCAGCTGTTGAGCCCTCTTGACCTCTACACATTAGCAGGCATGAAGGGTTCGTGAACACAGTGCGCAGTAGAGCTGGTGCGGAAGGCTATTAGGATATAAACAGACATTCCAGCTTCTGATGCAGGAGGCTTCCAGGAAGCACAAAAGAAAGAAAGAACTTGCATTTATATGACCTTTCATGACCTCAGGATATCCCACAGCGTTTTATAATACTTTGTGAAGTGTGGTCACTGTTGTAATGTAGGAAACGCAGCAGAAAAATTGCACACAGCAAGATCCCACAAACAGCAATGAGATAATGACCAGCTACTGTAACATGTTTTCCGTAACGTTGGTTAAGGGAATAACGTTGGCCAGGACACCAGGGAGAAATCCCCTGCTCTTCTTCAAATAGCGCCATGGGATCTTTTATGTACATCTGAGAGGGCTGGCGGGGCTTCGGTTTAACGTCTTATCCGAGAGACGGCACCTCCGACAGTGCAACACTCCCTCAGCACTGCCCCGGGAGTGTCAGCCTAGATTATTTGCTGAAGTTTCTGGAGTGGGGGCTTGAGCCCACAACCTTCTGATGCAGCGTTCTGCCCGGTGCCCTGGCCAATACATACCTCAACCAACATCACTAAAAGAGCAGATTATCTGGTTATTATCTCATTGCTGTTTGTGGCAGCTTGCTGTGCGCAAATTGACTGCCACATTTCCTACAGTACAATGGTGACTACACTTCAAAGGTACTTCATTGGCTGTGAAGTGCTTTGGGATGCTCCAAGGTCGTGACCGGCGCCATATAAAGTCTTTCTTTCTTTTCATGATATAGACTCAAGTTGTTGTTAAGGTTTGAGACACATTATTGGGCCCAGGGGCAGAACAGAGAAAGCTTCATTCTAATAAACTGTACTGTCCCTAACCTGGATGCTGACACCAAATTGGCAAAGGTTTTCATACCCCGGCGCTACCATTTCTCACCTTGATGAGCTTAAAATTCGCCAGGGCAAAAAATAAATCAAAAATCGAGAAACAGATTTGGGTGGCAGGCGGTGACTAGTGGGGTACCGCAGGGATCAGTGCTTGGGCCCCAGCTATTCACAATACATATCAATGATTTGGATGAGGGAACAAAATGTAATATTTTCAAGTTTGCTGATGACACAAAACAAGGTGGGATTGTGAGTTGTGAGGAGGATGCAAAGATTTAGACAAGTTGAGTGAGTGGGCAAATACATGGCAGATGCAGTATAACGTGGATAAATGTGAAGTTATCCACTTCGGTAGGAAAAACAGAAAGGCAGAGTATTATTTAAATGGTGATAGATTGGGAAATGTTGATGTAAAAATGGACCTGGGTGTCCTTGTACACCAGTCACTGAAAGCAAACATGCAGGTGCAGCAAGCAGTTAGGAAGGCAAATGGTATGTTGGCCTTCATTGCAAGAGGATTTGAATACAGGAGCAAGGATATCTTACTACAGTTGTACGGGGCCTTGGTGAGACCACACCTGGAGTACTGTGTGCAGTTTTGGTCTCCTTACCTAAGAAAGGATATACTTGCCATAGAGGGAGTGCAGCGAAGGTTCACCAGACTGATTCCTGGGATGGCAGGACTGTCGTATGAGGAGAGATTGGGTCGACTAGGCTTGTATTCACTAGAGTTTAGAAGAATGAGAGGGGATCTCATTGAAATGTATAAAATTCTGACAGGGCTAGACAGACTGGATGCAGGGAAGATGTTTCCCCTGGCTGGGTCTCTAGAACGAGGGGTCACAGTCTCAGGATACGGGGTAGGATATTTAGGACTGAGATGAGGAGAAATTTCTTCACTCAGAGGGTGGTGAACCTGTGGAATTCTCTACCACAGAAGGCAGTCGGAGGCCAAGTCACTGAATATATTTAAGAAGGAGATAGATTTCTAGACACAAAAGGCATCAAGGGGTATGGGGAGAGAGCGGGAATATGGTATTGAGATAGAGGATCAGCCATGATCATATTGAATGGCAGAGCAGGCTCGAAGGGCTGAATGGCCTACTCCTGCTCCTATTTTTCTATGTTTCTAAGTTAAAAAAAACCCTCTCCGTATCTAAATCTCTGAAGAACGATCCCAAGGAGATGATGTTGCGGGAAGTTTGATGGACGACACTGAAACCTCCAAATAAACATAAACTGGGATGTTCATTTGCATTTACCTTACAGCAAGTGGTAAATTCGTTTTACGCAGAAGAAAAAGGTTATAGTTCAGGAAGGGTTCCATTATCGAACCATTTGTTATAAATTCACTTTGACAATTAATGTACCAGTTCAGTGAGCTGCGTTTAACGAGCCTCACAACAAAGAAATATTTCCATTTATATTAAGCAACAAAAAAAATCATAGAAGTTAACATTTGAAAGACCAATGACCTTGTCAAGTGGAACAATGGTCTAATTTTATTGACAAATACGCTTTTTCCATTCGGTTCAGAGAGATTCATCATTGAAGTAATGGTAAAAGCAAAATGGCTTGTAAACTGAATAGCAAAATTACATCCTGAATTAGTGACAGCACCCAGTGAGACTTGACACTGCACTCACCCTAATTTCTCTTTCCTTCCCTCCAACCCTAACCCTCTAAAATCAGTTGGTAGCACACTTGCCTCTGAAAGCACAAATTTGTGGATTCAAGTTCCACTGAGAAAGAAAGACTTGCATTTATGGAGCGCCTTGCATGACCTCAAGATGTCCCAAAGCGCTTTACACTCAATGAAGTACTTTTTGAAGTGTAGTCACTGTTGTAATGAGCATTTGAACATGTAGGCTGACACTTCTGTGCACGACTGAGGGCATGCAGCATTGCCATGGGTGCTGTCTTTCAAAAGCGATATCAAAGCAAGACTTCACGTGGTCAGTAAAAATCTCACAGCGCCGGAGGTCAGGGGTTTCTCCAAGTCTTGACCAGCTTTCCTCCTTCAACTAAAAACAGATTAACCTCATTGTTAAAAACAACAGAAAATGCTGGAAAAACTCAGCAGGCCAGGCAACATCCGTGGAGAGAAAATAGAGTCAACGTTTCGGGTCAAATCCTTTGTCAAGACTGGAAAAGCACAGGAAATGAAATAGATTAAGAGGCCAGGCTGGGAGAGAACAAAAGAGAAGTGAAGAGACATTAAGAGGTATTCAAAACCAGACGAGATGGTGATAGGACCAGTGGAGACAAAAGACGGCTCGGATTAGGTGTGAAATGCGTTGGCAGAATGGGAGACAGCTGCCGTGTGGGAGAGAAAAAAAGGGGGGAAGGACCAAAACAAAGGTGTGGATAAAAAATAAGTAAAAATGTAATGGGGGCCGAGGTTATGATCTGAAATTGTTGACAGTATCGAGGTACTTTTAGCCATTTCTCAGCGACCTGACAATGTATTATATAGATGCAAGTCTTTCTTTTTCTTTAGCTTGCTGGAACAGTGACAATATACAACCAGCTCTGTCTCTATTGATACATATTAACATAGAAGATAGGAGCAGGAGTAGGCCATTCGGCCCCTCGAGCCTGCTCCGCCATTCAATGAGATCATGGCTGATCATCCAAATTCAGTACCCGGTCCCTGCCTTCTCCCCATATCCCTTGATCCCTTTAGCCTAAAGAAATATATCCAACTCCTTCTTGAATATATTTAATGAATTGGCCTCAACTGCCTTTTGTGGTAGAGAATTCCACAGGTTCACCACTCTCTGGGTGAAGAAATTCCTCCTCATCTCTGTCCTAAATGGCTTACCCCTTATCCTTAGACTGTGACCCCTGGTTCTGGACTCCCCGACCATCGGGACCATCCTTCCTGCGTCCTGATCCCTTCCACAGTTAGGCCTGTCTCTTTGCACCTGGAATAGAATCTTACAGCACAGAAAGAGGCCATTTGACCCAGCGTACCTGTGCCGGCTCTTTGAAAGAGCTCTCCAATTAGTCCCACTCTCCTGTTCTTTCTCCATAGCCCTGCAAATTTCCCCTTTTCAAGTATATATCCAAATTCCTTTCTAAAGCTACTACTGAATCTGCTTCCACTGCCCTTTCAGGCAGCGCATTCCAGATCATCACAGCTCACCGAGTAAAAAAATCCCATCTCCCCTCTGGTTCTTTTGCCAATTACCTTAAATCTGTGTCCTCCAGTTACCGACCCTCCTGCCAGTGGAAACCATGTCTTTTTATTTACCCTATCAAAACCAGAAACCAGAAAAAACCCTAATACATGAGCCATTGTATACAGTTAGCTCCCTGTTGATGTGACAGTCACTCGCCTCATCAGTTGTTGTACAAAAGATAAGATGTGAATGTCACTAAAGGATTCAAAATGTTAATAAATGTAACATGGTGCTTGTGCATTGCCTACTGTCTCCTGGTGCATCTAATCTGTCTCCTGTGCTGTGTTGTATCTACTGTATCTTGTTTGTTGTATTTGTCCTTGTTTCCACTCTTTCTCCCAAGTTGTTGACACTCTTGTCTCCTGCATTTTTTAAATATTCGTTCCTGGGATGTGGGCGTAGCTGGCAAGGCCAGCATTTATTGCCCATCCCTAATTGCCCTAGAGATCTGCTGTACCTCAACAACAACAACTTGCATTAACCTTTGGTATCCACCAGCACCTTCTTCAACAACAGCAACTTGCATTTATATAGTGCCTTTAACATAGTAAAACGTCCCAAGCCGCTTCACAGGAGCGTTTTCAAACAAAATTTGCCACCGAGCCACATAAGGAGATATTAGGGCAGATGACCAAAAGTTTGGTCAAAGAGGTAGGTTTTAAGGCGTGTCTTAAAGGAGGAGAGAGAGGTAGAGAGGCGGAGAGGTTTAGGGAGGGAATTCCAGAGCTTAGGGCCCAGGCAGCTGAAGGCACGGCTGTCAACAGTGGAGTGATGGAAATCGGAGATGCGCAAGAGGCCAGAATTGGAGCAGCGTGGAGATCTCGAAGGCTTGTGGGGCTGGAGGGGATTAGAGAGATAGGAAGGGGTGAGGCCATGGAGGGATTTGAAAAGAAGGCTGAGAATTTTAAAACTGAGGCGTTGCCGGACCGTGAGCCAGGGGTGATGGGTGAACAGGACTTGGTGCGAGTTAGGATAGTGGATGAGCTGAAGTTTACGGAGGGTGTAAGATGAGAGGTTAACAGTAGAGCTTTGGAATAGTCAAGTGTCGAGGTAACAAAGGCATAGATGAGGGTATCAACAGCTTATATCTCGTGTTATATCTACTGTGCCTTCCGTGTTGCACCTACTCTGTCTCTTGTGTTGTATATATTCCCGGGTGTTGCATCTATTCTAACTATTGCCTCATATATCTACCTTTTCTGTATTGTATCTACCCTTGTTTTCTGAATATTCTTTATATCTTTTGTCTGGAGACGGAAGTTTCAGCAATTGTGCAGAAATCACGTGTGTTATGGG
Organism: Somniosus microcephalus; assembly: GCF_052327205.1. NCBI lineage: Eukaryota > Metazoa > Chordata > Chondrichthyes > Squaliformes > Somniosidae > Somniosus > Somniosus microcephalus. The sequence goes on along the minus strand of NC_141000.1, from coordinate 121,100,166 downwards.
ATGTGATTTACGCCAAATACAGACAGCGGATGAGATGTTAAACCGAGGCCCCATTTGCTCTCTCAGGTAGATGTAAAAGATCCCTTGGCGCCAATGTTCCCGCTAATCCTGGAGGTCCTGCGCAGGCCGCTCGCTGGCTTTTACATTGTAGAAACTGGGCATGCAGGATAATTTGAATGGGCCACGCAGCCAGTTAAAGGGACTGCGCACGAAAAAAAATTAGAGGGAACATTGCATGGCACTATTTCGCAGATGAGCCGGGGAGGTCTCCCCTGTGTCCTGGGCCAATATTTATCCCTCAATCAACATCAGAAAAACAGGTTATCTGGTCATGATCACATTGCTGTTTGTGGGAGCTTGCTGTGCGCAAATTGGCTGCCATGTTTCCTACATTGCAACAGTGACTAGACTTCAAAAAGTACTTGATTGGCTGTGAAGCGTTTTGGGATAGCCTGAGGTCGTGAAAGGTGCTATATAAATGCAAGTACAGGAAACTCTCAATTTACCGGCACCTAAATAACCGGAAATCTCTGTTAACCGGCAAAATTCAGGAGTAGGTTCAGATAAGTTTTACTTCATATTAGTGGCAGTTCCTGGATCTGTGGCTGTGTAACTGGGGTTCCTGCACTTGTTGCTAAGCAACAGGGATGCTTGGTCTGTGGCCGGAGTTCCTGCACATGTTGCTAAGCAACAGGGAAGCCTGGATTTGTTGCTGTGTACGGAGCTCTCGTACCTTTTAAACTATACCTCTCTGTAATCTGGACTTTTTGATAAACCAGCACCACGCCGGTCCCATTGGTGCCGGATAATAAAGAGTTTCCTGTACTTATTTTTCTTTCGTTAGCTATGGAAAGAATAGTTTTGTTGTATCCTTTGATTCGTTATCAACTGAATTAGCATCATCGTTTGATTGAATGTAATCGTACTGCCCTCTTTCTGCCAACCAGAAAATGCATTTTAGGTGGTCAAGGGTGCGATAAGGGTTTCAGTGGGACAGGGTGAGTCAGGGGTGGAGGTGGAAATGCTGAGAATATGCGGTGGTTTAAAGTTGAACTCGGGATCGAACAAGGTGCCGAGGTTGCACACTGCCTGCTTCAGCCTGAACGAGCGGCCAGTGAGGAGATGAGTTGAGTGGCAAAGGAGCAGAGTTTACGGTAGTGACTGAAAACGATGACGTTGGCCTTCCCAGGGTTGAGTTGGAGCAACCTGTGGTTCATCCATGACCTGATGTTGGACAAGCAATATGATAGTGTGGTTGAGGGCTCTTCCTCTTAGGCAGTCCCTCGGAACCAAGGATGACTTGTTTCCACATTAAAAATGAGTTCTCAGGTGACTGATGAGTCCAATGCGGGACCTACAGTCTCTGTCACAGGTGGGGCAGACGGTGGTTGAAGGGGTGGGTGGGTGGGCTGCTTGGGTTGACGTGCGCTCCTTGCGCTGCCTGCACTTGGCTTCTGCTTGCTCCCAGCGAAGAGACTCGAGGTGTTCGGCGCCTTCCCGGATGCTTCTCCTCCACTTTGTGCGGACTTGGGCCAGGGATTGGTGGTACCTCTCCAGTGCTTTGAGGTGCCTGCTGTACATGGTCCATGTCTCTGCGGCATACAGCAGGGTGGGTATCACTGCTGCTCTGTAGACCATGAGCTTAGTGCCGGGTTTGAGGTCCTGGTCTTCAAACACTCTCTTCTTCAGGCGACCAAAGGCTGCACTGGCACACTGAAGGCGGTGTTGGACTTCGTCGTCGACGTCTGCCCTTGTTGACAGTAGGCTCTCGAGGTATGGAAAGTGGTCCACGTTGTCCAAGGCCTTATCATGGATTTTGATAATTGGGGGGTAGTATTGTGTGGCAGGGGCAGGTTGGTAGAGGACCTTTGTCTTACGGATGTTTAGTGTAAGGCCCATGCTCTTGTACGCTTCGGTGAAGGTTTTGACGATGGTTCGGAGTTCGACCTCCGAGTGAGCGCAGACACAAGCATCGTCTGCATACTGTAATTCGACGACAGAGGATGGAATGACCTTGGATCTGGACTGGAGGCGACGGAGGTTGAACAGTTTCCTGTTTGTTCTGTAAATTAGCTCCACTCCAGGTTGAGGGCTATGAGGCAAGTGTCTGTCAATGCTAGAGTATCAATAAGTTGGTCCATGAATGAGATTGTGAATGGCAAAGGGTTGGTTCGCAAGGAATCAAGCATTCTGGAGGGCAATATGGAGATGGGTGGCATTGTAGATTTGCTGGTGGGGTGGTGGCTGCATTGTCGGGGATGAGTGGCATAGGGAGGAGGTTGGAAGGATTAACCCTCGAAGAGTGTGCTGGGTGAGGCGGTTGTTGGGAGCAGAGAGTGGGGCAGTTTCACCTACTGCTCTGGGAGATTAAATGAGTGGTGCCATAGGATGGCAAAGAATACCAGGCAGAGAACAGCAAAGAGAAAAGTAAATAAAGAGAACCTGGCTCCAATGGCTGAAGGGTCGATAACCAGAGGGCACAGACTTAAGGTAATTGGCAAAAGAACCAGAGATGACATGAGGAAAAAAAACTTTTTATGCAACGAGTGGTTAGGATCTGGAATGCACGGCCTGATCGGGTGGTGGAAACAGATTCAATAGTAGCCTTCAAAAGGGAATTGGATAAATACTTTAAGAGAAAAAAATTGCATCATTATGGGGAAAGAGCGGGGGAGTGGGACTAACTGGATTGCTCTTCGAAAGAGCCGGCGCAGACTCGATGGGCCGAATGGCCTCGTGCTGTTCTCTACTAATCTATGATTCGAAGGCATTGTACTTAGTTAATAAGAACTTGTGTAGCGGATGTGTAATTAGCAAATGAATTTCAATATATCGACATGTGTGAGGCGGTGCATTTTGGTAGGAAGAATAAGGAGGCCACACACTCCTTGGCTAATAAGAGTCTGAATGGGGTAGAGGAGCAAAGGGATGTGGGTGTACAGATACACAAATGACTAAAAGTAACGACACAGGTTAATAAGGTCATAAAATAAAAAACAAGCACTGGGGTTCCTTTCCAGAAGGATAGAATTGAGAAGTAGAGAAGTTATGTTAAACTTGTATCGAACCTTGCTTAGATCACACGTGGTGTACTGTGCAGTTTTGGTCTCCATATTATAAAAAAGATCTAGAGCCACTGGAGGAGGTGATACCAGAACTGAAAGGATGTACTGGGGCTCTTTATTCTCGGGAAGAAAAGGCTGAGTTGTGACCTGATAGAGATCTTTAAGATAATGAAAGGGTTTGATAGGGTGGACGGAGAGAAAATGTTTCCACTTTTGTGCAGTCCAAAACTAGACGTGCTAAATATAAGATAGTCACTAATAAATCTAAGAGGGAATTCAGGAGAAACTTATTTACACAGAGAGTGGTCAGAATGTGGAACTCGCTACCACAGGGAGTAGTTGAGGCAAATAGTATAGATGCATTTAAGGGGAAGGAGAAAGGAACAGAAGGATATGCTGATGGGGTTAGATGGAAAGGGGAGGAAGGAAGCTCGTGTGGAGCATAAACACCAGCACAGACTAATTGAGCCGAATGGCCTGTTAATGAGCCGTACACTCGATGTACTATATCTCCTGTGTTGTATCGACTGTCTCTCCCGTTTTTCACCTATTCTGTCTCCGATGTTGCACCTACCTTGTCTCCAGCGCCGTGTTCTAACACCCCCTCCCCCCGCCCCCGCACAAGCTTCTGGAGAGAGCAGTGAATTACACAGCTATTCAGCTCCATTAGCACAATGATTAATTCAGTTAATGAGGTTAACAAAGCTTTAGACTTAGCAGATCAGGTCCAAAAGTGTGTACTAGTAAAATCTACAGGGGTTCCTCATGGAAGAATATCACACTATTAGCCACGGTCAGAGGTTGAAGCAATTGTGCTTTGTTTAATTAAGCTCGAGTCAATTAGACACTTGCGTGCTGCAGTACTCACTGCAACAAATTGCTAACAAGCTCAAGATGGGTTTAAACCATTTATATCAAAGTATTTTGCCTATGTCCCAATGAAGAAGCTTCATTATAGGTCAGAGCCTTAGTATGATGACTGCCCCTTGCTCCTTTCCTCTTACTCAGTATGTACTGTACATGCACAGCGTTGAATTACCACCTTGTGTCAGGCTCCAACTGGGCATGGCGTAGAACTGGCACAGACTGGGAGGAATGATAGGATCTAGGCTGTTTGCTTTCCTTGGTGTGCATTGTACTGTACGTGTAAGGTAGGTGGCACGGAGACACACATGAGCTATACAGCACCAGACAGGAATGAAGCGTTCCCTTTGCCCCAGAGTGTGCTGCACACGTACAGGAGCCGATAACCAAACCACACACAAGCTGTGCGATACCAACAACAACAACAACTTGCAGCGCCTTTAAGGTAATTTGACACCGAGCCACATAAGGAGATATTAGGACAAGCTTGGTCAAAGAGGTAGGTTTTAAAGAGCGTCTTAAAGGAGGAAAGAGAGAGGGAGAGAGGTGGGGAAGTTTAGGGAGGGAAGTCCAGAGCTTAGAGCCTAGGCAGCTGAAGGCATGCCTGCCAATGGTGGAGCGATGAAAACTGTGTATGCGCAAGAGGCCAGAGATGGAGGAGCGCAGTGATCTCGGAGGGTTGTAGGGCTGGAGGAGGTCACAGAGATAGGGAGGGGAGAGGCCATGAAGGTTATTGAAGCCAAGGATGGAATGAATGTACTGTACATAGAAACATAGAAACATAGAAGATAGGAGCAGGAGTAGGCCATTCGGCCCTTCGAGCCTGCTCCGCCATTCAATGAGATCATGGCTGATCATCCAAATTCAGTACCCTGTCCCTGCCTTCTCCCCATATCCCTTGATCCCTTTAGCCTTAAGAAATATATCTAACTCTTTCTTGAATATACTTAATGAACTGGCAGAGAATTCCACAGGTTCACCATTCTCTGGGTGAAGAAATTCCTCCTCATTTCAGTCCTAAATGGCTTACCCCTTATCCTTAGACTATGACCCCTGGTTCTGGGCTCCCCGGCCATCAGAAACATCCTTCCTGCATCTAGTCTGTCCAGGCCTGACAGAATTTTATAGGTTTCGATGAGTTCCCCTCTCAATCTTCTAAACTCCAGTGAGTATAAGCCCAATCGACACAATCTCTCCTCATACGTCATTCCTGCCATCCCAGGTATCAGCTGGTTAATCTTCGCTGCACTCCTTCCATGGCAAGAATGTCCTTCCTCAGGTAAGGCGACCAAAACTGCACACAATACTCAAGGTGTGGTCTCACCAAGGCCCTGTACAACTGCAGCAAGACATCCTTGTTCTTGTACTCGAACCCCCTTGCTATGAAGGGAAACATACCATTTGCCTTCTTAACCGCCTGCTGCACCTGCATGCTTACCTTCAGCGACTGGTGCACAAGAACACCCAGGTCTCTTTGCACTTCCCCTTCTCCCAATCTATTGTCATTCAAATAATAATCTGCCTTCCTGTTTTTGCCACCAAAGTGGATAACCTCACATTTATCCACATTATAGTGCATTTGCCATGTTTCTGCCCAATCACCCAACCTGTCCAAATCGTACTGGAGTTTCACGACATCCTCCTCACAGCATACCCTCCCACCCAGCTTTGTGTCGTCTGCAAATTTGGAGATATTACATCCAATTCCCTTGTCCAGATCATTAATATATATTGTGAACAGCTGGGGTCCTAGGACCGACCCTTGCAATACCCCACTAGTCACTGCCTGCCACTTGGAAAATGACCCGTTTATTCCAACTCTTTGCTTTCTGTCCGCCAGCAGTTCTCTATCCAAGTCAATACCTTGCCCCCAATCCCATGTGCCTTAATTTTGCATGCTAATCTCTTATGCGGGACCTTATCGAAAGCCTTCTGAAAGTCCAAATACACCACATCCACATGCAGGATCTGGCACACACATGTTGTATATACCATGTAGGAATGTGTAATTTCCCTAAGTCCTGCTGCATACTGTATATACAAAAGCAAATGTAGTCTACATACTACATGCCAAGCTCTTAACTGGCACTGAGATTCTTTTGATTTCCCTTCAATAGATTATTTTCCCCATGACAGTATTCAATGAAATTGATGTAAACAGTTCGCTGTGTTTTCTACGGCAGCTTTTTGACATTAAGATAATGCCCAGCGATTGCTTCACACATTCAGTTCACACCCAAGTGTGACTGTCTCTGCAGATTTGTAACCGCTTGTTAAACACTTGGGTCAGAAACTAGAAGCTGACCAACTGAGCCATAGTCAAGAAACAACAAATCTTGCTGTGCTCTGTCCAATTATTTCCACTGGGTATAACTGTTTGGACACAGATTTATCTTTCTCTCTCCCTCCTTCTCTGCCCCGGTGAACTCCCATCTTCACTTCAAATCATTCGAGTCTTGTTTTCCCTTGCACACCAACTATCACCAACCTCCAGGACACCCCCACAGCGAGCCTTCAGCCTGCGGAAAGTCTGTGAGACACAGTTGCCAGTCTTGCCAGCACAATTTACACTTCATCTAGAGCCATCCTTTGTTTCTTAACCTGTCCTGTTACCATCTCCTTTTGCCTTGAATATCTTTTAATGTCTCTTAGCCTCTCCTGCCTTCTATCCTATCACAGACCTTCCCTTTTGTTCTTTCATCCCCTCCCCCATTTCCCAGCCACTACACTTGCTTAAAAATCTGTCCCCTTTTCTGCTTTTTTCCAGTTTTGACGCAAGTGTCATCGACCTGAAACGTTAACTCTGTTTCTCTCTTCACAGATGCTGCCTGACCTGCTGAGTTTCTCCAGCATTTTATGTTTTTATTTCCTGCCTACCAACTCCTCAATTGCCTGCGTCAATGTGAATATCTGTCTTCGTGCATCCACACCTTCTTACGCAGACTCGTTGACTTTCCCATGATATCAACAGGAAATACACACTGGCCTAGGAATTCTCGGGGCAAACCAGTGCTGCAGCAGAGACCTCGGGCAGGTGTCAGGCCCCTTATTCGTACATGCACACCTGTTTCAGGTGTGGATAAAAGACACCTCTTGTTTTGTTTTACAAAGTATTAACAGCACAGAAACAGGCCATTCGGCCCCACTGGTCTGTGCCGGTGTTTATGCTCCACACGAGCCTCCTCCCACCCCTCTTCATCAAACCCCATCAACATATCCTTCTATTCCTTTCTCCCTCAGGTGCTTCCTCTTAAATGTATCCATACTATTCGCCTCAACCACTCCCTGTGGTAGCGAGTTCCACACTCTAACCGCTCTCTGCGTAAGGAATCCATTATTGGATATATAAATGACTATATTAGAATTATGGCCCCCAGTTCTGGTCTCGCCCGCAAGTGGAAACATCTTTTCTACGTCTACCCTATCAAACCCTTTCATAATCTTGAAGATCTCTATCAGGTTGCCCCCTCAGCCTTCCCATTTTCTGGAGTAATGAGCCGCAGCCTGTTCAATCTTTCCTCACAGGTATAACGTCTCAGTTCAGGTACCATTCTGAAAAATTGTCTTCAACCCAGATGGGACTTAGACCCACAATCACTGGCTAAGGCGACCAGTGCCTTATCCATTAGGCCACTCGGGCTGTACTGTCCTTACCCAACATGGCGGGAGGCGGACTTGTGGTCGGAAATGCGCGCGCGCTTCCTGACCGCCATTTTCGGGCCGTAGGAGCCCACGCAGTACCTGAAAAAAGGGGGCCACTACTCAACCCAACTTCTAGGCCACTGGATGCAGCAGCATCAAAAGAAAAGCTCGGTTAAAATTTCAGGTGCTCGACCCTTCACCAGAACAATTCTGATAAAGGGTCGACACCCGAAACATTAGCACCAACTTGATGATGACAGACCTGCTGTGTACTTCCAGCATTTCTTGTTTTCATTTCACAGTAATGTGAAGTAAGTCAACATGAAACTGTTCTGAGCAAGACTAATTTTGTGCTAGAATGCATCTCGAGGGTGTTTGACACTTAGCAATGTAATTTTATTTTTACCTATTAGGTATTTATAGGTCAAATCTGCATTGTCAATCAGCATTGCACCAGTGTACATGGGTCTGGTAGTGTTGTGGCTTAAGTACTGGAGTATTCGGTACAAAATTATGAAATTGAATTCAATAAATATGGCATCGGAAAAATAACCATGACAGATTCCCACTGGATTGTTGCAAAAACCCAACTGGGTCACAAATGTCCGACAGGGAAGAACAGAAGAACATAAGTAATAGAAGCAGGAGTAGGCTATGAAAATGACCCATTTATCCCTACTCTCTGTTTTCTGTCCTTTAACCAATCCACAATCCATGTTAATATATATCACCCCCCAACCCCATGAGCCCTTATCTTGTATAACAACCTTTCGTGTAGCACCTTATCAAATGCCTCTTGAAAATTCAAATATACTACGGTGCAGATCACAGGGTTTTTTATTCATTCCTGGGCTGTGGGCATCGCTGGCAAGGCCAGCATTTATTGCCCATCCCGAGTTGCCCTTGAGAAGGTGGTGGTGAGCCACCTTCTTGAACCGCTGCAGTCCGTGTGGTGAAGGTGTTCCCACAGTGCTGTTAGGGAGGGAGTTCCAGGATTTTGACCCAGCGACAATGAAGGAACGGCAATATACCTCCAAGTCAGGATGGTGTGTGACTTGATGGGGAACTTGGAGGTGGTGGTGTTCCCAGGCGCCTGCTGCCCTTGTCCTTCTAGGTGGTAGAGGTCGCGGGTTTGGGAGGTGCTGTCGAAGAAGCCATGGTGAGTTGCTGCAGTGCATCTTGTAGATGGTCCACACTGCAGCCACAGTGCGCCGGTGGTGCAGAGAGTGAATGTTTAAGGTGGTGGATGGGGTGCCAATCAAACAGGCTGCTTTGTCCTGGATGGTGTCGAGCTTCTTGAGTGTTGTTGGAGTTGCACTCATCCAAGCAAGTGGAGAGTATTCCATCACACTCCTGACTTGTGCCTTGTAGATGGTGGAAAGGTTTTGGAGAGTCAGGAGGTGAGACACTCGCGGCAGAATACCCAGCCTTTGACCCGATCTTGTAGCCACAGTATTTATGTGGCTGGTCCAGTTAAGTTTCTGGTCAATGGCGACCCTAGGATGTTGATGTTGGGAGATTCGGGGATGGTTATGCCCTTGAATGTCATGGGGCGGTAGTTAGACTCTCGTTTGTTGCAGATAATCATTTTCTGGCACTTGTGTGGTGCAAATGTTATTTGCCACTTATCAGCCCAAGCCTGAATGTCATCCAAGTCTTGCTGCATGCGGACATAGACTGCTTCATTATCTGAGGAGTTGCAAATGGAATTGATTACTGCGCAATCATCAGTGAATATCCCCACTTCTGACTTTATGATGGAGGGTAGGTCATTTATGAAGCAGCTGAAGATAGTTGGTCCTAGGACGCTGCCCTGAGGAACTCCTGCAGCGATGTCGTGGGGCTCAGATGGTTGGCCTCTGACAACCACTAACCATCTTCCTTTGTGCTAGGTATGACTCCAGCCAGTGGAGCATTTTCCCCCTGATTCCCATTGACTTCAGTTTTACTAGGGCTCCTTGATGCCACACTCGGTCAAATGCTGCCTCAATGTCAAGGGCAGTCACTCTCACCTCACCTCTGGAATTCAGCTCCTTTGTCCATGTTTGGACCAAGGCTGTAATGAGGTCTGGAACCGAGTGATCCTGGCAGAACCCAAACTGAGCATTGGTGAGCGGGTTATTGGTGAGTAAGTGCCGCTTGATAGCACTGTCGGTGACACCTTCCATCACTTTGCTGATGATTGAGAGTAGACTGATGGGGCAGTAATTGACCGGATTGGATTTGTCCTGCTTTTTGTCGGCAGGACATACCCGGGCAGTTTTCCACATTGTTGGATAGATGCCAGTGTTGTAGCTGTACTGGAACAGCTTGGCTAGAGGCACGGCTAGTTCTCGAGCGCAAGTCTTCAGCACGACAGCCAGGATGTTGCAGGGGCCCACAGCTGTATTCAGTGCACTCAACCATTTCTTGATATCACGTGGAGTGAATCAAATTAGCTGAAGACTGGCCTCTGTGATGGTGAGGACTTTAGAAGGAAGCCGAGATGGATCATCAACTCAGCACTTCTGGCTGAAGATGGTTGCCAATGCTTCAGCCTTGTCTTGTGTACTCACGTGCTGGGCTCCACCATCATTGAGGATGGGGATATTCATGGAGCCTCCTCCTCCCATTAGTTGTTCAATTGTCCACCACCATTCACGACTGGATGGACTGCAGAGCTTTGATCTGATCCGTTGGTTGTGGGTTTGCTTAGCCCTGTCTATAGCATGCTGCTTCCTCTGTTTAGTCCTGTGTTGTAGCTTCCCCAGGTTGGCACCTCATTTTTAGGTGCACCTGGTGCTGCTCCTGGCATGGTTGGTGGATGGTTGTCGCATAAGTACAGGATCTGGCTCAGTCATGATGTCCCTCTACCCACCTACTGTCACTCAATATGCCAACGTTCAATGTGTAGAATCACTCATAAAGAATGGCTACTTTGGTGAGGTACTAGAGGGTGGTCGGAGTCTGAGGCACTGTAACCAGTAAGGTGCCAATGTCTTCAAGTGAGGAGAAAATTTGGCAAGAGAAAGAGCTTACATTTATAAGGCACCTTCCATGACCTCAGGACATCCCAAAGCCCTTTATGAAGTACCTTTGAGGTGTAATTCAGCAGCCAATTAGCACACACCAAGGCCCCACAAACAGCAATGAGGTAAAGGCCAGATAATCTGTTGTAGTGATTTTGTTAAGGGATAAATATTAGCCCAGGACACCGGGGACAACTTCCCTGCTCTTCTTCGAAATAGTGCCATGGGATCTTTTACGTCTACCTGAGAGAGCAGACGGGGCCTCGGTTTAACATCTCATTGGAAGGATTGCACCTCTGATACCGCAGCGCTCCCTCAGTTCTGCACTGGGAGTGTCAGCCTATATTTTGTTCTCAAGTCACTTGAGTAGGACTTGAAACCACAATCTACTGATCTGGGGGCAAGAGTGCTACCCACTGAACCATGGCTGATACTTAATTAGCTGAAGAAGAGGGGATTGCCAATGGATTGAAATGCCTGTCACATCTGCTCATATTTCCACTCAAAAATGCTTCATTATTTCAATTCCATTAACCCTCATTATATCTCTAATATGCCTCATTTTGCAGTGAAGTTTATTAGATATGCATTAGAGAATCATTACAATTGTAGCAGATGTTTAACAAAATTGCTGAGATTAGATTTGTCGGTCATAGCTCTGACAGTCACAATATGTATTAATATTCCTGTAATAACTAGCACCATTTATGGAGTGAAAAATCCTTTCAGATTTTTCAATATTAATTAGCCACTAGGAAGAGGCTTGCTCAGCAGTAATCCGATTCTATCTCCACTTTAAGATTAAACCGCTTGCTGCCTTATCTCAGTGCCTCACCTTTAGTATCATTTCTATTCTCCGCAGCCAGACATTCAATCTACCCAATTTAAGATGAAAAGCCTTTATCTTCATCTTGCTGTGCATCAGTTTCGACCTATTTTTTTAAATCTCTACATTCATGCTTGGGGACCAGGCTGCCGACCACAGAGGTCCATTCTTCATTGGGGATCTTGCTATGCACAAATTAGCGTTTCTTACATCACAACAGCGACCTCGCTTCAAAAGTACTTCATTGGCTGTAAAGCACTTTCGGGCATCCTGAGGTCGTGAAAGGTGCTATAAAAATGCAAGTTCTTTCTTTCTTTCATTTCTTTCAATGCTTTGGCGTATTGCCTGAAGTACTGGCGGTTCAAGCCTCACATCCGGATCAGGCTGTACATCCGGATCAAACTTTACATCCGGATCAGGCATTAAATCTGGATTAAACTGCACCCGGATCAGGCCGCACAGCCGGATCAGGCCGCACACCCGATCAGGCCGCACAGCCGGATCAGGCCGCACACCCGATCAGGCCGCACAGCCGGATCAGGCCGCACAGCCGGATCAGGTCGCACATACGGATCAGGCCGCACAGCCGGATCAGGCCGCACACCCGGATCAGGCCGCACAGCCGGATCAGGCCGCACAGCCGGATCAGGCCGCACAGCCGGATCATGCAGAGCCAGCATGAGCGGGAGCCCTCTGGGAATTTCGCGGGGAGAGACCAGTAGAGCTGCTGATGGTCCATCTCCGACATCGGCACAGGATCCCAAAAGAATGAAATGTGATGGGTGGGAGTTAGGAGCAGGCAGGAATGGGACTGCGTCTGCTGATAAGTACAATGGCTTCGCGCTACTTGAATCTTACTCTACCTGTCTGTGTCTGATTAAAAAAATCCACAACATGACATCTATCAAGACGGAAATCGATAGATTTTTGTTAGATAAGGGTATCAAGGGATATGGGGCAAAGGTGGCTGAATGGAGTTGAGGTACAGAACGGCCATGATCTAATTAAATGGGGTACGGTAGCATCGTGGTTATGTTGCTGGACTGGTGATCCAAACGCCTGGACTAATGATCCAGAGACAGTGAGTTTGAATCCCACCACTGTAGCTGGGGAATTTAATTTCAGTTAATTAAATAAAATCTGGAATAAAAAGCTAGTATCAGTAATGGTGACCATAAAACTGCCGGATTGTCATAAAAACCCATCTGGTTCACTTTAGGGAAGGAAATCTGCCTTCCTTACCCGGTCTGGCCTATATGTGACTCCAGACCCACAGCAATGTGGCTGGCTCTTAACTGCTCCTCTGAAATGGCCTAGCAAGCCATTCAGTCGTCACCACCACCTTCTCGAGGGCAATTAGGGATGGGCAATAAATGCAGGCCTTGCCAACGACGCCTACATTCCAGGACGAATTTTTAAAAATGGCGGAGCAGGCTCGAGGGGCTGAATGGCCTCCTCCTGTTCCTGTGACCACCATTTCAGGTCAGGACTCTGTGCAGTTACACCGTCACCTACTGCATTGGCTACGACACCTTGGAAAAATTACAAAACGTTTCTGAAAAACAACTGATGCTCAACAAGCTTCACTAAAGCGGATGATCTAGTCATGATCACATTGCTGTTTGTGGGAGCTTGCTGTGCGCAAATTGGCTGCTGCGTTTCTTACATTACAACAGCGACTACACTTCAAAAAAGTACTTCATTGGCTGTAAAGCGCTTTGGGACGTCCTGAGGTTGTGAAAGGCGCTATAGAAATGCAAGTTCTTTCTTTTTTAGTAAAATGTCCCAAGGCGCACCACTGGAGTCAAAATTTGACCTCAAGCCACATAAGGAGGTATTAGGACAGGTTGTGGGGCTGGAAGAGATTACAGAGATAGGGAGGGGCGAGGTCATGAAGCGATTTGCAAACAAGGACGACAATTTTAAAATCGAGCTGTTGCTGGACTGGGAGCCAAAGTAGGTCAGCGAGCACAGGGGGTGATGGGTGAACGGGACTTGGTGCGAGTTAGGACACGGGGCAGTGAGCACAGGGGGTGATGGGTGAACGGGACTTGGTGTGAGTTAGGACACGGGGCAGTGAGCACAGGGGGTGATGGGTGAACGGGACTCGGTGCAAGTTAGGACACGGGGCAGTGAGCACAGGGGGTGATGGGTGAACGGGACTTGGTGTGAGTTAGGACACGGGGCAGTGAGCACAGGGGGTGATGGGTGAACGGGACTCGCTGCAAGTTAGGACACGGGGCAGTGAGCACAGGGGGTGATGGGTGAACGGGACTTGGTGTGAGTTAGGACACGGGGCAGTGAGCACAGGGGGTGATGGGTGAACGGGACTTGGTGTGAGTTAGGACACGGGGCAGTGAGCACAGGGGGTGATGGGTGAACGGGACTCGGTGCAAGTTAGGACACGGGGCAGTGAGCACAGGGGGTGATGGGTGAACGGGACTTGGTGTGAGTTAGGACACGGGGCAGTGAGCACAGGGGGTGATGGGTGAACGGGACTCGCTGCAAGTTAGGACACGGGGCAGTGAGCACGGGGTGATGGGTGAACGGGACTGGGTGCGAGTTAGGACACGGGGCAGTGAGCACAGGGGGTGATGGGTGAACGGGACTTGGTGCGAGTTAGGACACGGGGCAGTGAGCACAGGGGGTGATGGGTGAACGGGACTCGGTGTGAGTTAGGACACGGGGCAGTGAGCACAGGGGGTGATGGGTGAACGGGACTTGGTGCGAGTTAGGACACGGGGCAGTGAGCACAGGGGGTGATGGGTGAACGGGACTGGGTGTGAGTTAGGACACGGGGCAGTGAGTACAGGGGGTGATGGGTGAACGGGACTTGGTGCGAGTTAGGACACGGGGCAGCGAGCACAGGGGGGTGATGGGTGAACGGGACTTGGTGTGAGTTAGGACACGGGGCAGTGAGCACAGGGGGGTGATGGGTGAACGGGACTTGGTGCGAGTTAGGACACGGGGCAGCGAGCACAGGGGGTGATGGGTGAACGGGACTGGATGTGAGTTAGGACACGGGGCAGTGAGCACAGGGGGTGATGGGTGAACGGGACTTGGTGCGAGTTAGGACACGGGGCAGCGAGCACAGGGGGGTGATGGGTGAACGGGACTGGGTGTGAGTTAGGACACGGGGCAGTGAGCACAGGGGGTGATGGGTGAACGGGACTTGGTGTGAGTTAGGACACGGGGCAGTGAGCACAGGGGGTGATGGGTGAACGGGACTGGGTGCGAGTTAGGACACGGGGCAGTGAGCACAGGGGGTGATGGGTGAACGGGACTTGGTGTGAGTTAGGACACGGGGCAGTGAGCACAGGGGGTGATGGGTGAACGGGACTGGGTGCGAGTTAGGACACGGGGCAGTGAGCACAGGGGGTGATGGGTGAACGGGACTTGGTGTGAGTTAGGACACGGGGCAGTGAGCACAGGGGGTGATGGGTGAACGGGACTTGGTGCGAGTTAGGACACGGGCAGTGAGCACAGGGGGTGATGGGTGAACGGGACTTGGTGCGAGTTAGGACACGGGGCAGTGAGCACAGGGGGTGATGGGTGAACGGGACTCGGTGCGAGTTAGGACACGGGGCTGTGAGCACAGGGGGTGATGGGCGAATGGGACTTGGTGTGAGTTAGGACACGGGGCAGTGAGCACAGGGGTGATGGGTGAACGGGACTGGGTGCGAGTTAGGACACGGGGCAGTGAGCACAGGGGGTGATGGGTGAACGGGACTTGGTGCGAGTTAGGACACGGGGCAGTGAGCACACGGGGTGATGGGTGAACGGGACTTGGTGCGAGTTAGGACACGGGGCAGTGAGCACAGGGGGTGATGGGTGAACGGGACTGGGTGCGAGTTAGGACACGGGGCAGTGAGCACAGGGGGTGATGGGTGAACGGGACTGGGTGCGAGTTAGGACACGGGGCAGTGAGCACAGGGGGTGATGGGTGAACGGGACTGGGTGCGAGTTAGGACACGGGGCAGTGAGCACAGGGGGTGATGGGCGAACGGGACTTGGTGCGAGTTAGGACACGGGGCAGTGAGCACAGGGGGTGATGGGTGAACGGGACTTGGTGCGAGTTAGGACACGGTGCAGTGAGCACAGGGGGTGATGGGCGAACGGGACTGGGTGCGAGTTAGGACACGGGGCAGCGGAGTTTTGGATGAGCTCAAGTTTATTGAGGATGGACCATGGGAGTGTGTTGGAATAGTCGGGTCTGGAGGCGACAAAGGCATGGGTGAAGGTTTCAGCAGCTGATGAGCTGAGTCAGGGGCGGAGACGGGCGATGTTACGGAGCGGGGTCTGCATCACTACCGTGCCTCCAAAAGACCCACATCAGGATCGAGAGTGCCCTACAGGGATAACCAGAGAGGGTGATGTTGGCAGAGGACGGATCTCTGATAGAGTATCACTCGACCAGCAGCAAGAAACCAGCTGCAGAAGCACAAAGCGAACGGCTTCACACACTAATATACAATTAAAACCAAAGGATACAAACAGCTCCTGTCTACAATTAACACATGTTAATGTTAATTAACACGGCTCAGGAGTAATTCGATTGTTTCCCATTATTAGTGATGTCATTCATCCAGCATATTAAATGACACGTTAAAGATTTCTGCTCCTTAAGGGGTGCTCAGGGACTGCAGCATCAGACAACACATTCCACACTTACCAGATGGAAGGGAGTAGAGTGAAGATAGGGTGACCAAGGATAATTATATCCACACACTCTCACACACTCTCACTCAGACACACACACACAAACAGAAACACACACACACTCACTCACTCACACACACAGAAACACTCGCACACACACACACACACAAACAGAAATATTCACATGGAGACACACACTGACACACATTCACCCAGAGACACAAACAGACTCACACACACACAGACAGACACACACACACAGAAACATTCACACTCACACACAGACACACTCAGACACATACACCACAGACTCACTCACACACACACACATAGACAGACACACTCAGACACACACACAGACACACACACAGAAACATTCGCACTCACACACACACAGACACACACACACACATACACATACATAACCTCCCAGAGATGTCGGGAAACATAGGGTCTGAGGAAAGGGAGGAACTGAAAGAAATCAGTATTTGTAGGGAAATGGTGTTAGGAAAATTGACGGGATTGAAAGCCAATAAATCCCCAGGGCCTGATAATCTACATCCTAGGGTACTTAAGGAAGTGGCCCTAGAAAAAGTGCAGGAAACTTTCGATTTACCAGCACCTAAATAACCGGAAATCTCGGTTAACCGGCAAAATTCAGGAGTAGGTTCAGGTAACTTTTATTACTTGCCTTCCTCCATGTGTTGCTGTGCAAGGGTGTGGCTGCAGCTGTTGCTAAGCTACAGAGACGCTTACAACTTGTGGCCATTGTTTTGAACCTGTTGCTAAGCAACAGGGTTTGTTGCTTTATATGGAGCTCTCAGCTCCGTATCTTTTACTATAGCTTTCAGTTATCCAGAATTTTTGATGAACCAGCACCACGTTGGTTCCGTCCGTGCCGGTTAAAAAAAAGTTTCCTGTAGATGCATTGCTGGTCATCTTCCAACATTCGATAGACTCTGGAACAGTACCCATGGATTGGAGGGTAGCTAATGTTAACCCACTATTCAAAAAAGGTGGTAGAGAGAAAACGGGGAATTACAGACCGGTAAGCCTGACATCGGTAGTGGGGAAAATGCTAGAGTCCATTATAAAAGATGTAATAGCAGAGCACTTGGAAAACAGTGACAGGATCGGACAAAGTCAACATGGATTTACAAAAGGTAAATCGTGCTTGACTAATCTACTGGAATTTTTTGAGGATGTAACTGGTAAAATAGATAAGGGAGAACCAGTGGATGTGGTGTATTTGGACTTTCAAAAGGCTTTTGATAAGGTCCCGCATAAGAGATTAGCGTGTAAAGTTAAGGCACAAGGGATTGGGGGCAAGGTATTGACTTGGATAGAGAACTGGATGGCAGACAGAAAGCAAAGAGTTGGAATAAACGGGTCTTTTTCCGAGTGGCAGGCAGTTAGTAGTGGGGTACCGCAGGGATCGGTCCTTGGACCCCAGCTATTCACAATATATATTAATGATCTAGACGAGGGAACTAGATGTAATATCTCCAAGTTTGCAGACGACACAAAGCTGGGTGGGCGTGTATGCTGTGAGGAGGATGCCGAGAAACTCCAGTATGATTTGGACAGGTTGGGTGATTGGGCAGAAGCATGGCAGATGCAATATAACGTGGATAAATGCGAGGTTATCCACTTTGGTGTCAAAAACAGGAAGGCAGATTATTATCTGAATGACAATAGATTGGGAGAAGGGGAAGTGCAACGAGACCTGGGTGGCCTTGTGCACCAGTCGCTGAAGGTAAGCATGCAGGTGCAGCAGGCGGTTAAGAAGGCAAATGGTATGTTGGCCTTTGTAGCGAGAGGGTTTGAGTACAGGAACAAGGATGTTTTGCTGCAGTTGTACAGGGCCTTGGTGAGTATTGTGTGCAGTTTTGGTCACCTTATCTGAGGAAGGATGTTCTTGCCATGGAGGGAGTGCAGCGAAGATTCACCAGGCTGATACCTGGGATGACAGGAATGACGTATGAGGAGAGATTGGGACGATTGGGCTTATACCCGCTGGAGTTTAGAAGAATGAGAGGGGATCTCATTGAAACTTATAAAATTCTAACAGGACTGGACAGAGTAGATGCAGGAAGGATGTTCCCGATGGTCGGGGAGTCCAGAACCAGGGGTCACAGTCTAAGGATAAGGGGTAAGCCATTTAGGACAGAGATGAGGAGGAATTTCTTCACCCAGAGAGTGGTGAACCTGTGGAATTCTCTACCACAGAAGGCAGTAGAGGCCAATTCATTAAATATATTCAAGAAGGAGTTGGATATCTTTCTTGAGGCTAAAGGGATCAAGGGATATGGAGAGAAGGCAGGGACAGGGTACTGGATTTGGATGATCAGCCATGATCTCATTGAATGGCGGAGCAGGCTCGAGGGGCCGAATGGCCTACTCCTGCTCCTATCTTCTATGTTTCTATGCTTACACACATATGCACACACACAGATACGCATATACATACGTGCACACACACACAGACACACATACGTGTACGCACACACAGCCACACACACACACACACACACACACACACACACATATGTAGCCATCCACAGTACACAAACACATACCCACCCTTATCCATCCACATTACTTGCCCATATCACACACTAATGCTCACATGCTCAAAACCCTCCATATGAACATACAAAAATATGAAAAAGAAAAAAACACCAAATATATCTTTTGATTTCATAGACATAACCTCTCATTCCACCTTCCCAGTCAATTTCACATAACCTATTTAACTAGACTGCATCCAAGCCCTTCATCATTTTAAAAACTTCAACCATTTCTCCGCGAAGCCTGTGTTTCTCTGAAGTAAATGACCCAAAGTCTCAGAGCCTTCCCTCATATCTGTGAGGTCTTCGTATCATTCTGCTCACCCTCCCTCCCTCTCCAGAGCCTCGATATATTTTACCATGTCGGGATCCAAAACTGGACACAATACTCCAAGTGCGTACATAGAATCACAGAAGCGTACAGCACAGAAGGAGGCCATTCGGCCCATCGTGCCTGTGCCGGCTCTTTGGTAGAGCTATCCAATTAATCCCACTCCCCCTGCTCTTTCCCCATAGCCCTGCAAATTTCTCCTTTTCAAATACTTATCCGATTCCCTTTTGAAAGTTACTCTTGAATCTGCTCCCACCGCCCTTTCAGGCAGCGTGTTCCAGATCACAACAACTCGCTGTGTAAAAAAATGTCTCCTCATTTCCCTCCTGGATTTTTCACCAATTGTCTGAATATACCAGGGTCGGAGCGTAGTACCCGACATTATTTATATAATGTCCCTATCAATACGACCTGAAGCCCTATTTGCTTTCCCTGTAACCTCCTCACTCTGCTTGTGTACCTTTATCGAGTGATTAGCTACTACCTCCAGGTCTCTTTCTTGATCTGTTGCCTTTAGTATGTACCTGGCATGGTACAGACATTCCTGGACTTTCCTGCACCACACTGCATGGCATTCCATGACATCTGCCACACATGGGGCCCATTCGCCTAGCCTACCTC
The DNA here is from genome assembly GCF_052327205.1 of Somniosus microcephalus. Taxonomy (NCBI): domain Eukaryota; kingdom Metazoa; phylum Chordata; class Chondrichthyes; order Squaliformes; family Somniosidae; genus Somniosus; species Somniosus microcephalus. The sequence continues at coordinate 121,080,580 of NC_141000.1, read as the reverse complement.
GATCAACCTGCAACCTGCTGATTTGTTCTGAATTACTAACATCTGTGTACATTTCTGCATCATTCATGAATCTCAGAATGGTTCCAACAAAGCCTTCCTCAACATCATTAATGAAAATGGTAAACAGCACTGGCCCCATTACAGAGCATTGCAGAACCCCGTGTGTAACTGAGTCCCAATCCCATTCATTCCCATGAACGACAACCTGCTGTTTATACAAATTCAATCAGTGGCCTATCCATTGTAATAATTGCCCTATAATCCCATGGGATATAATTTTATTCTAATAATCAACCAGGTGGTACTGTATCAAAACACTTTTTGGGAGTGGAGACGTAGAATACCAACTGGATGATCTTCATAAACCACCTGGTCACTTTCTCAAAGAACTCAATCACGTCAGTCTGACTCACTGACTAACGAAGCACATTGCACAAACAAAAATGAAATGATCTATTGAAGCATTTTGTGACAGGATCTGACAAGGTTTTTCTGTCACTTTTTTTTGAAGGTGATGGTATCATAGAATCATAGTATGCTACAGCACAGAAGGAGGCCATTCGGCCCATCGTGCCTGTGGCTGGCTCTTTGGTAGAGTTATCCAACTAGTCCCACTCCCCTACTCTTTCCCCATAGCCGTGTACATTTTTTTCCGTCAAGTATTTATCCAATTCCCTTTTGAAAGTTACTATTGAATCTGCTTCCACTGCCCTTTCAGGCAGCGTGTTCCAGATCACAACAACTCGCTGCATAAGAATATATTTTCCTCATGTCGCCTCTGGTTCTTTTACCAATCACCTTAAATCTGTGTCCTCTGATTACCGATTCTTCTGGAAACAGTTTCTCTTTATTTACTTTATCAAAGCCCATCACGATTTTAAACACTTCTATCAAATCTACTTGTAACCTTCTCTGCTCTAAGGAGGTATTTACTGGGTTAGAGTTCTACAGGTGTCCACTGTCAACCAATATCTCATTCAAGTGGGTTGTTCTCCTTGCAGCAGAGAAGATTAAGAGGAGATCTGATAGAGGTGTTTAAAATCATGACGGGTTTTAGATAGAGTAAATAAATAGAAACTGTTTCCAGTGGCTGAAGGGTCGATAGCCAGAGGGCTCAGATTTAAGGCAAAAGAACCAGAGGTGACAGGAGGAAAAACTTTTATACGCAACCTGTGGTTAGGATTTGGAATGCATTGCCTGATAGGGTGGTGGATACAGATTCAATAGCAGCCTTCAATAGAGAATTGGATAAATCCTTAAAGGAGAAAAAAGTGCAGGGATATGGGGAAAAAGTGGGGCAGTGGAACTCGATGGGCCGAATGGCCTCCTTCTGTGCTGTATTATGATTCTATGATTCTATAAGGGCCAGGAGCTTAAACAGATGTCAGCTGGCAATGTGATCACAGGAGACATCACCATTGCAGCTGAGGCTGTCATTCCAATATTAGTAGATGCACATTTTGCAGCAGGGCATCACTGGATAATATTCAGGAAAGGAGGCTGATTTTGTTCTGCACCCCCCCCCACCCCCCCACCCCCGACCGCACCCCCACCCCCCCACTCTCCCCCTTTGCTCACAGGGTTGTTGAGGCCATGTGTTGCATCTCCAACCTTGATCAGGTAATTCAACACAGACCAGGGGATCAAATCATCTTCATCTACATGGCTCAGTATGCACAGTATGGTGCATTTACCAAATGAGCCAGCAGAGGACCTCTTCAGAACATTTTCTAACTCATTGCGCCAAACAGTACAAGGAGTTTCACAGAGCTAATCAGGTACAGAATGAACTGTCAACAGAGAGAAAGAAAAAGAAAAAAACTTGCATTTATGGGATGAGAGTGTTGTCCTATGAGGAGAGATTGAGTAGATTGGGCCGAATCTCTCTGGAGTTTAGAAGAATGAGAGGTGATCTCATTGAAATATATAAGATTCTGAGGGGGATTGACAGGGTCGATGCTGAGAGGTTGTTTCCCCTGGCTGGAGAGTCTAGAACCAGGGGTCATAGTCTCAGGATAAGGGGTCGGCCATTTAAGACTGAGATGAGGAGAAATTTCTTCACTCAGAAGGTGGTGAATCTTCGGAATTCTCCACCCCAGAGGGCTGTGGATGCTGAGTCGTTGAGTATATTCAAGGCTGAGATAGGTAGATTTTTGGACTCCAGGGGAATCAAGGGATATGGAGATTGGGCAGGAAAGTGGAGTTGAGGTCAAAGCCAGGATCTTATTGAATGGTGGAGCAGGCTCGAGGATTCCTATGGCCTACTCCTGCTCCTAATTCTTATGTTCTTATATAGTGCCTTTTACGACCTCAAGACGTCCCAACCAATTGCAATGAAGTCACTGTTTTAATGTAGGAAATGCAGCAGCTAATTTGCGCACAGTAAGGTCCCACAAACAGCAATGTGGTCATGACCAGATAATCTGCTTTGGTGATGTTGGTTGAGGGATAAATATTGGCCAGGACACCCAGGAGAACTCCTCAGCTCTTCTTTGAAATAGTGCTATGGTTTTTTAAAAATTCATTCATGGGATGTGGGTATTTATTGCCCATCCATAATTGTCCTTTATTGGCTTGCTAGGCCATTTCAGAGGGCAGTTAAGAGACAACCACATTGCTGTGGGTCTGGAGACATATATAGGCCAGACCGGGTAAGGACAGCAGATTTCCTTCCCTAAAGGACATTAGTGAACCAGATGGGTTTTTACAAGAATCTGGTAGCTCCACCAGATACTAGCATTTTATTCCAGATTTATTTAATTAACTGAATTCAAATTCTACAGCTGGCATTGTGGGATTTGAACTCATAGGGGGCAAAATTCGGTTACTTTGCGCCTCCCATTAGCACCCTAAGGAGGCGCAAAGCAACTAGCGCCCAGGCACAGCACCGCTCTAACGCCTCCCATGAAACTCAGCAGGAGGTTAGCGGTAGCCGGTAGCGCCCTGTGGCACTGCACCTCTGGCGATGACGTTATTGCTGTGCACAGTGCCCCGCTCCTGCTGCAAACTTTGGTTGCACCCCCTGATGTACCGCTGGATGTTATGTCCGACAGGATCAGGGGGGCATACGTGCGGCCGGGCGGCGATATTAAAAGGGGAGGTGCCGAATGGCCATTTTCTTTGCTGGCCGCCTGCCAGCACCTGCCCCCTCTGGCCTCCTCCTGCGGTGTGCCGGCCGCGATCGGGCAGCCCGGCACTCCGATCCCTTGTGGCCCAGCAGAGTCAATTTAAACAGGGAATCTTAGCATTGGGGCCCCTTTAAAAGAGGGAGTCTTATTATCAGGACCCCTTTTAAAGAAACTCCAGAACTCCTTTAAAGGATGGATTCTAGCCATAAGGAACTCTTTTAAAGAGGAAGGGATTACATAGATTATCCTGTACAGCAGAGAAACAGGCCATTCGATCCAACTAGCCTGTGCTGGTGTTAATACTCCACGAGTCTCCTCCCATTCCATCTACCTCATCTCAGCCTTTTAGCAAATCTTTCTATTCCCTTTGTTCTCATGTACTCGTCTGGTTTCCTTCTGAAAGCCTCTAAGCTATTTGCCTCAACCACTCCCTGTGGTAGCGAGTTCCACATTCTAACCATTCTCTGAGTAAAAAAATGTCTCCTTATTTCCCCTATTGGATTTATTAGTCACTATCTTGTATTTATGGCCCCTAGTTTTAGATTCTCCCACAAGTGGAAACATTCTCTTCACATCTACCCTGTCCAGCCCATTCAGAATGTTAATGACCTCTCTCAGGTCACCTCTGTGTCTTCTCTTCACTTTCATCATTTAGGCAGTAAGCCAGTGAGGCCTATCGCCCGCCCCTTATAGAAACCGCCCAATTCTCATTTCCATTGAAATCGGGCAATTTCTCTAACAGGCGAATAATAAGCTTTGACAGTTGACCGCAAGGGACGAAGGTGAAAATCACTCCCACGGAGTCTCACTAATAGGAACCCAACTTAAAGAGGGAATCTTGCTAAGAAGGCCCCTTTGAAAGGACAAGCTGCCATCAGGACTCCCAAAGGCAGAGTCCTAACATCAGAAGATATTTTATTGCAAATTTCAAAACTGAGATTGATAGATCTTTGTTAGGAAAGGGCATTAAGGGTTAAGGAATCAAGGCGGGTAGACGGAGTTAAGATACAGATCAGCCATGATCTAATCGAATGGCGAATCAGGCTTGAGGGGCTGAATGGCCTCCTCCTGTTTCTAAGCCATTTAATTTAAGACTTATTTCTTTTGTACCTATTTCAGTTGGGTTTTCCCCTTGGCAGTAAAAACATGGTACAGTCTGAATGCATCATATCAAGAACTAGCTGTGTTAGTGTGTCCAGCCGTGAGAGGGAGCTGAATTAATACCTTCATAGTTAAAATGTCACAGTCGCTGAACCCTGCACTGTGATCCTGACTGCATCTCTGTTGATATTAATTCAACTCCCTCACGCTGTCAAACTCATTAACTCTTCCCAGCCAGCACTCTGTATTACTGACTCTATCTCTACTGATATTAATCTAGCTCTCTCACTGTCAGGTTCAATAAATCCTTCTAGTCAGCACCCTGTGTTACTGATGATATCGCTGCTAATATTAATCCAGCTTCTTCACACTGCTGGGCTCTACATCTCCTCCGTCCTGTGCTACTGACAGTGTCTCTACTGATGTTAATCCAGCTCCCTCACACAGTCACTCAGTAACCCCTCTCCCCAGTGCCCTGTGTTACTGACTGTATCTCTAATGATGTTAATCCAGCTCCCTCACACAGTCACTCAGTAACCCCTACACCAGTGCTCTGTGTTACTGACTGTATCTCTACTGATGTTAATCCAACTCCCTCACACTGTCACTCAGTAACCCCTCTCCCCCTGCGCCCTGTGTTACTGACAGTGTCTCTACTGATGTTAATCCAGCTCCCTCACACTGTCACTCAGTAACCCCTCCCCCCAGTGCTCTGTGTTACTGACTGTATCTCTAATGATGACTAATTCAGCTCCCTCACACTGTCACTCAGTAACCCCTACACCAGTGCTCTGTGTTACTGACTGTATCTGTAGTGTATGTGCTTTTAAGACAGAACTACTTTTACAGCTCATGTATACTGTAGTACCGGCAGTGACCACACCTGTATATAAGCTTTGCGCATGTCTCTGTACCCCCAGTCTTGAGACTACCCTCCTCCAGTAAATGCCTGTTTATTGTTAACTTACAGCATCCGTGTGGTTATTGAAAAACAGCATACCCTCAGTATCACGGATCTAACAGTGGCGACGAGTGTCGATTCGAATCTACCTGCAACTAAAAAAAAAGTCGAGGCCAGGAACACGGGCGTCGACCACGAGCAACTGCCCAGTCGTCAGGCAGAGAGTGAACATCGCAGGGGGGGCTGTGGAGAGCCGGGCTTGGTTCCCCAGCCACGACGATCAGCAAGAGACTGACGACAGGTCCAGCGCAGACCCTTCCCGGGCAGCGGCGGCTGGAGCTGACCAACGGCGGAGAGAAAGCCGAGCAGCATCGATGGGGTAAGACAGAGGGTGAAGCGCACAGGGCGCAGCCGGGGGTTGAAAACCGAGCGGCGTCGAGGAAAAAAATTAAAAAACCAAACCGGAGAGAGAGAGAGTAAAGAAACAGCCGGGTTCAAGACCGAGCGGCGTCGAGGAAAAAAAAATAAAAAGAAGAACGCGCAGAGCACAGCCAGTGCTCACGGGCTGAACAGGGTCCGCAGGGAGAAGAAGGGAGAGCGCGGGAGACGCCATTGAGCCACGGAGAAGAAGGAAGAGCGCGGGAGACGCCATTTTTAGAAGCCGCAGCGGAGAAGAAGGGCGAGCGCGGGAAGGAAGGAAAGCGCGGGAGACGCCATTTTGTGCCAGCGGAGAAGAAGGGGAAGCGCGGGAGACGCCATTTTTGACAGTTAAATCAAACCCAGGGATGCCGAAGAGTGGCAGTATCTCTACATTCGACAATGAAGTCGAAGATTGGGTGACATATGTGGAACGTATTGAGGTGTACTGCAGGACGAATGAAGTGCCAGATGTTAGTAAAGCACTGGTTTTGTTCAATTCCATGGGTGCAAAAACTTATGGGTTACTGCGAAATCTAATAACCCCAGAGAAGCCGGTGAATAAGAATTTCGAAAGCATAGTAGAAATCCTACAGGACCACTTAAACCCCACACCGCTGCTGATAGCAGAACGATTTAAGTTCCATAAAAGGAACCAACACAAAGATGAAAGCAATGCTGAGTACCTAACGGAACTGCGCAAGCTATCGAAACACTGCCAGTTTGGAGCGGGACTAGCAGATACGTTGAGGGACAAGTTTGTGTGTGGGCTACAAAGTGAAGGAACCCAGAAACGGCTTCTATCAGAAAAGGATCTTACGCTAGACAAGGCTTTCAGTATGGCAGTATCACACGAAGCAGCCGCAAGGGGCGCTGCAGAGATACAACGGAGACCGCAAGAATATGGCACCAATGAAATGTCCTATGGAACAGGGAAGTGCTATCACTGCGGCAGAACAACACATGACCAGAAGGATTGTTGGTTCAAGGACCAAGTGTACAGACAGTGTGGAAAAGCAGGACACATAGCAAGAGTCTGCAGGTCTGGGAAGAAAACCAACAGTAAGAAATCTCCACAGGCGAAGTACAAAAAGGTACACCAGGTGATGGACAGTGGTTCAGATGAACAGAAAAGTGACACAGACTCCAGAAGCAAGGAGCTGGGTTGTCTGAAACTACATAAGGTAACCGAAATGGAGGATCACCAGACTATCTGGGTTACACTCAAGATAGACGGAATCCAAGTGAAAATGGAATTGGACACAGGATCAGCCCTAACAGTCATAAACCAAAGGGACTACAAGCGGCTATTTTCACATATACCCTTGAAAGCTACAGAGATTGTCTTGAAGACGTATACGGGGCAAAAAGTCTACCCCAAAGGAAAAATAAGGGTGAAAGTGATATATAAAGGCCAGGAAATACCTAAAATGGATATATATGTATTGCCAGATGGAGGACCACCACTGCTAGGACGTGAATGGATCCGGAAGATACAATTAGATTGGCATTCCATACAGGCACTGAAGGTTGAGTCCAAAAAGGATGATGACGTCACACCTGGACGACTGTCAAAAATGCTAACTGACACAAAAGAAGTGTTCCAGGAGGGACTAGGAACACTAAAAGGTGTAACAGTAACAATTAAAATAGAGGAAAATGCAAGCCCAAAGTTTCTTAAGGCCAGACCAGTGCCTTATGCGATCAGACCAGCTGTTGAAGCAGAGCTGGAAGGGTTGGAACGTTCAGGAGTACTGTCCAAAGTGGACTGGAGCGAGTGGGCTACACCCATCGTTCCTGTAATGAAGAGGTCGTTGAGTAATACGCCTGGGGAACCAAAGAAGGTCCGCATCTGTGGGGATTTTAAGGTGACAGTGAACCCAGTCCTTCACACGGTACAATATCCGCTTCCACGAATTGAGGATATTTTCGCCTCGCTATCTGGAGGTAAACGCTTCACCAAAATTGATCTAGCCCAGGTGTACTTGCAAATGGAGGTAGAAGAAGCTTCGAAACAATACCTTACGATTAACACTCATAAAGGTCTCTATCAATACAACCGGCTGGTGTTCGGAGTAGCCTCGGCTCCGGCTATCTGGCAAAGGGCAATGGATCAGGTCCTGCAAGGGATTCCAGGGACCCAGTGTTATTTGGACGACATCTTGGTCACGGGCGAAAATGACAGTGATCACCTCGCCAACTTGGAGAAGGTGCTCACCAGGTTAAAGGAGTATGGGCTACGAGCTAATCGCCACAAGTGCGAGTTTTTCCAGAAACAGATCTCGTATTGTGGCCACGTCATTGATGAAGAGGGGTTACATAAGTCCCCTGAAAAGATTGAGGCAGTAGTCAAGGCTCCAGCACCGGAAAATGTGTCACAACTGAGGTCATTCCTCGGGCTGGTAAACTACTACAGGTAGACTATCCTTTATCCGAAAACCTCGGGACCAGCCGAGTTTCGGATAAAGGAGAATTTCGGATTTCGGAAGGTGGGTCGGCAGGGGTCCGCGGGGGGGTCGGCGGGGGTCCGCGGGGGGGGGTCGGCGGGGGGTCGTGCGCACGACTTACGCTGACGCTCAGCGTAAGTCGGCGGGGGTCGGGGCCGGGCGGGGTCCGCGGGGGGGTCGGCGGTTGTCGGGGCTGGCGGGGTCGGCGGTTGTCGGGGCCGGCGGGGTCCGTGGGGGGGACGGCGGTTGTCGGGGCTGGCGGGGTCGGCGGTCGTCGGGGCCGGCGGGGTCCGCGGGGGGGACGCGGTTGTCGGGGCCGGCGGGGTCCGCGGGGGGGGGGTTCGGCGGGGGGTCGTGCGCACGACTTACCCTTTATCCGAACTTCCGAAACCCTCTAAAAACCGAAGGTTTTTTCGTTCGTACGCACGACTTACGCTGAACGAAAAAACCTTCGGTTTTTAGAGGGTTTCGGTTTTCGGAAGTCCGGATAAAGGGTAGTCTACCTGTACCATAAGTTCTTACCAAATTTGTCCACGGTATTACACCCACTGAACACCCTACTGCAAACAGGGGTGCCATGGAAGTGGGATGACGAACGTAGATGAGCTTTCCAGAAGTGTAAAGAATTGATCACATCAAAAGAGGTGTTGGCCCATTTCAACCCAGCACTACCAATTCGGTTGGCATGTGATACATCACCCTATGGTATTGGAGTGGTGCTGTTGCACAAATTCCCAGACGGGTTGGAGAGGCCAGTAGCCTTTGCGTCTCGGTCACTAACCTCAGCCGAGCGCAACTACGCCCAGATTGACAGGGAGGCCCTCAGCCTAGTATGGGGAGTAAAAAAATTCAACCACTATCTGCATGGGCAGAAGTTCACCTTGCGGACTGACCACCAACCACTTGTCTCCAGCTTTAATCCTAAGAAGGGCGTTCCAGTGATGACTGCACAACGGTTACAAAGATGGTCCCTGTTTCTAGGGGCGAATCATTATGAAATAGAATATAAAGGCATGAAACAGCATGGGAACGCTGATGGGCTATCGCGCCTGCCACTGCCTACTGTGGTGGAAGCACCAGCAGTGGACCCTATCGAGATATTTTATCCGTCAATAATTGAACGATTGCCAGTAACGAACGCGGATATAGAGAAGGAGACCCGCAATGATCCGACGCTGTCGAGGGTATATGATTTGACGGTGAGGGGATGGCCAACACATGGCGACTCACTGTTGCCAGCATTCTCATCCAGAAGAGAACAGCTGTCAGTATGCCAGTGATGTGTGGATCCAGAGTGGTGATTCCACCCAAGTTAAGGGAGAGAGTGCTAAATGAGCTACATGAAGGTCATCTGGGGGGAGTGAAAATGAAAAGCCTTGCTAGGGCTTATGTGTGGTGGCCGGGAATCGATCAACAAATTGAAGACCTAACTAAGAGCTGCTTAGGATGCCAGAAGGCCCAAAATGCACCACCACATGCCCCTCTACACCCATGGGAGTGGCCCTCCTCTCCATGGCAACGGGTGCATATTGATTTCGCTGGTCCATTCATGGACTCAATGTTCTTAATAGCAGTGAATGCTCATTCAAAGTGGCCTGAGGTGATAAAAATGTCTTCAACCACTACAGAGAAAACGATTGCAGTCCTACGGACCATATTTGCCAGAAACGGTTTGCCAGAGCAGATTTGCTCTGATAATGGACCACAGTTTGTGTCCGAAGAGTTTCAAAAATTTATGAGAAGGAATGGGGTAAGGCATTACACATCCGCCCCGTATCATCCAGCCACAAATGGATTGGCTGAGAGGTTCGTACAAACCTTTAAGAAGGCGATAAAGGCCATGTGCAATGATGAAATTCCACTACAGCATAAGATGGACAATTTCTTATTAGCCTACCGAAACGCGACACATGCAGTTACCAACCAGACCCCGGCCATGATGTTCTTTAACCGAAGGTTGAGATCTCGTCTGGACTTGCTCAGACCGAATGTGCGAAGAAATGTTGAGGACAAACAATTCCAGCACATCAATGAGAAGCCGACAAGGAGCTTCAATGTAGGACACCCAGTCTTGGCCCGTGACTATCGAACAGAGAAATGGCAACCCGGAACAATATGCACAAGGCAGGGGCCATTAACTTACACAGTGGATGTCGGGGAGAACATTGTGAGATGCCACGTCGATCAGATCTTAGCGTCACAGGAACGAGTCAGCCCCATATCTCGAGTACCTGGGGATGAACCCGACATACCGGTAGCATCTACCTCAGAACCAGTAGCAGTGGAACCCGATGAACTACCCGATGAAAAGGGGTCAGAATCGCCCCTGCACCAAGAACAAGATCCTCCGGAAAGGCGCTATCCCGAAAGGATCAGGAAGCCGCGCCAAAGACTGAATCTATAAATGGACTATTGTTGTTTAATGTACATGTTAAAGTGTTAGTTGTTATTTGTATATTAGGGGTACTACTAATCTAAAAGGGGAGGAATTGTAGTGTATGTGCCTTTAAGACAGAACTACTTTTACAGCTCATGTATACTGTAGTACCGGCAGTGACCACACCTGTATATAAGCTTTGCGCATGCCTCTGTACCCCCAGTCTTGAGACTACCCTCCTCCAGTAAATACCTGTTTATTGTTAAGTTACAGCATCCGTGTGGTTATTGAAAAACAGCATACCCTCAGAATCACGGATCTAACAGTATCTCTACTGATGTTAATCCAGCTCCCTCACACTGTCACTCAGTAACCCCTCTCCCCCTGCGCCCTGTGTTACTGACTGTATCTCTGCTGATGTTAATCCAGCTCCCTCACACTGTCACTCAGTAACCCCTCCCCCCGTGCTCTGTTACTGACTGTATTTCTACTGATGTTAATCCAGCTCCCTCACACTGTCACTCAGTAACCACTCTCCCCCAGCGTCCTGTGTCACTGACTGTATCTCTACTGATGTTAATCCAGCTCCCTCACACTGTCACTCAGTAACCCCTCTCCCCCAGTGCCCTGTGTTACTGACTGTATCTCTACTGATGTTAATTCAGCTCCCTCACACTGTCACTCAGTAACCCCCCACCCCCAGCGCCCTGTGTTACTGACTGTATCTCTACTGATGTTAATCCAGCTCCCTCACACTGTCACTCAGTAACCCCTCTCCCCAGTGCCCTGTGTTACTGACTGTATCTCTACTGATGTTAATCCAGCTCCCTCACACTGTCACTCAATAGCGCTTTACAGGATGGTGGATAGCCAATGAGTATTAAACTGGAGGGGAAAGGTTGGAGTGGAAAAATGAAGAAGTTCAGGAGGGGGGCAAAAAGCTGTCAAGGAAAGAGGGTATCAAGGAGGTCTTTGAAGGCAGGGAGAGTGGTGGTTGAGAAGGAGAATGAAGAGGGACATTGACTCATGGTTGTAGTCATGTAAAACACCCGAAAGCATAAGCACCACCAACAAGGCACAAGTAAGGAGTGTGATGGAATACTCTCCAGTTGCTTGGGTGAGTGCAGCACCAACAACACTCAAGAAGCTCGACACCATCCAGGACAAAGCAGCCCGTTTGATTGGGCCCCCATCCACCACCTTAAACATTCACTCCCTCCACCACCGGCGAACCGTGACTTGCAGTGTGCACCATCTACAAGATGCACTGCAGCAAATCGCCAAGGCTTCTTCGGCAGCACCTCCCAAACCCGTGACCTCTACCACCAGAAGGGCAAGGGCAGCAGGCGCATGGGAACACCACCTCCTCCAAATTCCCCTCCACGCTACACACCATTCTGAATTGGAAATATATCGCCGTTCCTTCATCATCAGTGGGTCAAAATCCTGGAACTCCCTCCCTAACAGCACTGTGGGAGTACCTTCACCACACGGACTGCAGTGGTTCAAGAAGGCGGCTCACCACCATCTTCTCAAGGGCAACTAGGGATGGGCAATAAATGCTGGCCTTGCCAGCGACGCCCAGATCCCGTGAATAAATATAAAAACATTTTTAATTATAAATATCGCTTGTGATGTTTCACTGTTGTGGGCAGGGATGATGCCTGAATGGAGTTACTTCTTGAACAGAAAGTGCTGGGAGAGCTGGGGACATAGTTGCGAGGCAATATCACATTCCAGAACCTTAAAAGAAATGGAAGATTGAAGATGGGGCAGCAGTTGGAGAGGATTGAATGGTTGAGAGTAGGTTTTTCAAGAAGGTGATTGATGACAGCAATTTTGAAAGATGTAGGAACTGAGGCAAAGAATCACAACACTTGCTTTCTGGTAGCAGTTGAATCTGATCATGAAAGATAGCGAGCACAAATACTATTTACTTCAAACCGTAGTCCTCTTCAACCCAGCTTTGCTTAATGGTCCAACATGATCAATAAAGTAAATAACCATTTGGACCAGTTATTCTTGGGGACTGGGTAGTAAAAAGGCGCCCCTCCCCTTTCCACACTAGGACCTGGCTTTCAATTCAGTCCAGGCTCAGAGCCTATTTCCCTCTGGTTATAGGGCTACTAACTATAATGGGTTTGGCCAGTTTCGGTGCAGTTCCCAATGATATGGACCCTAATGGCCTGTAATTGGCCGGCAGTTGGCAATCTCACTCAGAGAGGGCACAGGGTGATTGTTCTAGCAGCAGTGGGCGGAGGGTGCTCTTTTGAGGCTGAGGCTTTGGGGGGGTGGTGGTAGGGGGCGGCCGGGGGGGGGGGGGCGGCGGAGTTGATGGGTGTCCTTGGTGTCTGCAATTTTAAATTGTGCATTTGGCCGCGGTAGGGTGGGAGACACACACTCACACTCACACTCGCACACACACACTCTCACACACACACACTCACACTCTCACACACACGTGCACACACACACACACGCTCACACACACACACACACACTCACACACTCTCACACACACACACACACGTGCACACACACAAATCTACACACACATACACACACACACACACACTCACACACAAATCTACACACATGCACACATGCTCACACACAAAGACACACACACACACACACATACACATGCACACACACACGCACAAGGACATACACACAAAGACATGCTCACACACACACACACACACACGCTTACACACACAAGCTTACACACACACACGTGCACATACACACACACATTATTCCCTCTACTACTTCACAGGTGTTATCTGAGCTCGGCGAGGACAATAGAAAAGAAGTATCTTATTGATGAGGCAGCTTTGCAGCAAGTGGGGTTGTCATAGCAACAAGGAGATGTGAGATAATCCCACGTCAGTGGATTGGGTGACTAACTGCGCTCATGGGCAACTTCCAACTTTTAATCATCGCCTTTGGACTTTTTACCCGTAATTATTTTTTTTTACAATTAAGTTATCGACCTCTTTGGTTCACATCCAATATCTATGTCATGATCAGCCTTTCCCTGCAGGCATTATATTTATATGTTGCTTTAGTTCTCTGAGCTTTTCCTCACAATTCTTCAGACATTTGTTATAAGAATAAATTGTTAGGAAATATTGGAGTCAATATTTCGAACTTCACATAGGAGGTCACTCGCGCTATGTTCTGTGTGTGAAACTTTTTTCACAGGCTGGTTAAACACTTGTCTAAAAATAGTGTAATTGGGAACATAGTCCGTTCGACCGTTGTGCTCTGCCCTAGCACAGGTCCTAGGCAGTGTCCTAGGCCCAACCATCTTCAGCTGCTTCATCAATGACCTTCCCTCCAACATAAGGTCAGAAATGGGGATGTTCGCTGATGACTGCACAGTGTTCAGTGCCATTCACAACTCCTCAGATAATGAAGCAGTCCATGCCCGCATGCAACGAGACCTGGACGACGTTCAGGCTTGGGCTGATAAGTGGCAGGTAACATTCGCGCCACAGAAGTGCCAGGCAATGACTATCTCCAACAAGCAAAAGTCTAACCACCTCCCCTTGACATTCAACGGCATTCCAATCACCGAATCCCCCACCATCAACATCCTGGGGGTCACCATTGACCAGAAACTTAACTGGACCAGCCACATAAATACTGTGGCAGCAAGAGCAGGTCAGAGGCTAGGTATTCTGCGGCAAGTGTCTCACCTCCTGACTCCCCAAAGCCTTTCCACCATCTACAAGGCACAAGTCAGGAGTGTGATGGAATACTCTCCACTTGCCTGGATGAGTGCAGCTCCAACAACACTCAAGAAGCTCGACACCATCCAGGACAAAGCAGCCTGCTTGATTGGCACCCCATCCACCACCTTAAACATTCACTCCCTCCACCACCAGCGTACCATGGCTGCAGTGTGTACCATCTACAAGATGCACTGAAGCAACTCGCCAAGGCTTCTTTGTCAGCACCTCCCAAACCCGCGACCTCTACCACCTAGAAGGACAAGGGCAGCAGGTGCATGGGAACACCACCACCTCCAAGTTCCCCTCCAAGTCACACACCATCCTGACTTGGAAGTATATCGCTGATCCTTCATCGTCGCTGGGTCAAAATCCTGGAACTCCCTACCTAACAGCACTGTGGGAGTACCTTCACCACACGGACTGCAGCGGTTCAAGAAGGTGGCTCACCACCACCTTCTCAAGGGTAACTAGGGATGGGCAATAAATGCTGGCCTTGCCAGTGACACCCACATCCCATAAACAAATTAAAAAAAAGTCTCACAGGATTCTTCAGCCACTTACAAGGGAAGATTAGCAGAAGTGGTTTCTCATTGCCTTCCTCATGGTTTTCATCTTCAGAGTACCTTCTCCGAAGGTGTGCTGTGACCAAGGCTATCCCACCTGCCATTGCAAACGGGGGTAGCATCTCATTAGGTATAAATGATCTTTCACACATACCTTCTTTCCCTCCCTCTCTCTCTCTCTCTCTCATTTTCTTTCATCCTCTCTATGGCCTCGCCTCTCTCTGTAATCTTCTCCAGCCCTCCAAACCTCCGAGGTCTCTGCGCTACTCCAAATCTGGTCTCCTGCGCATCCCCGATTTCCATCGCTCCAGCACTGGCGGCCGTGCCTTCAGGTGCCAGGGCCCTAAGCTCTGGAATTCCCACCCTAAACCTCTCCGCCTCTCTCCCTCTCTCTCTCCTCCTTTAAGGCACTCCTTAAAACCTACTTCTTTGACCAAGCATATCTTAAAAACTCCTTCTGTGGTTCGGTCTTTTATAACGCTCCTGTGAAGCACCTAGCTTTTACTATGTTGAAGGCGCTGTATATAAATGCCAGCTGTTGTTGTTGTTGTATATTGCTAGCTTTCGGTCCTAAGTATATTTGAAGGTCAGTTACTTTTAATTGTCCTGTAATTCCCATTGATTTGGGTAAATTGTGCATTCAAGCCCCACTGCAATTGGAGAGTAGTGTTTAGGCTGACGCCCCAGTGCAGTGCTGATGGAGTGCTGCATTGCTTGAGGTGGGCAGTCGGCCTGCTCCAGTGTATCAGATGGTTGAGAAAGGTCTCGGGGCGAGTGGGGGGGGGGGGGGCCTAACTTTCACCTTCACCACTTGGCGGCAAACCGCTGGAACGGAAAAGAAAACCGGGCAGGTTCCATAATGGGCGGGCGATTCGACCGGCTACTGGGACGCCCGAGTGGTGATGATGAGTTCGTCTTTTATTAAAGTGGCACTTTGCTCCATGTGTTGCCGCATGTGATGGTACGGCGATTTTAAACAATCACTGCCTGTTTCATTCAACGTGCGGGTACCACCTCTACAAAAAAGAGAGAACGGAAAAACTTCACCACAGACCTTCTCCCATGAGAGTTAGAGAAGCAAAGAAAGAAAGAACTTGCATTTATATAGCGCCTTTCACGACCTCAGGACATCCCAAAGCGCTTTACAGCCAATGACGTACTTTTGAAGTGTAGTCACTGTTGTGATGTAGGAAACCCGGCAGCCAAATTGCACACAGCAAACTCCCACACAGCAATGTGATTATGACTGGATAATCTGTTTTAGTGATGTTGGTTGAAAGATAAATACTGGCCAGGACACCGGGGAGAAGTTCCCTGCTCTTCTTCGAAATAGTGCTGTGTGATCTTTTATGTCCACTTGAGAGGGCAGACGGGGTCTAGGTTTAACGTCTCGTCTGAAAGACGGCACCTCCAATAGTGCAGCACTCCCTCAGCACTGCACAGGGAGTGTCAGCCTAGATATTGTGGTCAAATCTCTGGAGTGGGGCTTGAACCAGAGAATCATCGAATCATAGAATGGCTACAGCACAGAAGGAGGCCATTCGGTCCGTTGAGCCCGTGCCAGCTCTCTGCAAGAGCAATTCAGCTAGTCCCACTCCCCCGCCCTTTCCCCGTAGCCCTGCAAATTTCTTTCCTTCAGGTATTTATCCAGTTCCCTTTTGAAAGCCACGATTGAATCTGCCTCCACCACCCTCTCAGGCAGTGCATTCCAGATCCTAACCACTCGCTGCGTAAAAACGTTTTTCTCATGTCGCCTTTGGTTCTTCTGCCAATCACCTTAAACCTGTATCCTCTGGCTCTTGATCCTTCTGTCAATGGGAACAGTTTCTCTCTATCTACTCTGTCTAGATCCATCATGATTTTGAACACCTCTATCAAATCTCCTCTCAACCTTCTCTGCTCTAAGGAGAACAAACCCCAGCTTCTCCAGTCTATCCATGTAACTGAAGTCTCTCATCCCATTCTTGCAAATCTTTTCTGCACCCTCTCTAAGGCCTTCACATCCTTCCTAAAGTGCGGTGCCCAGAATTGGACACAATACTCCAGTTGAGGCTGAACCAGTGCTTTATAAAGGTTCGTCATAACTTCCTTACTTATGTACTCTATACCTCTATTTATGAAGCCCAAGATCCCATATGCATTTTTAACCGCTTTCTCAACCTGCCCTGCCACCTTCAACAGTTTCTGCACATTTACCCCCAGGTCGCTCTGTTCCTGCACCCCCTTTAGAATTGTATCCTTTAGTTTATATTGCCTCTCCTCGTTCTTCCTACCAAATATACCACTTCACACTTTTCTGCATTAAATTTCATCTGCCACGTGTCCGCCCATTTCACCAGCCTGTCTGTCTTCTTGAAGTCGATCACTGTTCACTATACTTCCAAGTTTTATGCCATCTGCAAATTTTGAAATTGTGCCCTGTACACCCACATCCAAGTCATTAATATATATCAAGAAAAGCAGTGGTCCTAGTACCGACCCCTGGGAAACACCACTGTACACCTTCCTCCAGTCCGAAAAACAACCGTTCACCACTATCCTTTGTTTCCTGTCACTTAGCCAATTTCATATCCATGCTGCCACTGTCCCTTTTATTCCATGGGCTTCAAGTTAACTGGCAAGCTGATTATGTGGCACAACCTACTGACACAGAGGCGAGAGCGCTACCAACTGAGTACCTCATTATTTGAAGAAAAGGCAGAGACTTCTCCCAGTGTCCTGGCCAGCATTCCACCCTCACTAAAAAACAGAACAACGAGCCATTCATTCCATTGCTATTTGTTGGATCTTGCAGTGCACAAAATGATGAATGCATTTACCTGTATCACAACAGTCACTGAATTGTAGGGTAATTTACTGTTTGGGAATGGGTTTGTTGGGCAGCACGGTGGCATAGTGGTTAGCACTGTTGCCTCACAGCGCCAGGGACCCAGGTTCAAATCCGGCCTCGGGTGACTGTCTGTGTGGAGTTTGCACATTCTCCCCGTGTTTGCGTGGGTTTTCTCCGGGTGCTCCGGTTTCCTCCCACAGTCCAAAGATGTGCGGGTTAGGTTGATTGGCCATGATAAAAAATTGGCCCTTAGTGTTAGGGGGAATTGGTTACGGGGTTGCGGGGATGGGGCTTGGGTGGGGTGGCTGTCGGTGTAGGGACCGGGTGCTGGGGTTTGGATGATCAGCCATGATCTCGTTGAATGGCGGAGCAGGCTCGAAGGGCCGAATGGCCTACTCCTGCTCCTATCTTCTATGTTGAGATATTTATAGGGTGCTGTACAAACACTAGTCTACTTTTGTTTCATTGAAGTATATACTGTGGTTGCATCAAAGGTAGCTAAGAGTACTGCATTGTCCTTGAGGGATCTAGAAGTGAGTTATAACTTCTTCTAATGGCTTAAACAGGTTTAGAGCACAATTCACACTATAAATCAATCCCAGTGCGTGCAGAGCTTTGTTGCAGGATCTTTATTTCATGGTGTGGGCACCCATTTTCAGCCCATGAGGCAATAATTACATCTTTTGACGGCATTTATCTCCCTGTATTAGCACATGAGATGGCACGGCTATTCTAAACCCTCAATACCTGTTTCTTTCACAGTGTGGGCACAACGCCTGCAGGAACCAGAGAGGAACACTTAGTGCTCGATCTTCTGGGCAAGGAAAGGGAAAAAACTTCCGGTGCTCCTGCTCCTGATCCTTCACCATGGAGGCCTATTAGAAAATGTGTGTGTGGTGAGTGTCTGTGTCTGTGTGTAGTGTAAAAAAAAGAAAGTCTTACATTTATATAACGCCTTTCACAACCACCGAATGGCCCAAAGTGCTTCATAGCCAATGAAGTACTTTGTGAAGTGTAATCACTGTTGTAATATAGGAAACGCAGCAGCCAATTTGCACACAGCAAGCTCCCACACACAGCAATGTGATAATGCCCAGATAATCTGTTTTAGTGATGTTGACTGAGGGATAAATATTGGCCAGAACATGTGTGTGTGATGTGTGTGTGTAATGTGTATGTCTGTGCCTGTGTGTGTAGTGTGTGTAATGGATGCATGTATGTGTGTGTGTGTGTAGTGTGTGTGTGTAGTGTGTATGTGTGTGTGTAGTGTGTGTGTGTGTGTGTGTGTAGTGTGTATGTGTGTGTAGTGTGTGTGTAGCGTGTGTGTGTGTGTAGCGTGTGTGTGTGTGTGTGTAGTGTGTGTGTAGTGTTTGTGTGTAGTGTGTGTGTGTAGTGTGTGTGTAGTGTGTGTGTGTGTGTGTGTGTGTAGTGTGTGTGTGTAGTGTGTGTCTGTAGTGTGTGTGTGTGTGTAGTGTGTGTGTGTGTAGTGTGTGTGTGTGTGTAGTGTGTGTGTGTAGTGTGTGTGTAGTGTGTGTGTGTAGTGTGTGTGTGTGTAGTGTGTGTGTGTGTGTGTAGTGTGTGTGTGTAGTGTGTGTGTGTGTAGTGTGTGTGTGTGTAGTGTGTATGTGTGTGTGTAGTGTGTGTGTGTGTGTGTGTGTAGCGTGTGTGTAGTGTGTGTGTGTAGTGTGTGTAATGGATGCATGTATGTGTGTGTGTGTGTAGTGTGTGTGTGTAATGTGTAGTGTGTGTGTGTGTAGCGTGTGTGTGTGTAGTGTGTATGTGTGTATGGTGTGTGTGTGTGTAGCGTGTGTGTGTAGTGTGTATGTGTGTGTAGTGTGTGTGTGTAGTGTGTGTGTGTAGTGTGTGTGTGTGTAGTGTGTGTGTGTGTGTAGCGTGTGTGTGTGTGTGTAGTGTGTGTGTGTAGTGTGTGTGTGTAGTGTGTGTGTGTAGTGTGTGTGTAGCATGTGTGCAGTGTTTGTATGTAAACTAACTCAGGAGATAATCAGGCCTGTTGTAACCCTCACCATGAAAGAAAGAAAGATTTGCATTTATACAGTGTCTTTCTCAACCTCAGGACGTCCCAAAGCGCTTTACAGCCAATTAAGTACTTTTAAAGCATAGTCACTGTTGTAATGTAGTAAACACGGCAGCCAATAGGAAATTCAGAAAAAACTTCTTTACCCAAAGAGTGGTGAGAATGTGGAACTCGCTACCACAGGGAGTGGTTGAAGCGAATAGTATAGATGCATTTAAAGGGGAGGCTAGGTAAACATATGAGGGAGAAGGGAATAGAGGGTAATGCTGATAGAGTGAGATGAGGCAAGACGGGAGGAGGCTTGAGTGGAGCATAAACGCTGGCATGGACTGGATGGGCCGAATGGCCGGTTTCTGTGTCGTATATCCTATGTAATTCTATGTAATTTGCACACAGCAACGTCCCACAGACAGCAACTAGATAATGACCAGATAATCAGTGATGTTGGTTGAGAGATAAATATAAACCATGGTCAAACAGCTCGCTGGCACTCAAGCCTCAAATTTCTGCTGATCGTTATTTTAACAGATGGCTGGTTGTTACTGGAAGCGTTAAGATATTTCTCAGTGGAAAATCTAGAACTGATTATGTAGACAGTGAAGGAAGTCCACCTGACCAAGCCGCTGTGGATCTGCAAGAGACGGCTCCTTCAGAAGAAGATCTGAGAAAGCCCGAGGAAGGGGGGAAAAACCCTGCAGCACACCTGGTACAGGAGCCTGCGTGCCACAGCACAGTTTCTGCGGGCTTGGGATTTCGCTGCTGATGTATCATCACTTCTAAGTAAATTTTATACTCAAGTGCCAATTATGAGTCGCCGTTTGCTCGCCAACATAGTAACTATAAAGGATGGATGATCCGTCATTTTATTTGAAGAAATAGGAATAAGGCCCATTCTTCTTCACTTTAATGGGTTTTGCATTTACTGAAACCATTTAACATTAGGATTTCAAAGCAGTATTTTTTTATAATGTAAGGCATTTAAAATGGAGCAGTCTCCATACTTAGAGAACTACATAGATAATAAAGCACTTGCTAAGCGTTTAGGAGTACCTGAATGCTAATTACATATCACATTGCGATGACTTCAAAGATCCATCTCAAAGATTAAAGCCAACTTGTTCTCTCAGCAATCTGCTTAATGCGTTTCAATCATTCAAGCTCGTGAAAAATGTAAAGTAATTCATGAATTCTTCTGCTCACTCCATCGCCAGGCCTCACTGCATGGGGTATCATGCATCTGGAACCCACAAGACCTTTCTGTGACCCTCTCTTGTGGATTCAAGAGCTGACAGATGCGGAGCTGTCAAACTCGAGGTGTGAAGGTTTCAAGAGAAGCAAGCTCCAGGAGACTGCAGGGAACGGGCATCAATAATCTGAGCTACCCCTCACCTACCACATCACTGACGTCTGGACTAGATTACCAAAACATGACAAGTATGGACGCAACACATGCCTTCAAAAAGAAGTTGGTGGGCCTCTGGGAATTGAAACGCATAAAATTCTTAAGGGGCTTGACAGGGTAGATGCTGGGAGGATGTTTCCCCCTGGCTGGGGAGTCTAGAACTCAGGGTCATAGCCTCTGGATAAGGGGTCAGCCATTTAGAACTGAGATGAGGAGAAAGAAAGGTGGTGAACCTTTGGAATTCTCCACCCCAGAGGGCTGTGGATGCTCAGTCGTTGAGTATATTCATGATAGAGATCAATAGATTTTTGGATACTAAGGGAACCAAGGGATATGGGGATAGTGCGGGAAAGTGGAGCTGAGGTAGAAGATCAGTCATGATCTTATTGAATGGCAGAACAGGCTCGAAGGGCCGAATGGCCTACTCCTGCTCCGATTCCTTATGTTGAGAACATCTATGTATAGAAACTTCTAAATCTGGCACTGCACAAATTGTACTTTTGTACACTTGTTTCTTTCCTACAATACAAGCAACTTGTCAAGAATACCTGCAACTTAAGTTACAACAAACTCCTGTCTTACTGCACTCTCAGTGACACTACTTAATTCCATAAGCAAGGCCATTGGGTTTCAGTTTTCAGAAATCCCTAACTGCTGGTTAAAAAAAAAAGCTGTGGAATGAAGATGGAATTTAAGTTATTCCATCACCAAATCAAAAGCCCTGGTCACAGGCCTGTAGTCAAGACTGTGTTTGTGTTATTGGCTTTTTGGAAACTGTGCCGGTGGAAGCAAATGGGCCGACTGGAGATCTTTATCTGTATTTATCTTTGTGATCAAGGTGGCTTCCCCTGGACTGTACACCGGTCCAGCAGATTATATGTTCCAGGGATGGAGACATTCTTTGATGACATACACAGAATTCAGAGTCGGAGATGACTGACTGCGATTACTCTCCATGGGACTGGACTATGAGATCAGTAAACCTCACAAGAGTAGCGTGTGTCTGTGTGACAAATGCTAAGTCAGACACATAATTATAAGATGATATTCGGTTCAATTGAGTAGAGAATCTAAATGTTTACGCTCCCGTTGCCAGCAACAGTGATAAACTGCACTGAGTAACGTCTGTGACTCCACATCGATTAGGCACCATACTGTGCACGCATGATAAATACCAACATACACACAGTTGGTACTGTACAGTCATCGGTCTCACTGCCAGCTCCTGAACAGCCCAGAAAATAAGGAATGATTCATTCCCATCTGGTACTGTATTTGTGTGTGTGTGTGTGTGTGTGTGTGTGTGTGAGCCCCTGTGCACGTACAGTACACTCTGAGTAAAAGGGAAGCATTCACTCCCATCTGGTCCTGTCCACCAAGTAAGTGTGTGTGTGTGTGTCTGTGGGTATGAGTGTGTGTGTCTGTGTGGGTGTGTGTTTGTGTGTGTGTGTCTGTGTGTGGGTATGAGTGTGTGTGTGTCTGCGTGGGTGTGTGTTTGTGTGCGTGTGTTTGTGTGCGTGTGTCTGTGGGTATGAGTGTGTATGTGTCTGTGTGGGTGTGTGTGTGTCTGTGTGTGGGTATGAGTGTGTGTGTGTGTGTGTGTGTGTCTGTGGGTATGAGTGTGTGTGTCTGTGTGGGTGTGTGTTTGTGTGTGTGTGTCTGTGTGTGGGTATGAGTGTGTGTGTGTCTGTGTGGGTGTGTGTTTGTGTGCGTGTGTGTTTGTGTGCGTGTGTGCATGTGTGTGTCTGCGTGTATGTATGTATGTGTGTGTGTGAGCTCCTGTACATGTACAGTACACACCAAGCTCTGAGATTTTGGGACAGAAGGAGCCTGTGCCAATACCAAATGTTAAAATATTTCAATGTCCATAAATTGTCTCAACATAAAAGTCTCTCAAATTTTGTTTTAAGGACTGCTTAACAATGCAATTATATTAATTATAAACACTGGACTAAAGGAGCTCTCATGCTCATTGGGAGCAGAATGATGGGATGTATAAAGCTCATTCGATATTGGGCAATACAAGGTTTGCAATTGCAACCCACCGAAATTAATAACCTTGTCTATTGCATGCACCAAACTAATCTGCCTGCCTTTCCAGCTCTCAGATATGTTACTTATCTCAGGCAAGAGCTCAAGATAAATACAGATCAGAAAGGATATTCAGCCTATTTGACCCCACCTACAGCTTCATCCACATCACAGTATGCCACAGTGCCTTAAAAGATTCCAAGGTTTTCACCTCCAGTGCCCAACACACAGTCCATCCAATGCATTGATCACTCTTTGGCTGGAATTTTACCGGTGCTGAGAGGACAGGATCGGAGGCGGGTCAGCAGTGAAAATAGAAATGATTGACAGCGGGTCGGGACCCCACTGTCAACCCGCCTCCACGTGAGTCTCCCAGGTGTCAGGTCTGTCAGCGCTGAACAGACCCGACACCAAGTGACGGGGGAGGTAATTGACATCATTAAATGCATTGCTAGCAGCCAATTATTATTTTTATTTTCTGCCTACCTTTCAATTTTACGTGCTTCCCCCACGGGTTACCTGCCGCTCAGGGAGCACGTCAGCTCGGCATGTCGTGAGTGGAGTCAGCATTGAATTATCTCATGACCTAACAGCTGCCAAAGTTGTATAAAAGATCCCATGTTACAGCTGTTCACTTTCAAAGCTCAGAAGTTGTTGCTTACTGCATTTGAAACAGATTGAGCTTTCTGCAGCTTGCAAGTGTTTGGAGCAAACTCTCTATCCAGTGCCACCTTATTGGAACAACCTCTCTCACCATTGACAGATCGCTTCTGTCAGCTCAACCTCACCTGCCATCTGTTCCATCAGCATCGGTGCCCTTGAATATATCTCACCTTGGTCTTCCAAATCCCACCACGATCAGCCCCAACACCAGCAGCACCAGGCAGCACCAGCAGCAACAACAACAACACCAACCTTCTCCGCAATTAACTGATGCTGCACAGGACACAGGGCATCAGCACCTGACAACATTGCTGCCCGGGACGTCACAGATGGCTTCACCATGGCCAGATTTACTTCACTTGATGCTGCACACCCTGGCTGCCACATGATGCGCCAGGTGCACTACCCCATACCAACACCATAAAGCATCCCTACAATGCCCAAGCCATTCCTTTCACACTCATCACCATTGAGGGGGGTGCCATTATGTCTCACCATTCACTGCAACTCACTAAGCCACTTCCAAAAGTGCACACAAATCTGTCCAAGAACGCAAATTGTTGAAAATAAAGATTTCAATATTTGATTGCACATTACCAGAAACTTCAGATGAACATTGGCTAAAACACCCAAGTGTCTACCCTTGTGTGTTGTTAGTTGGTATGCTTGCACTAGGATGAGGGTGTGTGGGGTGGCTAGTGAGATGGAGAAGTGATAATGTAGATAGAGAGGGATGGGTGGAGGTGCGCAAGGTAAGTTGGTGTGAGTAAGGATGTGCAGGAGAAGGGTAGGGAAGGCAGAGTGATGGGGATGTGATGAGTGGCACAGCAGGATACTTTTAAGTGTGGCTTTGCAGTAACGTTTCGTAATCTACTGAGATCATTGAAAGGTTTGCGCCATTGCAGCCTGGTCCTCCTTACAACATCCCTGCTTGTGCCCTCCTGTGCAATGTGCAACCAGGCTGCTTTGATCTCCTGGGGAGGTCTCTTCCGCCCATTGGAAGGGAAGAGGACCTCCCTGCCTACTGTGACTCCCTCCATAAGCATATGGAGGCAGTCATGGGAGAGCCTGGGTGCAGCCGTGCACCTCTGTGCAGTGCTTGTCAGTGTTCGCAGCACCTCAGTGCTGTAGGACACTGACAGCACAACTGTCAAAGTAAATGGCCCCTTTAAGGAAACCGGCTGATGATGCATCATCAAATGATGTCACCAGACACTGTTCCTTTTAATTGGCTGGGAACCTCGCTGAACGGGCTTAACAAGCTCAATCAATGAAAAATCACTTCCGCAGAGCGGGATGAAACAGGCAACAGGTTGGGACCAGGCTACCGCCCCCTCGGTAGGCGAAATCGCGGCATTTGTGTGAAGAAGTTTCTGCCTTCAGTTGTAAATTAGAGTTTTAACCAGTGCACCCTTGACAATTGTTGAGGTTTAATCTGAATCACTGTTCCTGGTTTACCATTCACTATTGTATACATTGTCTTGGAGCTTCCACATCAGTTGCTTTCTATCAAGGCTGAAAAGCTCAAGTTTCTCCCAGTTGATCTGACTGTTAAATTCTCAGGTACTGGGTGATTTACTCCAGTATTATGTGATGCCAACCCATGTGTGTTTTGACTGACCACAGCTGGTCTAGTGCAGTGACTAAATGTCAAATATTGGCAGTGAATTGAAGGAAAGCAAGAAGGAGCATTCGGCTGGAAACATGGTCAAAACAAGCATTGAAAAATCGCCACAAATGCCAAAAATTGGAAAGCCTCGAATTCAGTAGCAGCTGTGAGAACGAGGGTTCACACTACTGGAGTACCACCATGTCCTGGGCTCTCTGTGGAATCAGCGCACGATGTGTTAAAACAGCTTTCGGCTGAGCGTGAGATTGGAAGCAGAAGGCTGACCTGCGTGCCTATCAGGTCGGGGATCAGGTCACTTGTGTTTATGGTATTTAAATGATCGGAAGAGTTTATGAGGGAATTATAACCAGGATAATAAAATGATTAGAAGAGATTGAGAAGCATTAAGTGTATCCTTGTTGGGTTCATATTGTTACTCTTGGACGTATCTTTGACGTGCTATGATTTATTGGTGGTACGCATGGAATGTAGAGATTAAAGGTGAAAATGGTATAAGAAGTCTCTGTATGCAGCTCTCATACTGGAATTGTGTAGTATGATGTCTCAATAAAGACCTGTTCCTGCATTGCTACAACTGAATGTGCGAGTACCCTGGTGTTTAAAGTAACGAAAGGAATTAGAACTAGATAGCAGTCCAACAGCAACCACATCCACATGTAGTAAATTACAGTCAAAACTGTTCATCGGTCGCTGCTCAATCACTTCTGTTAGTCAGCACAGTTAGAGCCAGTTATTCCATGGGGCCTGCATGCAACCTCTGCTCCTGGTTATAAATGAGATTCGTTGTTTTGACTGTGGGTAATTGTGAGGATTTATTTTCAGGAGAGTCTCAACACTGTGAACGAATGTCGACTTGATTCAGTTAGCACCATTTTCCCCTTTGAATTTGAAGGATGTGAGTTCAAAGCTCGATCCCCCAGACTTGAGCACATAATGCAGGTTTTGAGATGATCTTGACAAATGTCATAAGGCGCTATATAAAGAAAGAACTTGCATTTATACAGCGCCTTGCATGTACTCAGGACATCACAAAGTGCTTTACAGCCAATGAAGTACTTTTAGTCACTGTTGTAATGCAGGAAACACAGCAGCCAATTTGTGCACAGCAAGCTCCCACAAACAGCAATGTGATAATGACCAGATAATCTGTTTTAGTGATGGGATAAATATTGGCCCCAGGACACCAGGGATAACTCCCCTGCTCTTCTTCAAAATAGTGCCATGGGATCTTTCACGTCCACCTGAGAGTGCAGACGGCCTCAGTTTAACGTCTCATCCGAAAGACGGCACCTCCAACAATGCAGCTCTCCTTCAGTACTGCACTGGAGTGTTAACCTAGACTTTTGTGCTTGAGTCTGTGGAGTGGGACTTGAACCCACAACCTTCTGACTGAGAGGTGAGGGTGCTGCCCACTGAGCCATGGCTGACAGCATTGATTGAGGGATAAATCATCGCCAGGATACCAAGGGAACACCTTTGCTTGTTCATTTTATTCTATCCAATTGTTGCCAAAGCATCTATAGCTGCAGCTTCTCTTCCCACCCACAAAGTGTCACTTTGGAAGTCCCCCCGAGGATCTGTCCATGGTCCCTCCTCTTCCTCATTAACATACTGATCCTTTGCAATATCATCCGCAGGAGTCAGCTTCCATAAGTATATCGAGGATGCTCAGATCTACCTCTCAACTATTCTACTGCCTCTATCCTATTATAGAAGCACAGGAACAGGAGTAGGCCATTCAGCCCCTTGAGCCTGTTCCACCAGTCAATGAGATCATGGCTGATCTGTACCTTACTTCCATCCACCCGCCATGGCTCCATAACCTTTTATACCCTTGGCTAGCAAAAATCTAATGATCTCAGATTTAACATTATTAATTGAGCTAGCATCTATTGCTTATTGTGGGAGAGAGTTCCACACTTCTACCAACCTTTGCATGAAGAAGTGTTTCCTAACTTCTCTCCTGATGGTCTGGCTCTGATTTTAAGGCTATGTTCCGTTGTCCTGGACTCCCTCACCAGCGGAAAAAAATTTCTTTCTATCTACTCTATCAATTCCTTTCAAAATCCTAAAACCTCGATCAAATCACCCCTTAACCTTCTATCAGGCTGATGGTCAGACATCTAGTCTGGGGTTACTTGCAGTTTCCTCTAGCTAAACATTGGCAAAACTAATGCCATCATCTTCAGTCCTTGGCACAAACTCTGTGCTTTGTCCCACTGCCTGGCTACTGCATCAGGATGAATGAAACGGCTCACAACCTCAGCATCCTGTGTGACCCTGATCCCATCTCCTCTCCAATACAAAGACCCCTACTTCCATCTCCATAACATTGCCCGCCTCTGCATCTGCCACATCTCATCTGCCACTGAAACCCTCTTCAAACCCGCAACGAGATTGTCTTACGAAGAACGGTTGAGCAGCTTGGGCCTACACTCATTGGAGTTTCGAAGAACGAGAGGGGATCTTATTGAAACATATAGGATTCTGAAGGGGCTCGACAAGTTAGATGCAGAGAGGATGTTTCCCCTCGTGGGGGAATCTAGAACTAGGGGGCATAATTTCAGAATAAGGGGAAACCCTTTTAAATTGGAAATGAGGAGGAATTTCTTCTCTCAGAGGGTCGTGAATCTTTGGAATTCTCTTCCCCAGAGAGCTGTGGAGGCTGGGCCATTGAATATATTTAAGGTGGAGATAGACAGATTTTTGAACGATAAGGGAGTCAAGGGTTATGGGGAGTGGGCAGGGAAGTGGAGTTAAGGCCAGGATCAGATCAGCCATGATCTTATTGAATGGCGGAGCAGGCTCGAGCGGCCGAATGGCCGACTCCTGCTCCTGCGTCTTATGTCTAATGTTCTTATGTTCTTCATGCCTTTGTCACCTTCAGACTCGCCAGTTCCATTGCTCTCTTGGATGGCTTCCCATCCTCTGCCTTCTGTAAGGTCCAACTCATTCAAAACTCCGCTGCCCGTACCCTATCCAAGTTCCGTTCATGCATCAACCCTGTCCTACACTGGCTTCAGGTTCTTCAATGCCTCAAATTGAAAATGTTCATCACTGTGTTTCAATCCTTCCATGGCATCAGCCCTCCCTATCTTTGTAACTTCCTTCGGCCCTACAACCTGCCCGAACTCTATGTTCCCTGACTTCATCTTCTCCCCTTTTCCTTCACTCCATCAATGGTGGCCGTGCCTTCAGCCACCTGGGCTTCACCTTCTTGAATTCCCACCTTAAATCTCTTCACCTCCTTCTCCTCCTGGAAGGAATTCCTTAAAACCCACCTCTCTGACCAAGCTTGGTCAGAGAGGTAGGTTTTAAGGAGCGCCTTAAAGGAGGAGCGAGAGGTAGAGAGGCGGAGAGGTTTAGGGAGGGAATTCCAGAGCTTAGGGCCCAGGCAGCTGAAGGCACGGCCACCAATGGTGGGAGGAAGAAAATCAGGGATGCGCAAGAGGCCAGAATTGGAGGAGCGCAGAGATCTCGGAGGGGTATAGGACCGAAGGAGGACATAGAGATAGGGAGAGGCGAGGCCATTGTAGAGTTTGAAGACAAAGTTGAGAATTTTTAAATCGAGGTGTTGCTGGAAAACACCCCAAGATGCTTCAAAGGAGCGTGATCCGACAATAATTGAAACCGAGCCAAAGAAAGAGACATTAGGACAGGTGACTGAAAGCTTGGTCAAAGAGAGGTAGGTTTTAGCAACATCGTAGAGGAAGAGAGAGGTAGTGAGGCAGAGAACTTTAGAGAGGTGACAACACTGATTCATATGTCGGTGTTTACAGTGCCACAAAGAGATTCTTTGTTAACTAAGATCATTGCAATCTTTTGAAGTGCGATCTCGCAGCTGGGAACTGATAGCTTGCTGGCAACGGAAGCAAACAAGTGTCACACAGCTGGTTCTGTGCGCCCTCCCTCTCGCCCTGGGAGTCAATTCCCCAGGGGCGTGTGTCGCTCCTAATCAGGCTGCTGTGACCTGCAGCGTACTCCTGCAGCTCGCAGGAAATAATATTTGAATATAGAGAAAAATTGCTGCAAGATGTGTATAAGAGAGATAAGAAACCGTGTGGCAAACCGTGCTGGGAGTTCAGTAAGCTGCCTCCTGCAGTAGCAGCACCTTCCGTGAGCATCAAGTGACAAAGCATAAATTTAGAAAGAAAGCAAGACTTGCATTTCTGTAGCGCCTTTCACGACTTCGGGACGTCCCAACGCGCCAATGAAGTACTTTTGAAGCATAGCCATTGTTGTAATGCAGGAAACGCAGCAGTCAATCTGAGCACAGCAAGATCCCACAAACAGCAATGTGACAATGACCAGATCATCTTTTTTTAGTGATGTTGGTTGAGAGATAAATATTGGCCCAGGACACCAGGGAGAACTTCTTCAAAATGGTGCCGTGGGATCTTTTACGTCCACCTGAGAGGGCAGACGCGGCCTCGGTTTAACGTCTCATCCCTAAAACACAACAACTTACATTTATATAGCGCCTTTAACGTAACAAAATGTCCCAAGGCGCTTAACAAGAGCATTATCAATAAAATCGGGGCTCTGCAAGAGGCCAGAATTGAAGGAGCGCAGAGATCACAAAGGCTTGTAGGGCTGGAGGAGGTTACAGAGCTAGGAAGGGGCAAGGCCATGGAGGGATTTGAATTCAAGGATGAGAATTTTAAAATTGAGGCACTGTCGGTTTAGGTCAGCGAGCACAGGGGTGATGGTGAACAAGACTTGCTGCGAGTTAAGAGACAG
Organism: Somniosus microcephalus; assembly: GCF_052327205.1. Classification (NCBI taxonomy): domain Eukaryota; kingdom Metazoa; phylum Chordata; class Chondrichthyes; order Squaliformes; family Somniosidae; genus Somniosus; species Somniosus microcephalus. Next base: position 121,050,575 of record NC_141000.1, on the reverse strand, counting down.
AGAGCAGAGCTTAAGTTTACGTAGGGTGGATCATGGGAGGCTGGCCAGGAGAGCAATGGAATTGTCAAGTCTAGAGGTAACATAGCTTCTTTCAAAGATAATGTCCATGAGGGCACCCTGGAACGGTGCATTGGGTTAGACTGGAGACTTGGCTACAGCAGGATGTGAGTCCGTGCACCTGATTCCCCCACTCAGCAAGTTTTCCACCTTGGCATTGATTGGGCTGAAAGTTCAACTTCAATTCAGCAAACAGACAAGAAGTTTTCCAACACACGCTCAAATGTATCGAGAGAAGTGGGAACTGAATTGAAGCCAGCGTGCATTAAAAAACACACTAACTGAGGGCAGTTTGAGGCAAATGACTGGATTGTTGTATCATCCAAGTGTAAGAGCAGCTTATATGACTGAGGGGTGGAGCTCTGCCCCTTGTACCTGTTGTCTTGTGCAAAATGCAGAAATGTTATTTAACAGGTAACTTTGAGGTTCAGTCACCTCAAGGTGTGACAATGAAGACTTTGTTGGTGCATTGACAATGAATGGACATGATGTCTAGCCCTTGCCACTGCCTCTTCAGGTAAATGTTCCATGCAGTGTCGTATTAAGTTATAAAAGAAAAAGACTTGCATTTCTATAGCGCCTTTCATGACCATCGGACGTCTCAAAGCGCTTTACAGCCAATGAAGTACTTTTGAAGTGGAGTTACTGTTGTAATGTGGGAAATGCGGCAGCCAGCCAATTTGCCCACAGCAAGCTCCCACAAACAGCAGTGTGATAATGTCCAGATAATCTGGTTTTGTTAAGTTGGTTGAGGGATAAATATTGGCCAGGACACCGGGGTGAACTCCCCCTGCTCTTCTTCGAAACAGTGCCATGGAATCTTTTATGTCCACCTGAGCGAGCAGACAGGGCCTCGGTTTAACGTCTCATCTGAAAGACAGCACCTGCAACAATGCAACGCTCCCTCAGCGCTGCACTGGATCCCTGCTCTGTGTTGTGTTAATTGATCCCACCTGGGGCAGTAGTTGTGACCCTACAATCGGCCTCAGAGTCTCGGGGCTGGATTCCCTCCCTGATCGCTATCCAACAACCACCGCTAGAAAGTGCATGTGTGTGACTGTTTCTGGATCTTAGACCCAGTATGCCCCAGGCACTAGTGCTGTAAGGGATGAACCTTGAGCCACTGAGTGGGTGGGCTTAATATCACTCATTACCTCCTATGACCGGAAAGCCCTGCAGCGGGTAGTCAAAACTGCCCAACGCATTACCGGCACCTGGCTACCGACCATTGAGAACATCTACCAGAAACGCTGTTTACGGAGGTCACTGACCATCATCAAAGACCCTACCCACCCCAGCCACAGTCTGTTCGCCCTCCTGCCATCTGGGAGACGCTACAGATGCACTCGCACCCGAACAACCAGATTTAGGAACAGCTTCTTTCCCAGGGCTGTCATCCTATTGAACTCTGCAAATAAACTCTAAGCCTGCACATCTGCCAATGCACTTTATTATGTTTATGTTTATGTTACAAGCCAAATGTATGTTAAATGTCTAATCAAAATGTACACTCTCGGGAGCCGCAAGCTTACATTTCGTTGTACTGCACTTGTGCACTAACAATGACAATAAAGTTGATTATTATTATTATTATTAGCACTAGGAGCCGTGCAGACAGTGCCCCAGCGAACAGTGTGCTGGTTTCCCCTCTCTGTTGAAGAGATACTCTGCTTTGTGTCTTCATGACCAATGTGGCTTAGATCTGGGACATTAGGTTAATGTTGGAAGTCGATTTAAAGCCAGGGGCCCCGCCACCTCCAGTGTCGACATGAATCTGAAGTGACTTGCTGTTGGAGTTACATAGACATAGATATAGAAGATAGGAGCAGGAGTAGGCCATTCGGCCCTTCGAGCCTGCTCCGCCATTCAACGAGATCATGGCTGATCATCCAAACCCTAGCACCCAGTCCCTGCACCGACAGCCATCCCACCCAAGCCCTATCCCCGTAACCCCGTAACCCCACGTATTTAATCCCCCTAACACTAAGGGTCAATTTATCATAGCCAATCAACCTAACCCGCACATCTTTGGACTGTGGGAGGAAACCGGAGCACCCGGAGGAAACCCACACAAACACGGGGAGAATGTGCAAACTCCACACAGACAGTCACCCGAGGCCGGATTTGAACCCGGGTCCCTGGCGCTGTGAGGCAACAGTGCTAACCACTATGCCACCATGCTGCCAGGTAGTCTCCTTTTGTTTTGGTGCAAGAGGGCGAGAGCTGAGTGGTTGAAGTAGGTCAGCAACCTTCCAATGTATCAAGGATCCAAAGCCATGCACTTGCATTCCATGAAACGGTGGGCTGATAATTGAGGGCACTGCTCGCTTCTTAACGGATTCCTGTCCATACCATTTCAATTTTCCTTTATACAAAATTGATAATGGAGCATTACTCTTCTCTTAAGCGTTAGTTTTGTTCAGTTGATAACACTTTCAGTTCTGAGTTTACATATGTACCCTTTGGCTGTCACTCCAGAGAGGTTCTGAGGGAGTATGACATTGCTGGAGACACCATCTTTGGGATGAGATGTTAAACTGAGGTACCTTCTGCCTGCTCTGGTGGTTCAGGTTGACCCTTGCATGAAGAGAAGAGAGTTCTGTCAGTCTTCTAGCCAACATTCCTCGCTCAACCGATAACTAAACTAACCAGCATTTCCCGTTTATGTGAGCTTGCTGTGGACAAAATGGCTGCCACATCTGACTTTTTTACATAGGAATTACTAGATGAATAAAGACCCAGGTCCATCTAGTTCGCCTTCTAATATCCCAGTAGTCACACGATACAATGATAATGGAGTTGTTGACTAATCACAGCAATCAATCTCTATCGATGAGTCTACAACAGAGCCAGATATGAGGTGAGGAAAAGCCCCCATGGTGGAGAGCTTTGGGAACCACAGGTCCAAAGTCACCCGTTCCTCCTGAGCATGCTACACTCATCACACGCCATGTCTCAAATTAGTCATAAGAATGCACTGACTACACTTTGAAAAGTAAGTCACTGTACGTGTAATGCGCTGAAACATTCCTGAGCGACGTGAAAAAACACCACATAAATTCTCTCTTTCTCGGATTGAAGATAAATCACTGATAGAATCGAGCAATAATTCAATCTGACATAAAAACACAAGATCTACAGGTGATCAGTCACATTGCCAGTTGAATGATCAAGAGGTATAGATAAGGCTTGCAAGTCATTTATTCAGTTTCCGAGGTTTCTCTACATGTGCCCTTATCAGAGTGAGGGATGGTGATGCACTGATAGGACATTACTATGCTTTACATATAGCATTCAATGCCGAGTTCACCTAGCCTCAAGTTCCATGAAACACAACATTCCTCCCACGCTACAACAACAACTTGCATTTATATAGTGCCTTTAATATAGTAAAACCTCCCAAGGTGCTTCACAGGAGCGTTATAAAACAAACTTTGACACCGAGCCACTTAAGGAGACGGTAAGCCAGATGATCAAAAGCTTGGTCAAAGAGGTAGGATTTAAGGAGCATCTTAAAGGAGGAAGGAGAGGTAGAGAGGTTTAGGGAGGGAATTCCAGAGCTCAGGGCCTCGGCAGCTGAAGGCACGGCCGCCAATGCTGGAGCGAAGGAAATTGGGGATGTGCAAGAGGCCAGAATTGGAGGAGTGCAGAGATCTCGGAGAGTTGTAGGGTTGCAGAAATAGGGAGGGGCGAGACCATGGAGGGATTTGAAAACAAGGTGGAGAATTTTAAAGTGTGCTTAGAATGTGCTCCCCTCATGCTGCTTCTGATCAAACCTTATATTTATAACTGTGTGATATTTCTATTTCCCGAATCACTTATCTGCCCCAATGAATTGTAAGCTATGGGCTCGTATCCAATAGTAGCTTCACTCGAGCCTGTGACAGCTGTGCATGGGGACAACATCTTCATCTTAACAGTCTGGGCTCAAATCAGTGCATGTCCACAGATCCCTGAACGTAGCAGGACAGGTAGATAAGGTGGTTAAGAAGGCATACGGGATACTTGCCTTTATTAGCCAAGGCATAGAATATAAGAGCAGGGAGGTTATGCTTGAACTGTATAAAACACTAGTTAGGCCACAGCTAGAATACTGTGTGCAGTTCTGGTCACCGCATTACGGGAAGGATGTGATTGCACTAGAGGGGGTGCAGAGGAGATTTACGAGGATGTTGTCTGGACTGGAGAATTTTAGCTATGAGGAAAGATTGGATAGGCTAGGGAAGCCTTGAAGAAGTTTTGCTCTTCTCTCCGACAGGATTTTCATTTGTCTCTTTTACCTTGTTCATCTTCATTGCTTTCTGTCTCCCGGCCCCTATACTTGCTTAAAAATCTGTTCCATTTCCTGATTTTTTCCAGTTCTGATGAAAGGTCATTGACCTGAAACGTTAACTCTGTTTCTCTCTTCACAGATGCTGCCTGACCTGCTGAGTATCTCCAGCATTTACTGTTTTTATTTTGGATAGGCTGGGGTTGTTTTCTTTGGAACAGAGGAGGCTGAGGGGAGACCTAATTGAGGTGTATAAAGTTATGAGGGGCTTAGATAGAGTGGATAGGAAGGACCTATTTCCCTTAGTCAATAACCAGGGGGTATAGATTTAAAGTAATTGGTCGGAGGTTTAGAGGGGGTTTAAGGAGACTTTTTTTCACCCAGAGGGTGGTGGGGGTCTGGAACTCACTGCCTGAAAGGGTGGTCGAGGCAGAAACCCTCATCACATTTAAAAAGTACTTGGATATTCACTTGAAGTGCCGTAACCTACAGGGCTACGGACCAAGAGCTGGAAAGTGGGATTAGGCTGGAGAGCTCCTTGTCGGCCAGCACAGACACGATGGGCTGAATGGCCTCCTTCTGTGCCGTAAATTTCTATGATTCTAACCGAGGGTCTAGACTTCAATATACATAAAGAAAGAGCTTGCATTTTTATCGTGCCTTTCACGATCTCAGGATGCCCGGTGGCGCTTTAAAACTAATAAAGTACTTCTGAAATGCAGTTACTTTCAATTTGCGCACAGCAAGGCCCCACAAACAGCAATGTGATAATGTCTAGATAATCTGTTCTTTTTGGTGATGGCTTGCTGCAGTGTCCTGGAGATTAAGCTTTAATTCCTGGTGACTCCAGGAAAATCCCATAGGGTTGGCAACCCTAGGTTCGGTGGTGTAGTGGTTATGTTCCTGGCTATAACAATCCAGTAGGCCCAGACTTAAAGCCAGTGTAATTCATCAGTTCAAATCCCACCAATGCAGTTTAAGAATTTGAATTTAGTTTAAATAAAAGGCAGGTGTCAGTAAAAGTGACCATAAAGTTTGTTGGATTGTTGTAAAAACCTAACTGGTTCACTAATGCCCTTTAGGGAAGGATACCTGTCATTCGTATCCCGTTTGGGCTCCAGTCCCACACCAACGTGGCCAAGCAAACTACTCAATAGCGTAAAAATGCTGCGGTTAAACTAGAAGGCCCACCAAGCACCTTCTCAAGGGCAACTAGGGACGGGTGTTAAATGTCGGCCTTGTCAGCAAAGCCCACATCCCGATAGTGAAAATCACTTTTTTCTTTATTAATTCATGTGAGACTTGGAAACGGAACAGTGCTGGAACATACAAATAGTAAGCATGCAGATTAAAGGCCCGATGTCTGTAAACTAGCAAGAGCTCACATCTCTTTGTGTCTCTGGAGATATCGTACAGGTAATTACAGGGTGAGAAGAGTGGACATTGAGCAAGATGAAGGAGGGAGATGCGGCGACGGGGGGGGGTGGGGGGAGGGCGGAGTAAAGGCACCGTTGAACAGAAGGGTCCTTAGGCTGGGGGGGGTGATGGGAGGAGAGGGCGGTTGAGAACGAGGAGATCCTGACATAGAGAGGGACACAGTGGTTGCTGATGATGGAGCGGAAGAGCAGGGAATGATGGGGAACCCGGGAATGGATGCTGGAAGCGTTGGCTGAGGCAGGGTAGATGGAGAGATTTCAGGGCACCAGCAAGCGTCTTACACCACAATTGCCTTCCTGAAACCCCCTCGATATAAAGAGCAAAGCCTGCCAGCTTCTTCCATTACGCTTTTAACAACGTGCAACATAAAAGGAAAAAAAAAAGAGAATGCTGGTTAACTGGAAATACCAAATGTCATTTTAGAAACGGAGACAAGGTAATTACAGGTGTGTTTTAAATCATTTCCAGGCAGCTTTAGTTCTGAAGCTGATCGGTGCTTTTTTCAGACTGTTCCACACGCAGACACATGGATTTGCATGTACATATACACACATGCACGCACACACACACAGACACACACACGCACAGACATAAGACAGTGGAATACTGAGGTGAGCTCCTCTGCTTCAAATCAACCTGATAAGTGAACCTACTTCATTGTTTGTCCGAAGGCCATCCCATCATGAACCTCTAATCTTCCTGAATAGGAACATAGCAACAGGAGCCCCTCGAGCCTGTTCCGCCATTGAATTAGATCATGGCCGATCTGTATCTTAACTCCATCTACCCGCCTTGGTTCCGTAACCCTTAATGCCCTTGCCGAACAAAAATCTATCAACCTCAGTTTTGACATTTTCAACTGACTCCCCAGCCTCAACAGCTCTTTGGGGGAGAGAGTTCCAGATTTCCACTACCCTTTGTGTGAAGACGTGGTTCCTGACATCAGCCTTGAACAGCCTAGCTCTAATTTTAAGGTTATGGCCTCTTATTCTGGACTCCCCATCAGAGAAAATAGTTTCTTTCTATCTACCCTATCAAACCCTTTAATCATCTTAAAACACCTCGATCAGATCGCCTCTTAATCTTCTATACTCAAAGGAAAGCAAGCCTAGTCTATGCAACCTGTCCTCATAACTTAACTCTTTTAGCCTGGGTATCATTCTGGTGAATCTGTGCTGCACCCCCTCCTCCAAGGCCAATACATCCTTCCTGAGGTGCGGGGCCCAGAACTGAACACATCGCTCTAGATGGGGTCTAACCAGAGCTTTTTACAGCAGTAACAGAACACTTCTACCCCTTCGTATGCCAGCCCACCTGAAACAAAGGCCAACATTCCATTAGTCTTTTTAATTATTTTTTGTCCACTAGCTTTTAGTGATTTCTGTACATGGACCCCTAAATCTCTCTGCTCCTCAACAATTCCTAGCTTCGCACCATTTAGCAAATACTCTTGATATATTTCTCTCACGTCCAAAGTGGATGATCTTACACTTCCCCACATTAAACTCTTACTACCACAGTTTTGACAACTCACTTAATCTATCAATGTCCCTTTGCAACCTATTTACTCCCAACTACACGATTTACTGCGCCATCATTTTTTAATTCATTCACGGGATGTGGGCGTCGCTGGCAAGGCCAGCATTTATTGCCCATCACTAGTTGCCCTCGAGAAGGTGGTGGTGAGTCGCCTTCTTGAACCGCTGCAGTCCGTGTGGTGAAGGTACTCCCACAGTGCTGTTAGGGAGGGAGTTCCAGGATTTTGACCCAGTGACGATGAAGGAATGGCGATATATTTCCAAGTCAGGATGACGTGTGACTTGGAGGGGAACTTGGAGGTGGTGGTGTTCCCATGTGCCTGCTGCCCTTGTCCTTCTAGATGGAAGAGGTCGCGGGTTTGGGAGGTGCTCTCGAAGAAGCGTTGACGAGTTGCTGCAGTGCATCTAACTTGGCGTCATTAAAAAACTTGGCTATGCGGCTCTCTATTCCTTCATCTAAGCCATTTATAAATATAGTAAAATGTACCTTTGCTCTCGATGTCGTAGGGAGAGAGGGGTGGAAATTTGTCTGTTCTGCTAGCACAATAATGGGCAGTAACGCATTAGGCGCCTGTTATGTGTGACTACATGACTTCAGTGAAACAGGATGTCAGGCAGGGAGTATAACAGGCGGCCCATGCGATACTTTGCGCTAAAGCCCAAGATGTATTTTTTCTCCATTGTGTTTTCACCCAGCTAAATTTTTTAGGTTAATTCATAGCACACCCAGGGAATGATCCTGGAAACATCTTCAGTTCATTTCATTCCCTGGGCGTGCTATAAATTTACCCATGTTTCTTGCCTTTGGAAGGCAGTGAATATTACTATGCGAGACTCTGCGCTAAGGTTTAACTGCCACACAAATTTATTGAGCAATAATAGAACAAGCAAATAGCAGCAATAACACACCATATATTACCACGGTAGTTGTTAAGCTTAGCTAACCCCTTATGTAGTAAAACAAAAGTTCACAACAGCTGTGTTGAACTATGACATAAGAAGTAACGGCTCGATTTTAAAATTCTCCCTGTCTCGGTAACCTCTTTCAGGCATACAACCCTCCGAGATCCCCCAATTCTGGCTTCTTGCGCATCCCCGATTCTATACCTCTCTCGCCTCCTTTAAAACGCTCCTTAAAATCTACCTCTTTGATCAAGCTTTTGGTCACGAGTTCTAATATCTCCTTATTTGGCTCGATGTCAAATTTTGTTTGCTAACCCTCCTGTGAAGCTCCTTTGGGACATTTTACCACATTAAAGGCACTGCAGCAACTCACCAAGGCTTCTTCGGCAGCACCTCCCAAACCCGCGACCCCTTCCACCTGGAAGGACAAGGGTAGCAGGCGCATGGGAACACCACCACCTCCAAGTTTCCCTGCAAATCACACACCATCTTGACTTAGAAGTATATCGTTGATCCTTCATCGTAGCTGGGTCAAAATCCTGGAACTCCCTCCGTAACAGCACTGTGGGAGTACCATCACCACACGGACTGCAGCGGTTCAAGAAGGCAGCTCACCACCACCTTCTCAAGGGCAATTAGGGATGGGCCTTTCCAGCGATGCCCACATCCCATAAACGAATAAAATAAATAAATAAAGGCGCTATATAAATGCAAGTGGTTGTTGTTGTTGTTGTTGTTGTTGAGTGTCTGCTAGTGGCTCAGATGGTAGGTAACTGGTTTACATAGGATTACTTAGGATATATGTCACAGAAACAAGCCATTCGGCCCAACCAGTCCATGCTGACGTTTATGCTCCACTCGAGCCTCCTCCTGTCTTTCCTCATCTAAATCTATCAGCATAACCCTCTATTCCCTTCTCCCTCATATGCTTGTCTAGCCTCCCCTTAAATGCATCGATACTATTCGCTTCAACCACTCCCTGTGGTAGCAAGTTCCACATTCTCACCACACTTTGGGTAAAGAAGTTCCTTCTGAATTCTCTATTGGATTTCTTGGTGACTATCTTATATTGATGGCCTCCAGTTATGCTCCTCCCCCCAAGTGGAAACATTCTCTCTGTATCCACTCTATCAAAACCTCTCATAATTTTAAAGACCTCTATTAGGTCACCCCTCAGCCTTCTCTTTTCAAGAGCAAAGAGATCCAGCCTGTTCATCCTTTCCTGATATGTATACGCTCGCATTCCTGGTATCATCCTTGTAAATCTTCTCTGCACCCTCTCCAATGCCTCTATATCTTTTTTATAATACGGCGACCAGAACTGTACACAGTACTCCAAGTGTGGTTTAACCAAGGTTTGATACAGGTTTAGCATAACTTCCCTACTTTTCAATTCTATCCCTCTAGAAATAAACCCTAGTGTTTGGTTTGCTTTTTTTATGGCCTTGTTAACCTATGGCGCAACTTTTAGTGATTTGTGTATTTGTACTCCGAGATCCCTTTGATCCTCTACCCCACCCAGACTCGCACCCTCCAAGTGATAAGTGACCTCCCTATTCTTCCTACCAAAATGTAATACCTCACATTTATCTGTGTTGAACTTCATTTGTCAATTATTTGCCCATTCTGCAAGTTTATTAATGTCCTCTTGTAATTTGTTGCAGTCCTCCTCAGTATTAACTATCCATCTCACCCTCAGTAAGCTCCTCGCTGGAGTGGAGCTTATTTACAGAACAAACGGGAAACTGTTCAACCTCCATCACCTCCAGTCCAGATCCAAGGTCGTTCTATCCTCTGTCGTCGAATTACAGTATGCAGACAAAGCTTGCGTCTGCGCTCACTCGGAGGTCGAACTCCAAACCATCATCAACACCTTCACCGAAGCATACGAGAGCATGGGCCTTACACTAAACATTCATAAAACAAAGGTCCTCTACCAACCTGCCCCCGCCACACAGTAATGCCCCCAGTTTATCAATATCCACGCCAAGGCCGTGGACAACGTGGACCACTTTCCATACCTTGGGAGCCTACTGTCAACAAGGACAGACGTCGACGACAAAGTCCAACACTGCCTTCAGTGTGCCAGTGCAGCCTTCTGTCGCCTGAGGAAGAGAGTGTTTGAAGACCAGGACCTCAAACTGGCACTAAGCTCATGGTCTACAGAGCAGCAGTGATACCTGCCCTGCTGTATGCGCAGAGACATGGACCATGTACAGCAGGCACCTCAAAGCACTGGAGAGGTACCACCAACGCTGCCTCCACAAGATCCTGCAAATCCATTGGCAGGATAGGCGCACCAACGTCAGTGTTCTTGCTCAGGCCAACATCCCCAGCAACGAAGCTTTGACCACGCTCGATCAGCTCCGATGGGCGGGTCACATTGTCTGCATGCCCGATACGAGACTCCCAACACAAGCGCTCTACTCGGAGCTCCGGCATGGCAACAGAGCCCCAGCTGGGCAGAGGAAACGCTTCAAGGACACCCTCAAAGCCTCCTTGAAAAAATGTAACATCCCCACCGACACCTGGGAATCCCTGGCCCAAGACCGCACAAAGTGGAGGAGAAGCATTCGGGGAGGCGCCGAACACCTTGAGTCTCTTCGCCGGGAGCAAGCGGAAGCCAAGCGCAGGCAGCGCAAGGAGCGCACGTCAACCCAAGCACCCCACCCACCCGCCCCTTCAACCACCGTCTGCCCCACCTGCCTAAGATTAACTTTCCCCCCCAATTTGGTGTCATCCGCAAATTTAGAAATTATATTTTTGATTCCAAAGTCTAAATCGTTAATATAAATTGCGAACAGTGGTCCCAGCACTGATCCTTGTGGAACACCTTCTGCCACTGTGAATAGCTACCTTTTACCCCTACTCTCTGCATTCTGTCTTGAAGCTAGTTAGCTATACATTCTGTTACTTGTCCCCTGACTCCACATTCTCTGACCTTGTTCATCAGTTTATTATGGGGTGCCTTATCGAAGGCCTTTTCAAAATCTAGATAAATTACATCTCAATTCAATTCAATTCAATTCAAATCGCTTTATTGGCATGACAAGGTACATCTTATGTTGCCAAAGCATCGAAAAACATTCATGGTTGAACACATAAACACAGATCTATCCATACAGAGTATAAACAGATATATCCCTGAGTGTATAAATATACATTCATATAATTTGTATATACTCTTTTCTTATATTTAGTGGTTGTCTACTGCAGTACCATTGTCTACTCCCTCTGTTACCTCTTCAAAAATTCAATGAGGTTGGCCAAGCAAGACTTTCCCTTTTGAAATCCATGCTGACTATTCATTACTATGCTTTTGGTTTCTAGATGTTCTTCTATTTTCTCCTTTAGTGTGGATTCCATTATTTTTCCTACCACCAATATTAGGCTGACTGGTCTATAATTCCCTGGACATGTTCTATCCCCCTTCTTAAATATTGGTATTATGTTAGCTATCCACCCATCCTCTGGCACTACACCTTTCTCTAATAAATTATTAAATATGTGTAGTAATGCCTCTGCTATCTCTTCCCAAGATTCTTTTAAGCTGCGTGGATGCAATCCATCCCGACCAGGGATTTTATCCTCTTTGAGTTTGATTTGTTTAATTAATATATCCCTTCTTTTTATTTTAAATGCACTTATCTCATTACTAATCTCATCATCCAATGTCATGTCCACCTGTTCTATCTCCCTGGTAAATACTGAAGCAAAATAATTATTTAATATTTCTGCCATCTCTCTATCGTTACCTGTGGTATTATCCTGTCTATCCCTTAATGACCCTATTCCCATCCCAACCTTCCTTTTTTTATGATGAAGGGTCATCGACCTGAAACATTGGGGCCAATTTTCCCGCAGGTGCGGGGAATTGTCGGGTTCCCCGAATGTCGGGGTTCCCACACGAATCTAAATGGGTCTGCCACATCGAAGCAATTTTCCCTCAATTGGCCAATTCATTTCCAGCGTGTGGGAATCCTTGCTAATTGACTATTTCCAGTCAGAAAGCCCCACAGTATGATGTCATCATTCGTGGTGCTTTCAAGGTCCACAGCAAGCACTGCATCCTCTGAAGGTTTCCAAACGATCCATACCGGATGGCAGAGGAGCCTGCAGCAGCTGTGGCCAGTGCCAGATGCCAAGTTGCCTCCAAATTGGACGAGGCTTCACTGGACGCATTATTGGATGGGGTTAGGGCCCACAGGGAGGTCCTCTTCCCTAGGTCAGGGAGGAAGAGGCCTCCCACTGAGACCAAGGCTGCATGGATGCAGGTGTCAGCAGATGTCAACTCGCTGGGAGTCACCAGAAGAACCTTGGCATTACATCTCTAACTCCTTCCTTTACTCCCCCACAGTACCATCCAGAGCCCCCATCCCCACTGTGGAGGAGGAAGAGGCTGTGCAGCCAGGCTCCTCAGAGGAAGCTCCAACCTCTGAGGGCGCAGCGTCAGCAGAAGTAAGCGCACCCAGCACCAGCGCAGACACTCACACCTCGGGGGGACCTTCGGGACATAGAGTAGTGTTGTCACCTGGTGTTTCACAGCTCACAAGTGAGCATCAGCAGATTGTGGAGACAGGGACAGCAGTGGAGAGTCCTCGTTGGAGGGCGCAGGACTCTGCCAGCTCAGCTCAGCTGCATGTCGACCCCCTGCCTCTGGGTCCATCCGTAAGATCAGAGGTGATGGAACTCCATGCACAGATGCAGGAGTCTCTGGCAGGTTTTGTCTCTAGGGTCGCTGCGAGTGTGGAGCGAATGGAGGAGTCCATAGTGAAGATGAGCTGAGCCTTTGCGTAGTCATTGGCGCATGAATGCATCACATTGGAAAGATTGGCACCCTCCATGGAGGAGATAAACATAGAAACATAGAGATAGGAACAGGAGTAGGCCATTCGGCCCTTCGAGCCTGCTCCGCCATTCAATGAGATCATGGCTGATCTTCGTCTGAGATCATAGCTGATCTTACCAGTTCAGTACCCCGTCCCCGCCTTTTCTCCGTAACCCTTAATCCCCTTAGCCTTCAGAAATATATCCAATTCTCTCTTGAAAATATTTATTGAATTAGCCTTCACAGCCCTCTGTGGCAGGGAATTCCACAGGCTCACCACTCTTTGAGTGAAGAAATTCTTCCTCATCTCTGTTTTAAATGATTTGCCCGCTATTTTTAGACTGTGGCCCCTGGTTCTGTGCTCCCCTGCCATTGGAAACATTCTCTCTGAATTCAGCCTGTCCAGGCCTGCCATAATTTTATATGTTTCGATGAGATCCCCTCTCAATCTTCTAAACTCCAGTGAGTACAAGCCCAAACTATTCAATCTCTCCTCGTAGGTCATTCCCGCCATTCCAGGTATCAGCCTGGTGAATCGCCGCTGCACTCTTTCCATGGCAAGAACATCCTTCCGCAGATGGGGCGACCAAAACTGTACACAATACTCCAGATGCGGTCTCACCAGCACCTTGTACAGCTGTAGTAAGGTATCCCTATTCCTATACTCGAACCCCCTTGATATGAAGGCCAACATACCATTTGCCTTCTTAATCGCCTGTTGCACCTGCATGCTCTCCTTCAGTGACTGGTGCACAAGAACACCCAGGTCCCTCTGCACTTCCCCATCTCCCAATCTATTGCCATTTAGATAATAATCCACCCTCCTGTTTTTACCCCCAAAGTGGATAACCTCGCATTTATCCACATTATAGTGCATCTGCCACGTATCCGCCCATTCCCCCAACCTGTCCAAATCGCACTGTAGCCTCCTGACATCCTCATCAGAGCCCACCCCTCCTCCTAGTTTAGTGTCGTCAGCGAATTTGGAAATATTGCATCCAATTCCCTGATCCAGATCATTTATATATATTGTGAACAGCTGGGGTCCCCAGGACAGATCCTTGCGGCACCCCGCTGGTCACTGCCTGCCACTCCGAAAACGAGCCGTTTATTCCAACTCTCTGTTTTCTATCCGCCAGCCAGTTCTCTATCCACGTTAATACTTTGCCCCCAATCCCATGAGCCTTAATTTTGCATGATAATCTTTTGTGTGGAACCTTATCGAAGGCTTTCTGGAAGTCAAGGTACACCACATCCACTGGCTCTCCCCCATCTATTTTACCAGTTACTTCCTCAAAAAATTCCAGCAGGTTAGTCAAACACGATTTACCCTTTGTAAATCCATGTTGACTCTGTCCGATCCTTTCCCCATTTGTCAAGTGCTCCGCTATTTTATCCTTAATAATGGACTCTAGCATTTTGCCCACAACCGATGTAAGGCTTACTGGTCTATAATTCCCTGCTTTCTCTCTACCCCCCTTTTTAAATATTGGGGTAACATTAGCTACCCTCCAATCCACGGGTACTGTTCCCGAGTCACTGGAGTTCCGGAAGATGATCCTTAGAGCATCTGCTATCTCCAGGGCCACCTCCTTAAGTACCCTAGGATGTAGTTTATCAGGCCCCGGGGATTTGTCGGCCTTCAGTCCCCTCAACTTACCCAACACCATATCCCTAGAGATACTAATTTCTGTCAGCTCCTCCCTCTCATTAGTCCCTATGTTTGTCGATATTCCTGGGAGGTTATTTGTGTCCTCCTTTGTGAATACAGAACCAAAGTATGAGTTTAATTGGTCTGCCATTTCCTTATTCTCCATTATATATTCTCCCGAATCGGACTGCAAGGGACCGACTTGGGATTTTACCAGTCTTTTCCTCCTGATATACCGATAAAAGCTTTTGCAGTCTGTCTTTATGTTTGCTGCAAGTTTACTTTCGTATTCTATTTTCCCCTTCCTGATTAATCCCTTTGTCCTCTTTTGCTGTATCCTGTACTGCCCCCAATCTTCCGGTCTGGTGCTTTTTTTTGCCAGTTGATATGCCCTTTTTTTTGATTTTATGCTGTCCCTAATTTCCCTCGTTATCCACGGTTGAGTCACCTTTTTAGGTTTATTTTTATGCCAAACCGGTATAAACATGTTCTGGAATTCTTCCATTCTATCTTTGAATGCTTGCCATTGTCTATCCACTGTCAATCCCCCCAGAAACACCACCCAATCAATCTTACCCAATTCCCGTCTCATACCCTCGTAATTCCCTTTATTTAAGTTCTGGACCTTAGTCTCTGATTCAATTTCCTCACTCTCCATCTCGACTGAGAGCTCGATCATATTATGATCGCTCTGACCCAAGGGGCCTCGTACAAGAAGATTGCTGATAAGTCCCTTCTCATTGCACAATACCCAGTCTAAAATGGCCTGATCTCGAGTCGGCTCCTCGACATATTGGTCCAGATAACCGTCCCGAAAACATTCCAGGAATTCCTCCTCCTCAGAATTTTTACTAATTTGGGTAGTCCAATCAATATGTAAATTAAAGTCACCCATGATGACAGCTGTGCTCTTATCGCACGCTTCTCTAATTTCCCTTTTTATGCCTTCCCTCACCTCCATATTACTATTTGGAGGCCTATATATCACACCCACTAACGTTTTCCTCCCCTTGCTATTTCTCATTTCTACCCATACAGATTCCGTTTCATCCGAGTTAATATCCTTCCTTTCCATTGCATTAATCCCCTCCTTTACCAGCAATGCTACCCCACCTCCCCTACCTTTTTGCCGATCCTTCCTAAATATTGTATATCCCTGGATGTTAAGTTCCCAGCCTTGCCCACCCTGCAGCCACGTTTCTGTAATCCCAATCAAATCATACTTGTTTACCTCTATTTCCACAACTAATTCATCCACCTTGTTCCTAATGCTTCTAGCATTAAGATACAAAGCCTTCAGGCTTGCTTTTTTCACACTCTCATTATGAATTAGTTTGGCCCTTTGTGTTTCTCTCCTTTGCTTATTGCTTCTCACCTTTCTACCATCTATTTCTAACTTCATATGACTTCCCTCTTTTCCACTACCTAGGTTCCCATCCCCCTGCCAAATTAGTTTAAATCCTCCCGAACCACCCTAGAAAATATTACCCCGAGGACATCGGCTCCCTCACAGTTCAGGTGTAGACCGTCCCCTTGGTACAGGTCACTCCTCCCCAAGAACTGGTTCCAATGCCTCAAGAATTTAAATCCCTCTCCCTTGCACCACTGCTCAAGCCACGTATTTAGCTTATCTATCTTACTCTCTCTAAACTTATTAGCTCGTGGCACTGGTAGCAATCCAGAGATTACTACCTTTGAGGTCCTACTTTTCAATTTAGCTCCTAACTCCCTAAATTCAGCTTGTAGGACCTCCTCCCTCTTTTTACCTACATCGTTGGTACCTACATGTACCACGACAACTGGCTGATCCCCTTCCCCCTTCAGAATGCTCTGCACCCGCTCCGAGACATCCTTGACCCTTGCACCAGGGAGGCAACATACCATCTTGGAGTCTCGGTCTCGGCCACAGAAACTCCTATCTATCCCCCTTACAATTGAATCCCCTATCACTATAGCCCTATCCCTCTTTTTCCCGCCCTTCTGTGCAGCAGAGCCAGTCATGGTGCCCTGAACCTGGCTGCTGGTGCCTTCCCCTGATAAGTCATCTCCCCCAACAGTACCCAAAACGGTAAACCTGTTTTGGAGGGAGATGACCGCAGTCGCCGGGGTATGGAAAACATGGTGAGTGTTCATAATAGAATGACATCACTTGAGGAGCGATGGGCATCTACTGAACAGAGAAACCAGGCCTTCATGGAAGTCCTTCTGAGTAGGACTGCCAGTGCAGATACGGGTCCCCATGGCCCCCTGATGCGCAGCAAGGTGCTCTCAAGCCACATCTAAGTGCTGGCCTCTTCTGGCCTGTGCAGCTTCAGGTGAGTGAGCAGCAGTCTGGCGCTCCTGTTGCTGATCCTGCTGTTCCTGGTTCTGATGCTGGCACCTCTGCTGGCATGAAGGGAAGGGAAAAAAGGCCTCCCATACTTCTGGTAGATGCCTCCGTTGAGGAAGCGCTGAGTGAGGGTGCCGAGCGGTGCTTCCCAGGAGCTCACGCTGGAGAAGTGTGTGAGGCCCCAACCTTCCACAGCTGTGCCTAAGCCTTGAACAAGTTGCCCCAAGCCTGAAATAACAAGGTCCTGCAACCTACAAATGCTGTCTGATTAAATCTCTTCTTTCCTGATTGACCTGCAGCTGAAAGTAAGCAAGCCGATATTGTTCACGCCAGGTTTCATCAACGGTGTTCCCAGCAGGCGTGTTTAGCGTGGGAAAAGGCTGAAAGTAGCAATGGCCCCTTAAAATGGCATTATAGATGCCAATTATTGGTGATTGGGGTGCCTAAAGACCAGTCCCGCCTGCTGCAGGCGGGACTGATTCGGGTCGGATTGAAACACCGGGGTGAAAGTCCGTCGGGGCGGGGACTCAGGCGAGGGGGGGGTCGCGACCCCTAATTTTGTGATTTCCCCCCCCACACGCCTGAAACCCCGCCTGACGGCTCCAGAAAATCAACCCTATTAACTCTGTTTCTCTCTCCACAGATGCTGCCTGACCTGCTGAGTATTTCCAGCATTTTCTGTTTTTATTTCAGATTTCCAGCATCCGCAGTATTTTGCTTTTGTATTCCTTTTTTTATTGATGTGCCTATAAAATAATCTACTATTTTGTTTTATGTTCCTTGATAATTTAATTTCATAGATTCTCTTTGCCTTCCTAATTGTTTTTTTGACTTCTCTCCTAATCTCTTTTTATTCTTCCTTATCATGCACTTCCCTTCTGTCTGTGCACTTAATGTATGCCTCTTTCCTTACCCTCAATTGTTCCCTTATAGCTTTATTCATCCATGTAGTCTCATTAGTGTTTAGTTTGTTCTTTCCTTTTAGCAGAATATATTGTACCTGCACTCTGTAAAGTAAAAATGTAACGGGGGCCACCATTATATTTTTATCCACACCTTTGTTTTGGCCGCCCCCCCTTTTTTTCTCTCTCCCACATGGCAGCTGTCTCCCATTCTGCCAGCGCATTTCACACCTAATCTAGAGCCGTCTTTTGTCTCCACTAGTCCTATCACCATCTCGTCTGGTTTTGAATACCTCTTAATGTCTCTTCACTTCTCTTTTGTTCTCTCATCCCCATTTCCCAACCCCCAAACTGGCCTTTTAATTTGTTTCATTTCCTGTGCTTTTTCAGTCTTGACAAAGGGTTTCGACCTGAAACGTTGACTCTATTTCTCTCTCCACGGATGTTGCCTGGCCTGCTGAGTTTTTCCAGCATTTTCTGTTGTTATTGCAGCCTTCGGTATTCTTGTTCTTGGCTGCAGAGGATGCTATCTATCCCCCTAATTATAGAGTCTCCTATCACTACCACATTTCTATTCTGCCCTATCCCCCCTCCCTTGGACAGCCTTCTGAACCATGGTGCCTTGGTCTGCATTGTGACTGTCCTCCCCACCGTCTTTCTCCTTGTCCTCACAGGTAGCGAGTACATTGTACCTGTTGGACAGGACCAGTGTCTGCAGGACCTCCTTCTCAACCTCTCCTAAATCCCCGCTGCCTGACTCCCTCACAGCCACACCCTCCCCTTCCTGAACCTGTGCTTTCCTCTGGGGTGTGACTGCATTCTGGATAAAACTGTCCAGAAATTCCTCCCCCTCCCTTATGTGTTGGAGTGCCTCCAATTCGCACTCCAGCTCAATGAGTCTGAGCCGGAGAGATTCAAGATGGAGACATCTCCTGCAGAGGTGTTCGCTCGGGACAGTCTCGCTGTCCACAAACTCCCACATACTGCAGTCCAGACACACAACCTGCCCTGCCATCTCTTAGTCTAGCCTTATTTTATTTATTTAATTAGTTAAAGCCTTTATTCAATGATTATATGTAATTATATTAATTAGTTTAATTTAGTACAGTAATTTGTAGTTTCCCACATCTAGTTTAAACCACTATCCTAGGTTAGAGAGAAAAGAGAGGGAAAAAAAACCTTAATACTCACCAACCAATCACCTACCCGCTGTCCTGTGATGTCACTCCTTTTTTTTGGAAATCGTCGAAGGTTCCGCCGCTGATTCCACCTCCAATTAGGTCCACGCTGCCTGGTCTCCCGTTGTTTTAAGTACCGCCGCTACTGATACCACCTCCAATTAGGTCGTGTGTCAGCTAGTAGCTTACTTGGTAGCACCCTCGCCTCTGGGTCAGAAGGTTGTGGGTTCAAGTCCTGAAGGAGTGCTGCACTGTCGGAGGTGCCGTCTTTCAGATGAGACATTAAACTGAAGCCCCATCTACTCTCTCAGGTGGACATAAAAGATCCTATGGCACTATTTCAAAGAAGAGCAGGGGAGTTCTCCCCGGTGTCCTGGTCAATAGTTATCCCTCAATCAACATCACAAAAACAGATTTTCTGGTCATTATCACATTGCTGTTTGTGGGAGCTTACTGTGCATATTTTTGGCTGCTGCGTTTCCTACATTACAACAGTGACTACACTTCAAAAGTACTTCATTGGCTGTAAAGCGCTTTGGGTTGTCCGGTGGTCGTGAAAGGTGCTATATAAATACAAGTCCTTCTTCCTGGGATGCTTTACTATGTTAGAGGTGCTTTATCAATGTTGTTATCGTTGAGCAGGCAATCATCAAGAGGACGTTGCTGCATTGGAGATGGTTCAGCTAGGAATACCGGAGAATGACTGCTGGGACGTTGAACACTAAGCTATGCAGACAGGCTCGCAAAATTAAACTTATTTACACTGGCGATAAAGAATATTTAGAGAGGGCACGATCCAGATCTTTAAAAAGCTGAAAGTCATGGATAATATAGATGTAAGCAGCCTATTTAATTTAAACTGTTATTGCAGAACGAGAGGACACGAGTGTAAAATTAACAAGCTTCAAACGAGACTGGAGATTAGAAGAGGTTTTTATTTTTCGCCCACAGATTAGCTGACACTTATAAAAGCAGGTTAATGCTGCATCAATGAACTCTACTCTAAAGGAGCTGGTTGAACATCTGGTAAAGAACAGGATTGAACGCTATAAAGATGAGTAGACACAGAGATGATCAATTGCTCGACAGAATCCTATGATTCCAACCCTGTTGGGGCTGTACAACATATTATCGGTGGAATACCATCAGGGTTGAATAACACAGGTCGCAATATTGCAATGTGTTAGAGTTTTGGTTAGGTACCTTTGATGGTCTAAGTACAAAAATATTCCAGAATGTTTACTTGTTGGAAGATTTGCTATGGTTACTTGACTTTCTAAGGACACAGGAAGTAGTGTCCAGTTCCAGTTCTGGTGCAAGACCACCGACCTGAAACGTTAACTCGGTTTCTCTCTCTACAGATCCTGCCTTTCCTAAGGACAGAGTTTGGCAGGAATCCGTGACACCGTGGAATTTCTTCACAAGTTCTTCCCCCAACACTCTTCCCACTTTTCTCCCCTCGCCTTCTGAAGGCAGTGACTCAGGAGGTGCATGGTTTGACTGGCCTCCGATTCTCGGTCAAGTATCCATTCCTCTGGACAGTGAGTGAAAATATTACCGGAATTTACAGCATGTACAACTTGATCTGATTTTCAGGGCTGCAGCCAGGAAGTAGGAAGCTAACGTGTCTGCATCCTGTGACAGCCAAGCTGTTTGGTCATTTGGAACTTTGAACTTTACAGGGGGAAGTGGGGGGGAGAAAGAATGGTCAACTCGGGGTATGGTAGCATAGTGGTTATGTTACTGGACTGATGATCCAGAGGCCTGGACTAATGATCCAGGAACATGAGTTCAAGATCCTACCACAGCAGCTGGGGAATTTAAATTCAGTTAATTAAATAAATCTGGAACAAAAAGCTAGTATCAGTAATGGTGACCATGAAGCTACCAGATTGTCGCAAAAATCCATCTGGTTCACTAATGTCCTTTAGTGAAGGAAATCTGCCGTCCTTACCCAGTCTGGCCGATATGTGACTCCAGACCCACAGCAATGTGGCTGACTCCTAACCGCAGTTCAAGAAGGCTGAAATTGGTAGCCAGCAGTTTTTTTTAATTCATTCATGGGATGTGGGCATCGCTGGCAAGACCAGCATTTATTGCCCATCCTGAATTGCCCTTCAAAAGATGGTGGGCAATAAATGCTGGCCTTGCCAGCGACGCCCACATCCTATGAACGAATAAAAAAAAAACTGCTGACCACCCATTTCTCAGCTAAAAAATGGGCCTTGGTCTACCATTGGTCCACTGGATTCAATTTTCAAGCAGTGCTTTCTATAGGCTTCCGTCCAAAATGGAATGAGGGAAAGGTTGTTTAAATACGCCAGTTGTAGGAACCTTACAGAAATGTTCATGGAAAAATTGGCAGAGCATGCAAAATGCATGTCAGTCCTGTTCACTCATCACCCTTGTACTTGCTGACCTACATTGGCTTGAGTTCCGGCAATCCTTCAAATTTAAAATTCTCATCCTTGAATTCAAATCCCTCCATGGCCTCACCACTCCCTATCTCTGTAACCTCCTCCAGCCCCTATTACCCTCCGCGATCTCTGCGCTCCTCCAGTTCTGGCCTCTTGCGCATCCCCGATTTTCATCGCTCCACCATTGCTGTCCGTATCTTCAGCTGCCTGGGCCCCGAGCTCTGGAATTTCCTCTCTAAACCTCTCAGCTTGTTCACCTCTCTTCTCTTTTAAGATGCTCCACAAAACCTAAATAGTATCAGCTGTGGCTCAGTTGGTAGCACTCTCGCCTCTGAGTCAGAAGATTCAAGTACCCACTCCAGAGGCGTGAACACAAACAAATCCAGGCTGACACTCTGGTGCAGTACTGAGGGAGTGCTGCATTGTCAGAGGTGCCGTCTTTTGGATGAGACGTTAAACCGAGGCTCCCCGTCTGCCCTCTCAGGTGGACGTAAAAGATCCCATGGCATTATTTGGTGTTCTGGCCAATATTGATCAAGCCAACGCCTAAAAATAACAAATTATCTGATGATTCCTCTCATTGCTGTTTGTGGGAGCTTGCTGTGCAGAATTTGGCTGCCGTGTTTCCTACATTGCAACACCGACTGCACTTCAAAGTACTGTAAAGTGCGCTTTGGGACGTCCTGCGGTCGTGAAAGACGCTGTAGAAATGCAAGTTCTTTCTTTCGTTTTAAATCCTTCCACAACTTCACACTGTTGTCCAGCACAAACGTGTGAAGCTACAACAACCACCAACACACTCACGCAGCAGGACAGCCAGCGCTTACTCTCTTATGTTGTGTGGTGTTCGAGTTAGGCAGCCCAGCGAGGTGCAGTGTACGTCATTAAGCTAGCAGGAGGTGCAGTAAATAAGCTGCCCATTATTATTTTGGTTGCATGAAATCCAATATTTGAATAGCTAATTATCATAATTATATTCATACAACTACTTTGCCCGTGCTAATCCATCAGGCAGTACGTCTATTTGAGCTAATGACATTGCATGAAAAACCGTGGCAACTTTCAGCATGCACACGAGATGCAAAACCCCATTACCTCGCAGAATATATGGGCCAAACGGACAGCTGACATAAGCTGCGAGGCAGCAATTCAATTGAACAGTTTATCAGCATCACCAAACGCTCCACACCGACTGCAGAAATCTGTTTGTGTGTGTGTGTGTCTTCTTAGGCAGTCCCTCGGAACCGAGGATGACTTGCTTCCACATTAAAAATGAGTTCTCAGGTGACTGATGAGTCCAATGCGGGGCCTGCAGTCTCTGTCACAGGTGGGGCAGACGGTGGTTGAAGGGGCGGGTGGGTGGGGTGCTTGAGTTGACGTGCGCGCCTTGCGCTGCCTGCGCTTGGCTTCCGCTTGCTCCCGGCGAAGAGACTCGAGGTGTTTGGCGCCTTCCCGGTATATAATGTGCGTATATTATGTAGAGATCTATCTGAAATGGGAGCGATGGTTCCCTTTCCCTCTGCTGCATCAGAACTGACGCCAAGACACATACAAGTTGTACAGTGTCAGACAAGCGAGCACAGCTCCATTTAACCCCGCACGGTATGTAGATGTACCGAGTTTATATGGAGAAATCCAGTCCCAGTTGGGAGTGAATTGCTCCCTTTCACCCTCGACATGCACCACGATTGGCTGCAGATGGATAATGACTGTCACCGTGTGGGAAAGGGAAAGTTGTTGAGTTGTTTCACTGTGCGAGTTGGTTGAGTAACCCGCAGGTAGCATTCTAGTCGCATTTAAATGTTATTTGGCCTGTGTGCAGGGCATAAAACCAAATACAAATGGAAAGACAATTACCCGAGTCTAGCCGGAGATTTGATCAGAATGATTCAGATGCAAAAGCGATGACTCTGGAAGCAGGTGAATGCTCAGAAAGGAAACAGCTGGTCAGTCAGACTCAGCAAGCACACGGAGAGGGAAGCGAGCAATACCAGGACAACCTGGAGATGAAGCTGACAGAAAGACCAAAACAGTCCAATACAATAAGTTGAGAGGGGAAGTGAAGTTGAAAATAAGATTAGCAAAGAGAGAATATGAGAGTCGAATAAAAGCGAACCCAAAAATCTTCTACCGGCATGTAAACAGTAATCGGGTAGTAAGAGGTGGGGCGGGGCCTATTAGAGACAAAGAAGGTGATATATGCTTAGAGGCACAGGGCAAGGCTAGAATACTCAATGAGTACTTTGTATCGGTGTTTACTAAGGAGGTGGATGCTGACAAAATATCAGTAGAAGTGGAAAAGGTAGAAGCAATGGAAGGGGTGAAAATTGATAGACAGGATGTACTAGAAAGACTGGGTATGCTTAGAGTGGATAAGTCACCTGGTCCAGATGGCTTGCATCCCAGTTTGCTAAGGGAATTGGGGGAGGAGATAGCGGAAGGGCTTGCCATAATTTTCCAATCTTCCCTAGATGTGGGGGAGGTGCCTGAGGATCGGAAAGTGGCAAATGTGACACCATTGTTCAAGAAAGGGTGTAAGGACAATCCTAGTAACTACAGTTTAACATCAGTGGTGGGTAAAGTTTTAGAAACAATAATCAAGGAAAAAATTAATGGGCACTTGGAGAGGTTTAAGCTAATTGAGAGCCAACACGGATTTGTAAAAGACAGATCGTGTTTGACTAATCTAAGTGAATTTTTTGATGAAGTGACAGGGAGGATTGATGAAGGGAATGCAATAGATGTTGTCTACATGGATTTTAGGAAGGCGTTTGACAAAGTACCACAGATGCTGCCTGGCCTGCTGAGTGTTTCCAGCATTTTCTGTTGTTATTTCAGATTTCCAGCATCCGCAGTATTTTGCTATTGTACCACCTAGAAGGCTGGTTAACAAAATTGAGGCTAATGTAATAGGTGGGTCAGCGGCAGCTTGGATAAGGAATTGGCTTAAGGACAGAAAACAGCGAGTTGTGGTAAATAGCTGTTTTTCAGACTGGAGGATGGTAGACAGTGGTGTTCCCCAAGGGTCAGGGCTGGGGCCACTGCTTTTTTGATATATATATATAAATGACCTGGATATTGGAATACAGAGTAGAATTTCTAAATATGCTGATGACACCAAACTTGGGAGTGTGGCAAACAGTGAGGATGATACCAATCGACTGCAACAGGACATTGAAAGGTTAGCAGAATGGGCAGACAAGTGGCAGATGGAATTTAATACAGAGAAGTGTAAGGTGATGCATTTTGGCAGAAGAAACAGGGAGAGGCAATATACACTTAATGGCACAGTTTTAAAGAGTGTGCAGGGACAGAGGGACCTGGGAGTTAATGTGCATAGGTCCCTGAAGGTGGCAGGACATATTGAGAGTGTGGTTAACAAAGCATATGGGATCTTGGGCTTCATAAATAGAGGTATTGAGTACAAAAGTAGAGAAGTTATGCTGAACCTTTATAAAGCGCTGGTTAGGTCACAACTGGAGTATTGCGTCCAGTTCTGGTCACCACACTTTAGGAAGGATGTGAAGGCCCTTGAGAGGGTGCAGAGGAGATTTACCAGAATGGTTCCGGGGATGGGGGATCTTAGCTACAAGGACAGGTTGGAGAAGCTGGATTTGTTTTCATTAGAACAAAGGATGTTGAGGGGTGATTTGATAGAGGTGTACAAGATTATGATGGGTTTGGATAGGCTAGACGGGGAAAGGCTGTTCCCACTAGTGGATGGTACAAGGACTAGGGGACACAGATTTAAGGTTTTGTGCAAGAGATACAGGGGGGATTTGAGGAAAAACTATTTTACGCAGCGAGTGGTGAGGACCTGGAACTCGCTGCCGACGGAAGTGGTGGAAGCGGAGACACTCAATGTTTTCAAGGGGAGACTGGATAGGCACTTGAGGGAAATATATTTGCAGGGCTACGGGGATAGAGCGGGGGAATGGGACTGACTGGATTGCTCTACAGAGAGCTGGCATGGACTTGATGGGCCGAATGGCCTCTTTCTGTGCTGATATGACTCTATGACTCTATGATTCTAGTCGGCAATGAGCTAACGAGGCAATGGGTCAATATCTGGATTGAAGAGCATTGCCAAGGTTGAAGTGTAGGTGAGATGAGGAAGCAGTGATTGGAAGGATCTGGTTGTGTTGTCACAAGATCGCCAAGTGGTTTTGGAGGAAGAAAGTCCTTCAAGCCATTGCATCTCATCCTTCCGAATTACCAACACCTCTCTCTTCCCATTACAGTATCTGCTTGTTCCTTTAATGAGACCAGTGTGTGCCCTCAACCATTCTTCCAAGCAACCTGCTCGCTGTTGATCACCCTCTGTGTAGAAAAAACTTACTTCCTGCAGCCTGGCCTGAACTTACTCTTCATGAGCATGACCCCGTTTGAACTGCTGCCTTATATCAGAAAGTACTGTTTCAGGTTTAAGTTCTGCAATCTATTAAGTATCTAGTGTACTTTTACAAAGTCCCTATTGACACATCTCTTTCCAATGCTGGTGAGTCCTTGCCTCACAAATTGTTCCTCATAGATTTTCATAGGATGGGGGGATTGTCCTATGAGGGGAGATTGCGTAGACTAGGCCTATGTTCTCTGGAGTTTAGAAGAATGAGAGGTGATCTCATTGAAACATACAAAATTCTTACAGGACTTGACAGGGTAGATGTAGGGAGGATGTTTCCCCTGGCTGGGGAGTCTAGAACCAGGCGTCACAGTCTCAGAATAAGGGGTCGGCCATTTAGGACTGAGATGACGAAAGAAGAAAACACTTGCATTTATATAGCGCTTTTCACGACCACCAGACGTCTCAAAGCGCTTTACAGCCAATGAAGTACTTTTGTAAAGTGGGAAACGCGGCAGCCAATTTGCTCACAGCGAGCTCCCACAAACAGCAATGTGAAAATGACCAGATAATCTGTTTTTGTTATGTTGATCGAGGGAGAAATATTGGCCAGGACACCGGGGAGGACTCCTCTGCTCTTCTTCGAAATAGTGTCATGGGATCTTTTACGTCCCCCTGAGAGAGCAGACGGGGCCTCGGTTTAATGTCTCATCCAAAAGACGGCACCTCCGACAGTGCAGCACTCCCTCAGCACTGCACTGGAGTGTCAGCCAAGCTTTATGTGCTCAAGTCCCTGGAGTGGGACTTTGAACCCACGACCTTCTGAGTTAGAAGCGAGAGTGTCCCACCAGCTGAGCCACAGCTAATACTGAGGAGAAATTTCTTCACTCAGAGGGTGGTGAATCTTTGGAATTCTCTACCCCAGAGAGCTGTGGAGGCTCAGTCATTGAGTATATTCAAGTCAGAGGTCAATAGATTTTTGAATATTAAGGGAATCAAGGAATATGGGGATAGCGCAGGAAAGTGGAGGTGAGTTAGAAGATCAGCCATGATCTTACTGAATGGTGGAGCAGGCTCGAGGGGCCAAATGGCCGACTCCTGCTCCTATTTCTTATGTTCTTATGTTGCCTACGTCAGCCTCTTTGCTCCCCTTTGGGATCTGGATGCCCTATATTTGTGATTGGAACTAGATGCAGCCCGACCAGAGCACTGGACAGTGTTTAGAAGCTGGTCGATTGTAATGTTTAGGAAGGCAGAGAAGAGGGAGACAGAGGCTAAAATGAAAAGTTGGCGAACTGGCCCAGGACACTGGGACATCCTTGCGGATCATAGCAGCGACCACAGAGCTTTTACAATGCTGAGCCAGTTTCTGCACAGTGCTGATCTCATGATGCCATTCTCCCACGTTCACCTGGCGCCACTCTCTGCCAGTCAGCAGCAGAGCAGTTAAGGCGACGGCTCTTTGCCAGACCTGCCAGACGGTGAAATGCACTGCTTCCAGAACAACTGAGTCAAGCAGTTTACACTTCTAACTGCAGCCAACTGTGAGCGAACTGCGACGAGTGACTCACCTCCTGTCTCCCCAAAGCCTCTCCACCACCTACAATGCACTAACTAATCCCACTCCAGAGACTTATGCACAAAAAATCCAGACTGACGCTCCCAGTGCAGTGCTGAGGGAGCGCTGCACAGACGGAGGTGGCGACTTTCGGATGAGACGTTAAACCGAGGCCCCGTCTGCCCTCTCAGGTGAACGCAAAAGATCCCACGGCACTATTTTGAAGAAGAGCAGGGGAGTTCTCCCCAGGGTCCTGGCCAATATTTATCCCTCAAATTACATCACTAAATAAACAGATGATCTGGTCATTGTCACAGTGCTGTTTGTGGGAGCTTGCTGTGCACAAATTGGCTGCCGCATTTCCTATATTACAACAATGAGTACACTTCAAAAGTACTTCATTGGCCGTGAAGCACTTTGGGACATTCTGAGGTCGCAAAAGGCGCTATATAAATGCAAGACTTTCAAGTCTTTCTTTAGGAGTGTGATGGAATACTCTCCACTTGCCTGTATGGATGCAGCTCTAACAGCACTCAGCAATCTCAACACTCTCCAGGAAAAAGCAGTCCACTTGATCGACAGCCCATCCACCACCTTAAACATTCTCTCCTTCCACCACCGGCGCACCACGGCTGCAGTGTGTACCATCTACAAGGTGCATCGCAACAACTCATCAAGGTTTCTTCGGCAGCACCTCCCAAACCCACGACCTCTACCACCTAGAAGGACAAGGGCAGCAGGTGCATGGGAACACCATCACCTCTATGTTCCCCTCCAAGTCATACATCTTCCTGACTTGGAAATATATCGCTGTTCCTTCATCATCGCTGGGTCAAAATCCTGGAACTCCCTAACCACAATGTGGGAGTAACTTCACCACACGGACTGCTGTGGTTCAAGAAGAAGGCCCACCACCACCTTCGCAAGGGCAATTAGGGATGGCCAATAAATGTCGGCTCTGCTGACTACGCCCATATCCCAAGAATGAATGAAGATAAAATTGCTTTTGCGATTGCTGACAGTTTTGAAATGACAGGCTGCGATGTTACTACACCAGGATCATAGAGTCATAGAGTTTTACAGCACAGAAAGAGGCCCTTCGGCCCATTGTGTCTGCGCCGCCCATCCATCCCTGTCCAGTCTAATCCCATTTTCCAGCATTTGGTCCATAGCCTTGTATGCAATGGCATTTCAAGTGCTCATCCAAATGCTTCTTGAATGTTGTGAGGGTTCCTGCCTCCACCACCCTTTCAGGCATTGAGTTCCACATTCCAACCACCCTCTGGGTGAAAAAGTTCCTCCTCAAATCCCCTCTAAATCTCCTGCCCCTTACCCTGAATCTATGCCCCCTTGTTATTGACCCCCCCACTGAGGGGAAAAGTTCCTCTTTATCTACCCTATCTATGCCCCTCATTATTTTGTACACCTCAATCAGGTCCCCCCTCAGCCTTCTCTGCTCCAAGGAAAACAACTCCAGCCTGTCCAGCCTCTCTTCATAGCTGAGGCGCTCCATCCCAGGTAACATCCTGGTGAATCTTCTCTGCACCCTCTCCAAAGCAATCACATCCTTCCTATAGTGAGGCGACCAGAACTGCACACAGTACTCCAGCTGTGGCCTCACCAGCGTTTTGTACAGCTCCATCATAACCTCCCTGCTCTTATATTCTATGCCTCGGCTAATGAAGGCAAGTATCCCATATGCCTTTTTAACCACCTTATCTACCTGCTCCGCTGCCTTCAGGGATCTATGTACATGTACACCAAGGTCCCTCTGACCCTCTGTACTTCCTAGGGTCCTACCACTCATTGTGTATTCCCTTGCCTTATTTGTCCGTCCAAAATGCATCACCTCGCACTTTTCAGGGTTAAATTCCATTTGCCACTTTTCCGCCCATCTGACCAACCCGTTTATATCGTCCTGTAGCCGGAGGCTTTCCTCCTCGCAATTTACCACCCCACCAATTTTTGTGTCATCTGCGAACTTACTGATCATACCTTTTACATTCTCATCCAAATCATTTATGTAGATCACAAACAATAAGGGACCCAGCACCGATCCCTGAGGTACCCCACTGGACACAGGCTTCCAGTCACAAAAGCAACCTTCGACCATCACCCTCTGCCTCCTGCCACTCAGCCAGTTTAGGATCCAACGCGCCAAGGCACCCTGGATCCCATGGGCTCTTACCTTCTTGACCAGTCTCCTATGCGGGACTTTGTCAAAAGCTTTACTGAAGTCCATGTAAACCACATCCACAGCATTTCCCTCATCCACCCCACTAGTCACCCCCTCGAAAAATTCGATCAGATTTGTTAGACATGATTTACCCTTGACAAAGCCATGCTGACTATCCCCGATTAATCCTTGCCTCTCCAAGTGGAGATTAATTTTGTCCCTCAGAATTTTTTCCAATAATTTCCCCACCACAGATGTTAGACTGACTGACACTATCTCCACACAGAGTAGCTGAAGACTGTTAGAACCCAAGAGTCCAGCAACAGTTGGCATTTGAGTCTTGTGGTGTGTGGACCAATTTTCGAACGAACATGGAAAAAAATGATAAATGATTCTCAGAGATAGCTCTTTCAAAGAGCTGGCACTGGCAGGAAGGGCCAAGTGATCTCCTTCTGTGCTGCATCATTCTATAATTCATATTGAACAACATATTGATAGTACCGGCCAAGAAACATGGAGAAAGGCAAGGTCTGGAACCATTTTGGCAGCAACGTTCTTTTAAATTAAAGCAGTATTTGTTCTTTAAAACGGATCATTGGATATTCAAGACCAGCTGCTGTGATGAGTATCAGCTTGGATAGGTTGGTGGCACTTTCATTTCTGCGTCAGAAGGCCATGTGTTCAAGCTCCACTTGAGACTGAAGTCAATAACCTAGGCTAATGCGTCAGTGCAGTTCCGATGGAAGTGCTGCATTGTCAGAGGTGCTGGGGTTTTAGAGGAGGTGTTAAGCTGAGGCCGCCTTCTGCCAGCTCAGGTTAATGTTAAAGATTGTATTTGAAGTTCTTCCAATATCCTGAACGACATTCCTCCCCTTAACCAAAAGCAGATTAACTGGCCATTCATCCAAGTGCTGTTTGTGGGAACTTGCTTGTGCACAAATCGGCTGTCGTGCATTCCTACATAACTACTGTGACTGCATTTCAAGAAAGTAATCCATTGGCTGTGAAGTATTTTGGGACATCCTTAGGGTGTGATAAGGTGCTACATAAATGCAAGTTCCCTTTTCTTTCTTTAACTATACCAGCTAATACCCATTTAGGTTGCTCTTGGTTAGTCTGGAGACTGAAGCAGGGATGTGCAGTTTAGTTGCTAAGATAGAGCTATGTTAAACCTGGCCTGTCCTGTTAAGATCACTGCTGAGGTAGCTCCTGTGGAGAATTGGGCTGAATATGGCTCTTCACTTCGTAAAGAGAAAGAAAGGCTTGCATTTATATAGTGCCTTTCATGACCTCAGGACATCCCAAAGTGCTTTACAGCCCACTGAAGTACTTTTTGGAGCATAGTCACTGTTGTAATGTAGGAAATGCTGCAATCAATTTCTGCACAGCAAGGTCCCACAAACAGTAATGTGATAATGACCAGATAATCTGTTTTAGTGATGTTGGTTGAGTTCTAAATATTGGCCCCAGGACACCGGGGACGGGTGGGTACTTAAGGAAGTGGTCCCAGAAATAGTAGATGCATTGCTGATCATCTTCCAACATTCGATAGACTCTGGAACAGTACCCATGGATTGGATGGTAGCTAATGTTACCCCACTATTCAAAAAAGATGGTAGAGAGAAAACAGAGAATTACAGACCAGTAAGCCTGACATCGGTAGTGGGGAAAATGCTAGAGTCCATTATAAAAGATGTAATAGCAGAGCACTTGGAAAACAGTGACAGGATCGGACAAAGTCAACATGGATTTACAAAGGGTAAATCGTGCTTGACTAATCTACTGGAATTTTTTGAGGATGTAACTAGTAAAATTGATAAGGGAGAACCAGTGGATGTGGTGTATTTGGACTTTCAGAAGGCTTTCGATAAGGTCCCGCATAAGAGATTAGCGTGTAAAGTTAAGGCACATGGGATTGGGGGCAAGGTACTGACTTGGATAGAGAACTGGTTGGCAGACAGAAAGCAGAGTTGGAATAAACGGGTCCTTTTCCGAGTGGCAGGCAGTGACTAGTGGGGTAACGCAGGGATCAGTCCTTGGACCCCAGCTATTCACAATATATATTAATGATCTAGACAAGGGAACTAGATGTACCATCTCCAAATTTGCAGACGACACAAAGCTGGGTGGGCGTGTGTGCTGTGAGGAGGATGCCGAGAAACTCCAGGATGATTTGGACAGGTTGGGTGATTGGGCAGAAGCATGGCAGATGCAATATAACGTGGATAACTGTGAGGTTATCCATTTTGGTAGCAAAAACAGGAAGGCAGATTATTATCTGAATGGCAATAGATTGGGAGAAGGGGAAGTGCAACGAGACCTGGGTGTCCTTGTGCACCAGTCGCTGAAGGTAAGCATGCAGGTGCAGCAGGCGGTTAAGAAGGCAAATGGTATGTTGGCCTTCGTAGCGAGAGGGTTTGAGTACAGGAACAAGGATGTCTTGCTGCAGTTGTACAGGGCCTTGGTGAGACCACATCTTGAGTATTGTGTGCAGTTTTGGTCACCTTATCTGAGGAAGGATGTTCTTGCCATGGAAGGAGTTCAGCGAAGATTCACCAGGCTGATACCTGGGATGGCAGGAATGACGTATGAGGAGAGATTGGATCGATTGGGCTTGTACTCGCTGGAGTTTAGAAGAATGAGAGGGGATCTCATCGAAACGTATAAAATTCTAACAGGACTAGACAGACTAGATGCTGGAAGGATGTTCCCAATGGTCGGGGAGTCCAGAACCAAGGGTCACAGTCTAAGGATAAGGGGTAGGCCATTTAGGACAGAAATGAGGAGGAATTACTTCACCCAGAGAGTGGTGAACCTGTGGAATTCTCTACCACAGAAGGCAGTAGAGGCCAATTCATTAAATATATTCAAGAAGGAGTTGGATATATTTCTCAAGGCTAAAGGGATCAAGGGATATGGGGAGAAAGCAGGGACCGGGTACTGAATTTGGATGATCAGCCATGATCGCATTGAATGGCGGAGCAGGCTCGAGGGGCCGAATGGCCTACTCCTGCTCCTATCTTCTATGTTTCTATGGGAGTTCTTCTTCGAAATAGTGCCATAAAATGATTCACGTCCACCTGAGAGGGCAGACGGGACCTAGGTTTTACGTCTCATCTAAAGAACAGCACATCTGACAGTGCAGCACTCCCTTGGTACTGCACTGGGAGTGTCAGGTGAGATTTTTCTGACAAGTTTCTGGAGAGAGACTTGAAGCCACAACCATCTGACTCAGGCGAGAGTGCTACCAAATGAGCCACGTCTAACACCGAGGTCCCATTATCGACGCCCAGCAGAAGCCGACAAGTAAAGGCCGCTTTCTGTTTCTTTTCAAAATCTTTTATTTTCAGCTTTGGGTTGCTGCTGCCTTTTGAATATGTTATTTCATCCAATCAAATGGAAGGGTGACATATCTTTTGCATATGTGGCACTTCCAAGTGTGAAATCCTGAGGATTGGCAGATATGGTGAACATGGACTCTTCTCTTAAATATACCGTCAGATAGCCTGCGGTGTTCCTCATAGTATTCTGTAGCATCCGCACTTTGCAGGCCCGATTCAAATGAGGCCTGGGCCTCAAAATTCACAGGGCCTCATCGCCATGGTAATGGGTGACTAGTACCGGCACGCAAGTTCGACCCCATTGGTTTGTTGGAGGTTACGGTGCCACCTTTGGAACAATTAAGAATAACAGGCATTACTATTACCATTATCAACAATAACTTGCATTCATATAACGTCCCAAGGCGCTTCACAGAATGCTTCACCAAATTTGACACCGAGCCACGTAAGAAGACATTAAAACAGCTTGGGTCAAAGAGGTAGGTTTTAAGGAGAGTCTTAAAGGAGGAAAGAGAGGTAGTGAGGCGGAGAGGTTTAGGGAGGGATTCCAGAGCTTAGGGCCTCGGCAGCTGAAGGCACGGCCGCCAATGGTGCAGTGATTAAAATCAGAGGCCGGAATTGGAGGAGCGCAGAGATCTCGGAGGGCTGCAGGAGGTTACAGAGATAGGGAGCGGCATTGTGGGGGCGTGACAGCGTTGCCAACTAACGGGATTCAATATATTAGAGGCAGATAATTGAAGCAGGTAGAGGAAAGAAAGACGGCACACCTGTTGTCATCCAGGGAAGACAGAGCTGGGAAAAGATCCTTAAAATATAAGATCGGGAGCCAACAAAGAACTTTAACAACAACAGGAAACATCGGAAACACTCAGCAGGCCAGGCAGCATCGGTGGAGAGAGAAAGAGAGTTAACGTTTCAGGTCGAAGACCCTTCATCAGAACTGGAAAAAAAGCAGAAAATGGAAAGCAAGGTTGGGGGCTGGGAAAAGGGGGAGGGGATGAAAGAACAAAAGGGAAGGTCAGAGATAGGATAGAAAGCAGGAGAGATTGAGAGACATTGAGAGATATTCAAGGCGAGAGGAGGTGGAAATGGGGCAGATTAAGGAACAAAGGATGGCTCTAGATGGGGTGTGAATTGCGCTGGCAGAATGAAGGACAGCTGAAGGGAGGGAAGAAAAAACAAAAAGTGTGGATAAAAAAAAGAAAATATATATATGTGATAGGGGCCGAGGTTATGTTCTGAAATTGTTGAACTCTATGGCCTAGAAATTGGGTTGGGGCACCAAAGTGGCGCAAAAGTCGCCTGAGCGCAGGATTTAGCGCAGCGATCGGAGTGATACCGATCACCAGAAATTCAGTTTCAGTGCCCCTCGAGGGACACGGGGCGAGGCTCGAGGCGCTCCATGTTCCTCTTAGGGCACTGAAACTGATTGTCGCAGCACAACGTGCTGCAGCGCCACACGCTGCGGCATGGCACGCTGCGGTACTGCAGGCCTTCCTCCCACTGTTAAGGGGGAGGGGCCTGCAACAGCGCGATCCCTGATCGCGAGTGCCGGCAAATGAGCCCGGCACCAAGGAGAAGTGCCAGGCTCTCGGGAAACAGCCGGCAATGCCGCGGGGGGGGGGGGGGCGTTAGGAGGCCGGGGACGGAGGTGCTGGCAGGCGGCCGCTGAAAAAGCGGCCGCCCTGCACCTCCACCTTAACTTGCGCCGCTGCCGGCACAGTAAGGCCCCGTGAACCGGGCGCGGGTAGCGAGCGGCGCAACTGCGGCGTTCGCTACCAAATATCGTGAACGGGGCACGAATGGGGCGCTGCGCACACCGATGACGTCATCGGTGGCGGCGCAGCGCAAAAGCCTAACGCCACCATTAGTGCCCCTACTGAATATCGCGGGAGACGCAGCCAGTGGCGCTACAGCCACTGACTGCCTCTTTAGGCGCTAACAGGTGGCGCTACTCACCCAATTTCTCCCCCACGTTGAGTCCACAGGGCTGTAGAGTGCCTAATCGAAAGATGAGGTGCTGTTCCTCGAGCTTACGCTGAACTTTCGTGGAACAATGCAAGAGGCCGAGGACGGTGAGGTCCGAGTGGGAGTGAAGCGGTGAATTAAAGTGACAGGCCACCGGAAGCTCAGGGTCACCCTTATGGACTGAACGGAGGTGTTCCGCAAAGCGGTCACCCAATCTGCGTTTGGTCTCCCCAATGTAGAGGAGACCACATTGTGAGCAGCGAATACAGTATTCTAAATTGCAAGAAGTACAAGTAAATCGTTGTTTCACCTGGAAGGGGTGTTTGGGGCCCTGGACAGTGGGAAGAGGGGAGGTATAAGAGCATGTGTTGCATCTCCTGCGCTTGCACGGGAAGATGCCGGGCAGAGGGGAAGGGGTGCTGGAGGTGGTAGAGGAGTGGACTAGGGTGTTGCGGACGGAGCGGTCCCTACGGAATGCTGAAAGGGGAGGTGAGGAGAAGATGTGTTTGGTGGTGGGATCACGCTGGAGGTGGCGGAAATGGCGGCGGATGATCCGTTGAATGTGGAGGCTGGTGGGGTGAAAGGTGAGGACAAAGGGAACCCTATCGTGGTTCCGGGAGGGAGGGGCAGGGGTGAGGGCAGAAGTATGGGAGATAGAACAGACACAGTCGAAGGCCGTGTCAACCAGAGGGGAATCCTCGGTTGAGGAAAAAGGAAGACATGTTGGAAGCACTGGTGTGGAAGGTGGCATCGTCGGAGCAGATGTGGCGGAGACGGAGAAACTGGGAGAATGGAATAGAGTCCTTGCAGGAGGCAGGGTGGGAGGAAGTGTAGTCCAGGTAGCTGTGGGAGTCAGTGGGCTTGTAGTGAATGTTAGTCAATAACCTATCCCCAGAGATGGAGACGGAGAAGTCGAGGAAGGGAAGGGAAGAGTCGGAGATGGACCCTGTGAAGGTGAGGAAAGGGTGGAAATTGGAAGCAAAGTGAATGAAATTTTCTAGTTCAGGGCGAGAGCAGGAGATGGCACCGATACAGTCATCAATGTACCGGAAAAAGAGGTGAGGGAGGGGACCCGAGTAGGACTGGAACAAAGATTGTTCCACATAAAGAAGAACTTTAATTCTCATCTCCCCCCCCACCCCTCCCTCCGCCAAAATAAAACTTCAATGTTTTGTTCAATATTTACTTTCTTGTCATTTCACTGCTATGATAAATGGCATCTGGAAAAATATGTTGCATATCAAGGCAACGTACCAGGAAATTTCACAAACATCATTTAATTGAGTCAATTAATTTCGCACCAGGACCTGGTAATAAAAATATATATTTTTTAATGTAAAACATTGGATGGGGCGTCACAAAAAGACTTTTCTGCCAGATTAATTATGAATGCAATAAAACCCCTGCCATCACGCACACAAGAAGCATTAGGTCATGCTTCCCGCACGTGAATAATTAATGTATCATAATGAATACTCTGCGCTGTTGGCAAGCAAATGTTTGTGATTTTTGCTTGGCTAAATTTGAAATAGATGGTTTATGATTGTAAGAACCGAACAGGGTTGTAGTTAATTAAAAGAATAGCACAGAGGCTCCACAGGAATGATTTCGAGCTGCAGTGGAATAGCAGCGGACCTGCTTAAGCCTGTGAGACTCTTAAATGGTGGGGTTTTTTTGTGCAAATGCTTGTTATGTTTGGCTTTCGCTTCAGCTGGTGAAATCCTGAGTTAATGACCTGCATTTCAGATCGTCCTTAAAAACAACAGAAAACGCTGGAAAATCTCAGCAGGCCAGGCAACATCCGTGGAGAGAGAAATAGAGTCAACGTTTCAGGTCGAAACCCTTAGTCTTGACAAAGGGTTTTGACCCGAAACGTTGACCCTGTTTCTCTCTCCACGGATGTTGCCTGGCCTGCTGAGTTTTTCCAGCATTTTCTGTTGTTATTTCGGATTTCCAACATCTGCAGTATTTTGCTATCGTTTCTGATCGTCCTTAATGGGCATTGCTCTTTGATGTTCGGAGAGCGAGCTGAGTCTCGCCTCGCCTCGCTTCAGCACACGGGGTGGGGGCGGGGTCGCGTTTCCGCTCGTCTCCGCGAGTACTAGCGGCGCAATCCGGGCGGAATCGGCCGAGCCAGCGCGAAAGATCGGGGAATTCTAAACGTACTTGACTTGTGCCCAAAGACCACTTGCGCTCGTGCTTTCCACGATCTTTTTGTCACTGGTTCATGATTCAATTCGTCCGGATCAGGCCCTGCCAACAAAAACTGGCCACGCCCCCCCCAAGTCGAAATTGCGAGATTCCGGTGATTGCGCTGGTTCGGGATGGCTCTTCAAACTGCGCTCATTTCTCTTAGGCGCACAGGCACGTTTTAAGAGATTTTTTATATCAAAATATATTTAATTTACTAAGACACTGATTAGTGTACGCCAGTGGAATTACTAAATTGTTCAGTACTGTTTTCTTAAGTAATTTTCAGTGATTTTAAATCAGTTCGTCACGGGTGGAGGACTGGACACTGACTAAAAATGCTTACTTGCGATAAAGCCATTCTCAGCTGTATTAATAAAACTGCACCAGGCTACTGCTCTTAAATACATCGTGGAATACTTTTTAATTTTTACGCTGCCTGATTGCGTCGGTCCATTGAAGATTTTACAATTGTGATTATGCAAATTATTTTTAGCAGAGACTTGCTGTGTAACCCGAACCAGCAATTTCAACAACAACAACTTGTATTTATATAGCGCCTTTAACGTAGAAAAATGTCCCAAGGTGCTGCACAGGAGTATTTTAAGACAAAAAATTTGACACTGAGCCACATAAAGAGAAATTAGGGCAGGTGACCAAAAGCTTGGTCAAAGAGGTAGGTTTTAGGGAGCATCTTAAAGGAGGAAAGAGAGGTAGCGAGGCGGAGAGGTTTAGGCAGGGAATTCCAGAGGTTAGGGCCGAGGCAACAGAAGGCACGGCCACCAATGGTTGAGCGATTATAATCAGGGATGCTCAAGAGGGCAGGATTAGAGGAGCGCAGATATCTCGGGGGGTTGTGGGGCTGAAGGAGATTACAAAGATAGGGAAGGGGCGAGGACATGGCCATTTTGAGTGCATCCCATGGACTATTATAGCCAGGTGATCCAGTTGCCAAAGAGTGAGAGAGAGAGAAACATAGAAATAGAAAACTAGGAGCAGGAGTAGGCCATTCGGCCCTTCGAGCCTGGTCCACCACTCAATATGATCATGGCTGATCCTCTATCACAATACCATATTCCCGCTCTCTCCCCATACCCCTTGATGCCTTTTGTGTCTAGAAATCTATCTATCTCCTTCTTAAATATATTCAGTGAATTGGCCTCCACAGCCTTCTGTTGTAGAGAATTCCACAGGTTCACCACCCTCTGAGTGAAGAAATTTCTCCTCATTTCAGTCCTAAATGTCCTACCCCGTATCCTGAGACTGTGACCCCTCGTTCTAGACCCCCCAGCCAGGGGAAACATCCTCCCTGCATCCAGTCTGTCTAGCCCTGTCAGAATTTTATACGTTTCAATGAGATCCCCTATCATTCTTCTAAACTCTAGTGAATACAGGCCTAGTCGACCCAATCTCTCCTCATACGACAGTCCTGCCATCCCAGGAATCAGTCTGGTGAACCTTCGCTGCACTCCCTCTATGGCAAGTATATCCTTTCTGAGGTAAGGAGACCAAAATGCAGGAAAGAATAAGAGAGAATGAGGGAGAGTAAGAGAGAGAGAGAGACAGAAAGAGAGGGGAGGACAGATGGAGGAAAAGAGAGTGGGAGAGGAAGGAAAAGAGAATAAAAAAAGATGGAGAGTGAGACATTAAGACAGAGGCCTCGCTAATAACCCCCGCCCGACAGGAGTGTGAGGGTCAGGGGTTAAAGAGTTAAGTACGCGAACACGTCCTCAATATGCCACACTTTTACGTTTTTAAGGCAGCGGATATCGGGACATGCAAGCGTCCCGCCGTTGAGAGGCGTGGCACATAATTAACATATTTAAATTGGGCGCCCACAGTGTGATGCGCTATCAATAACTCAAAAGACTGAGATTAAGCGAGTAATTAACAGGCTTTTATTAACAAGAGAATGAAGGTGTGCCTCGAGTGGTCGACCGGTTCAGAATACAAAGGGGCTGTGGAGCAGTCACCTTTATACCTGGATTCGTGGGCGGAGTCAGCCGAGGCATGTACAGGCATGTACACAGTGGAATACAAACAGTGGTTTACCACATTCACCCCTTGTTTAAAATTGAGTCCGGCGGGGTGAAGTGTATTAAAAGTTAGTGTATTGGAGTCTCTCCGGAGGTCTTGTCTGCCGCTGTGATTGACGTGGCGACGGCAGGGGTAGTGAAGCTTCCGGCGTCGAGTCCCGCGTAGGCTGGGGCACTGGTGTGTAGTCCTCGTAGATGTCGAGCGGGTCGCGGGGCCCAGGCCTGCCGTCTGCTGGGGCTGGATATCGGATCGTGGGGGGGGGTGGTAGTGGGTAGTGGGTTACTGCGGCCCCCGAGGGTGCGAGGTCTCTTATGGAGACTGTGTCCTCCCGCCCGTCCAGGTACGCAATGTAAGCATACTGGGGGTTGGCGTGGAGGAAGTCGACCCTCTCGACCAGGGGGTCCGTTTTATGGGTCCTCACATGTCATACCACACAGTGCAATTGGGAGCCCGATTTTAAATTCACGTCTGCCGCGCAGGTTTCCCGGGGGACGAGAAACCCGTCAGTGAAAGGGAGGTGGGATCCGCTGGCTCCACAAGGTAATTGCCTATTCCAGCACTCCTCGTGAGCCAGGAGGAGGAGCAGAAGTGCGTCCACCCGGCCCCTCAAGGAAGCCTTCGGTCTGCCCCCCTCCCGATCGCGGTTTTGCTCTCCCTCCAGCTCTGATGGCCGATCTCTCCCACCCCCACAAGCTGCGATGGTCGACGCTCCTGCCCCGCCCCCCTCCTGATTGCCGGGGACTGTCCCCAAGGGTCGCCAGCTGCAGCCTCCTGCCACTGGCCACTGGCCAGGCTGTCCATTTGGCCGGCTGCCAGGCGGGAAATGGATTAAAAAAAATAAGAATGTGGCCCCTTCCATTACGTTTGGCAGGGCCTCCACGCCCTCGGCCTCTTCGGTCCTTTCTATCCTCCGCTGCGCCCTCTCCACGTCCCCGTAAATATCGGGGCCAGAGAGCGAGAGACAACAGGATGAGACAAAGAGAAAGTGGCAAACAGAAAGAGAGAGAAAGAGCAACGGAGAGACAGTGAGACAAAAAGAAATGATAGAAAGAAAGAGGGGGTGAGAGAAATCGAGACAGAAAAAGAGTAAAAGAGACAGAGAAGTCAGCAAACATTGGCATTGCTGGATCATTCTGGAAAGTGACTCCTGTATTTGTCCGTGATAGATGCCAGCTACAGGTTAGTCCTTCTTGCCTACTGTTGTGGAATCATTACCAGCCAGGATTTTGGTGAAATGTGTGATCCTCAAAGAGAAAGGTGTTAGCTCTGAAGATTGGAAAGCATTGCTA
Source organism: Somniosus microcephalus (assembly GCF_052327205.1). NCBI lineage: Eukaryota > Metazoa > Chordata > Chondrichthyes > Squaliformes > Somniosidae > Somniosus > Somniosus microcephalus. The sequence continues at coordinate 121,010,164 of NC_141000.1, read as the reverse complement.
CTTCACACGCTTGTACAAGCCTCAGTAAAACAAGTGAGTGGTCAGAACTGTTGCTTTCAATAGACATCCGCAGTTTGTGGCTTGTTAATATCAATTTATCACTTGTTCGCTTTAGACATCTGACACCCAAGGTCCCAGAAGGCCCAGTGGGTAAAGTGACCACTTAGTGTGGAACCACTGCACACACCAGTAGAGGCTGTCCCGGGATTGATTCCTGGCCTGTGCTGTGTTAGATGGTCTTATCCAAGGCATCAATTGGGGCTCTACGTAGACTTACATAGAATGTACAGCACAGAAACAGGCTATTCGGCCCAACTGGTCCAAGCCGGTGTTTATGCGCCACACGAGCCTCCTCCCAACCCTACTTCATCTGATCCTCTGGGTTAATGAGGTTGAAAACCAGCCCTGGAACCCACTCCCGATTATTGTCCAGTAACTGTTGTTGGCGGGTGTCTGCGGGAGTTGGATGAGGAAAGGTTAAGGCTCATGTTTGATGCCCCTTGCCGCCTTCAACGGACAATGACACTTTCCACCAGAAGGCACTAGCCAATGATCGGGAGGCGCAACCCGAGCTGATTTTTTCTCGCCTCCATGAAGGGGCAATTATCTAAATGTGGGATTACTCCAGCAGAGTTACACCTAGTCTCCAGGCTCACACCTGATGAGCACCTTTGGGATCATACCCGAGCGTTAACCAAGTCCTGTCAGCAGAGGGTGATTGGAATCGGAAGCCTGATGCACTTCAAGTGAAGGGTCAAGTGAAACCTCCCAATGCACATTACAGGCGAGTGATATTAAAGGGTAGTAAGTGTTCCAACACAACTGTGTAGTATCCAGAAAGTTTAGGCAACACTTTTTTTATATATTCTACACCACGATTTGAGCAAACAGACCACGGAATAATTTTATTCAATAATGTTATTCAGCAGACTCTCATCTGCATAATTTATTTACATGCAGGATCACAGAATACTTTCCAGTAATCTTTCCAATCCCAAAACCTGCTCGAGTCAACACTCCCAAAATAATTTATGAGCGTCTCGGTCTAAATTACTTTCTCAGTGATTCACTGGCATTGCAAATATCAATCTGCTTTCAAATTGGAGACGGTAGCTGAAGAATTCGGTAATACTATGTCTCTGAAGGCTTTGCAAAAATTGACAGTTCGCCTGAGGGCTTTCGAAGAGTTTCTTTTTTAATTTTTAAATTTAGAAACCTGAGTGAAGCTCCATTGAGGAGGACCACCACCAAGGTTGAAAGGAGGAAAAAAAAAAATTGGTTAATCAGGAATCGGTGATTTGGTGAAGCCAAGCTTGGTTTGAATCATAGAATCATGGAAATTTACAGCACAGAAGGAGGCCATTCGGACCATCGTGTCTGTGCCGGCCGGATTTTAAAAGCCTACAGTTTGTAGAAGGAAGGGAAGACTAAAGAGTTGCCAAGAATGCTTTCTTCCAGCCCTGCAAAAATGCTGGCCTCTGCCCCACTGTCACTGAAACTCTAGCCCATGACTTAAGAACATAAGAATTAGGAGCAGGAAGAGACCATTCAGCCCCTCGAGCCTGCTCCGCCATTTAGTAAGATCATGGCTGATCTTTGACCTCAACTCCACTTTCCTGCCCAATTTCCATATCCCTTGATTCCCCTAGAGTCCAAAAATCTATCGATCTCCTTCATCGCCTTGAGGCCCAACTTCTTTAATGCTCTCCCCTCCTCACCCCTCCTCAAGTTACAAGTTATCCAAAATGCTGCAGCCTACACAAAGCCCTGCAATCCCACCAACCCCATCCCCACCAAGCTCCATTGACTTTGCATGATCCAATGAGTTCACGTTAAAACTGTAGGTGTCAGCCATGGCTCAGTAGGTAGCACTCTTGCCCTTAAGTTCAGAAAGTTCTGGGTTCAAGTCCCACCCCAGAAATTTGAGTGCATACTCCAGGCTGACACTTTAGGGCAGTACTGAGGGAGTGCTGCACTGTTGGAGGTGCCGTCTTTCAGATGAGAGGTTAAACCGAGGCCCCCGTCTGCCCTCTCAGGTGGACGTAAAAGATCCCCTGGCACTCTTTCGAAGAAGAGGAAGGGAGTTCTCCCCAGTGCCTTAGCCAACATCACTAAAACAGATTATCTGGTCATTATCACATTGCTGTTTGTGGGAGCTTGCTGTGCGCAAATTGGGAAGCTGCATTTCCTACATCACAACAGTGACTACACTTCAAAAGTACTTCATTGGCTGTGAAGTGCTTTGGACCTCCTGAGGTCATGCAAGGTGCCATATAAATGCAAGTTCTTTCTTTTTGTTCTCCTTCCTTACCTTAGTAGTCTCTAACCTTTTCTGCTCTTGTGACACTCCTCTAAGACCAGACTACTGCTTGTCACTCACTCCCTCCCCTCCCTGCCTAGTTCTCTATACTTTGCCATTTTCCTCCCTCTATGTGAAATCTCCTCAAAACCCTTCTCCGCCACTCTGTCTTCAACCCCATGCTTCAAACCCTCTCCATGTTCTCCCTTTTGTCTGCTTGGCATTCACTGCTCGTTCATCCTTAATATGAACCACATTTTTGCCTCTGAGGAGTGTTATAAAATTCACCGCCTAATTAGGGGTAGAGGCAGAACTCGAATGAAAGCTTGGAAGAGCACAGGCCACAGTAGAGTTGGAGAAGAAGACAGGAGGACGTCTTCAATGAGGAACGAGAAGGTGTGAGAGAGGAGAAGCACCCATTTTAAGGCCAGCTTTTGTTTCTGTGCTGTCTCATAAGCAATGTCCTGGTGATTTTCAGATATACACTGAAAAGAAATTAGATGGAGATGTGAGACATGACAGCTGAGGAATTTGAAGAGTTTGATAGACTAGCCAAAGTGTGTGAAGAATTGGTCACACAGGTGAAGAGTTTGACAATACACGTCAAGAGTCTGTTAGTTTTGTTAAGGAATTATAAAGATGCTACAGCATCCAAATGATTGAGAATGAGCTGAACCTTCCACATGTCTCGAACTGGTGGAAACATTTCCAGGTGCGATTTATCAACCACAATACACATAACACTTGTCGTTTTAGTGAAATATGTGATAACGTAAATTTTTATGCCACTTTGCAGCTCTGTGATTTGGTAAGACACTGATTCATCCACCCCGCCCCCGCACCAAAAACAATCTCAGTAAGGTCCCAATTTCAGCAGGGCCATCAATAGCAAGTGAAAGGCAGTTTCCAAAGGAAAACTAGAGGGCGATTTACTTGAAGCCCCTTCATCGGGTGCCAGCCTTGTTCATGACTTCTCAGCGTTGCAGCGACATGGCGGAATGGACACAAACTTGGAAACTCTCCGAGATCTCCTGCGCATCCCTGATTTTAATCGCTCCACCAATGGCGGCTGTGCCTTCAGCTGTCGAGGTCCTAATCTCTGGGATTCCCTCCCTAAACCTCTCTGCCTCTCTCTCCTCCTTTAAGCCACTCCTTAAAACTTACCTCTTTGACCAAGCTTTTGGTCACCTGTCCTAATATCTCCTTATGTGGCTCGGTGTCAAATTGTGTTTGATAATCGCTCCTGTGAAGCACCTTGGGACGTTTTACTCTGTTAAAGGTGCTATATAAATGCAAGTTGTTGGTTTTTTTCAGCCTTTTACTCAGAGATGGTCTGGGTTATGGAGACAAAATGATTCACATATTTAACCAAGTAATCAAGGGGTCTCGTTAATAAAGACTCCATCAGCTGAACTCCACCATGTCTTTAAGAAGACCCAAGAACTTCTCAAACATCAGGTCAAACCACAGATATTCACTCACTTGTTGCTGAGGAGCACAATCACGAGCAAATGCCTTTCAGGTGGGCCACTCCCAGGAACGCTTCAGCGCCCTGCACTGCCCGATCCTGTCCCTATGTCACAGCTGAGCTCCTGATCTTCAAATATGCCAACGCGGCAGTTGTCAAGAGAAGCATTGCCGTTACCTCACAAGAAACAGTTTGGGAAAAGGAGGGGTGAGGGATGTTTGTGGGGCAGATAATTCTAGGGAAGGACCAAGGTTGAATCGTCCATAGCTGCTGAATGGGGCTGTGAATGGCGACCCAGAGACATAGACAGCAGTGGATCTGCTGAGGGTCGGAGGTAATGGGATAGTCGGGCAGAAATTGGGCCCCAGTCCGAGCTATGGGTACTTTGGTATTCGACTGGCAAGTACCCAGGACAGCAGCAGCATGTAGGTAGCAACACAGGAGGGCAGTGTAACGCCAATTGTAGCTGCAACAAAAATCCCAAAGCAGGTGAGGGACAAACAATCACAAAATGCAACGCCACACTAAAGCTGAGGAAGTGATCAGTGCCTTTATGACAATTTAAATTCTGCCTTTCTATAAAACTATTGTGTGTCTCCGTTGATATTTATTCTGATGTCAAGCTCAGGGGTATGTTGCCATAGGATGGGGGAAATCAGTGAACTATTTGGTTCCAAAATAAACATTGTTGGTGACACCTTGAAAGTCTCCAAATTGGCACTTTCGCAGATTGGGAAGAATCTAGGTAATTGCTCGCTGTAAAGCGCTTTGGAACGTCTTGAGGTTGTGAAAGGCGCTGTATAAATGCAAGTTCTTTCTTTGCTTTCTCTCTTTCTTGTAGTTGCAGCTTAGCCCTGTCCTGCGGGTGACGCACGCCCTCCGCCTGCACACAACACATAACTATTTGGGAAATGCAGCATGACTCAGAATAATTGGATTGGCCTGCTGTGCGACTGTACTAATTACTGTTTTTTTGATCCACAGTGGAAAAGCTTAATTGTTTTAATGAGGACTGCTCAAGAATAGCAAGAACCTTAAGTGAAGCAGCAGGGCCCTAAGTGCAGAATGGCAGTAAGTGAACACGACTGTTAACAGCCAAGTAAAAAAGAAATCACCTCCTACAGTCTCCTTCACAATCAGCTCCAGATACTAAGTCACAAAGCAGTGGGTGCATTACGGGTTCAAGCCCGTCATTCTCCACTTTACCCGCACCCCCCGCCCCAACACACAGCGAATCCACCTTTCTCTGTCTTGGGGCTTTCAGGTACGTGTCAGTCAGTATAAGCCAGGACATAGTAAATTGAGGGGGGTGGAGGAAGAAAAAACACTTTGGAAGATCGCCCACCCCACCCCAACCCACTGGTCCCCCAGCATCTCCTAGCAACTGACTACAGAGAGACAGTGGCACAGGCCAAATTAGGGAGAAGGGAAGGAGTAAATTGTTAAAATTGGACAGATAGGTTTACTAAATATAAAGAACATGCAGGGCACTTGCAATAGGAAATGACTGAGGTTTTTGAATGACTGCAATCTAATTGATTACTAATTGGAAAGAATGTGAAGGAGTTCGGATTTCACTGACTCTCCCGTCGCCTCCTTCGCTGAGTCTCATCACCTGAACTCATTAAGGCTTGGATAATGACTTACTATTCCCGGGCTGGAGTTTCCTGTGTGGGGGTTGTAATGGGAGATCCGGGAAGGCGCCAAACACCTCGAGTCTCTTCGTCGGGAGCAAGCGGAAGCCGAAGCACAAACAGCGGAAGGAGCACACGTCAACCCAAGCACCCCACCCACCCGCCCCTTCAACCACCGTCTGCCCCACCTGTGACAGAGACTGTAGGTCCCGCATTGGACTCATCGGTCACCTGAGAACTCATTTTTAGTGTGGAAGCAAGTCATCCTCGGTTCCGAGGGACTGCCTAAGAGAGAATTGGAGACAGATATAATCGGGGTGTGAAGCAAATACCCTGGTGTAAAAGATGGAGCAATCTCAAGTGTTATTACTCTACACCCAAATTTCCTTGCTCTTTTAAGCCCATTAGAAGGTTATGGTGATAGGGTGAGATGAATTGGGTGAGGGGGCTCTTGTGGAGCATGGACCAGTTGGGCCGAATGGCCTGTTCCTGTGCTGTGAATTCTAAGTCTATCAATCCTGGCGCCTGAAATGCATCTGTGATCATTATAATAGCTCCGTCCCACACCCCCACCCCCACCCCAGGTTAAAGACTTTCCTGCACTTGTTCAAAATGGGTATAAATCTAAGCCCGGAATTTCAGGAAACAAAATCACTTTTCTGGGGTTTCCTACATTACAACAGTGACTCCACTTCAAAACTACTTTGTTGGCTGTAAAGTGCTTTGGGACGTCCTGAGGTTGTGCCAGGCCCTGTATAAATCCAAGTCTTTTTTCGTTTATTGCAATTTTCTGTTTGATTTCTCCTCGCTGTGAAAACCTGCTTGGTATTTTCTATATTTTTAAATGCATTTTCATGGCTTCAGTATGAGCCACATGAGCAACTGAAAAGCTTCTCGATTGCATGTTCTTAAACATGCTGTGCCTAATGTGCATGAATGGCTGGAAACTTTAATTTTCATTTTCAAAGAAGGAATATACGGTGTGAATTCCACCCATCCCTCTAGCCCCAACGCTTTAACCCTGATTTCCACCAGTTTACGCTGATATTTACATAGTCCGCATACTAATGACGTTGCCAGGAAGTTTAAGAGTAAATTGATTATCGGCAAAATGGCTGCATGAATGTTTGCAATTCCGGGTGTAGCTTCCCAATTGTGTCCCCACAGGTAATTCCACTCCATTAGGAGGAATGTCAGAAAGCTTGGTCAGTTGGTCAGAGGTGGGCTTTAAGGAGGGTCTTCATGGAGGGGAGCGAGGTGGAGAGGGAGTACGGTTAGAAAAGGCTGGTAAAAAGGCAAATGGAGTTTTGCGTTTTATATATAGGAGCATTGAATATAAAAGGGTGAGATTGTTCGGTTGTATGCCCTATGCAAGAAGTAAACACGGTTAACAGAAGTGCCAAGCTGCAGCATTCGAATGGGCTGCAATGGATGACCAAGTAATATTGATCTATTCATCATTCCTCCATTTTATCCTCATCGTTGTTTCTTCTCTCTCCTGATGGATTTTGCACTTTTTCAATGCCAGTTTTAAGGATCGATTACCTGCTAAAGGAGCTGAGTTTGGTTAAAAAGTATTAATTCAACTGTTAAGCTGGCTGTTCAATGGCATGCTGGGAAGGTTGACCACATTCAAGGTTAAAGCTAGGACAGCTGCAAGGCCTTGATGTAAGCATCAAATGCAATGGTATCAACATTTCTCAAACCACGGGAAAGAGAGTGTGGAAAAGTACCAACAGTGTGTTTCTGCCAGCAAGAAGGGTATAAAACAACAACTTGCATTTATACAGCGCCTTTAACGTAGTAAAACGTCCCAGGGCGCTTCACGGGAGCGATTAGCAAACAAAATTTTGACACCGAGCCACATAAGGAGATATTAGGACAGGTGACCAAAAGCTCGGTCAAAGAGGTAGGTTTTAAGGAGTGTCTTAAAGAGGAGAGAGAGAGGCGGAGCGGTTTAGGGAAGGAATTTCAGAGCTCAGGGTTTAGGCAGCCAAAGGCAATGGAGCAGTGATGAAAATCAGGGGATGCGTAAGAGACCAGAATTGGAGGAGCATAGAGATCTCAGAGGGTTGTAGGAGGTTACAGAGATAGGGAGGGTCGATGCCACGGAGGGATTTTGAAAACAAGGATGAGGATTTGAAAATCGAGGCATTGCTGGACTGGGAGCCAATGTAGGTCAACGAGCACAGTGGGTGATGGGTGAACGGGACTTGGTGCGGGTTAGGACACAGGGCAGCAGAGTTTTGGATGAACTGAAGATTACAGAGGGTGCAAGGTGGGAGGCCGGCCGGGGGGGTTTGGAATAGCCAAGTCTGGAGGTAACAAAGGCAGGGATGAGGGTTTCAGCTCAAGATGAGCTGAGGCCGGGACGGAGACGGGAAATATTACGGAGGTGGAAGGAGGCGATCTCGATGATGGCGAGGATATGGGGTCGGAAGCTGAGCTCAGGGTTAAATCGGATGCTGAGAGGTCTGGTTCAGCTCTCAGACTGTGGCCAGGGAGAGGGATGGAGTCGGCGGCTGGGGAACGGAGTTTATACCGAAGACAATGGCTTTGGCCTTCCCAACATTTAAGGTTATATATAAGTTAAAGGGAGAATCTCCATGAATGGAGGAGAGTTAGTGAGGCCCTCTGGTGAGCCACAGGATTGGAGTTTTGTTTGTGCCGTCTCCAGAATAACAGTTAGCAATCTGTAACACAAGCACAGGTTCTCCCCTCCCCCATCCATCGGCCTTCCCCCCACAAACACAGCCTGAACTCCAGTCGGAATACTAGAGCACTTGATAATTCTCTGAACATCAAATATTGACTGGCCTTGTAAAGGCTGCAACTGCTGCTGTATTGGCTTTACCGGTGATGAATGGAAATTAATGCTGATTACACTTGTAGCTTAGTTACTTCCAGGACAGGGTTTTGTGTGGTAAATCAAAGGAAGAAAAGGGGACAAGAGCGAATCTGGACTGAAATTAAATAAAAGGGGTAGAGGGAGAGGGAGGGAGAGAGAGAGGAAAATGCTGGCTGGTGTTTATTGAAAACTCAACAACCCAACAACATTCAGGTACCTCAATCAATATTGCTGAGCAAGTTAAGCAGCTCTGATAACATGTGGTGTTTTAATTCTCGGAGGAAGCTGCATTACACAATGAATGATTCGGCTGTCCTTTCAGAACTAGGGCTTGAGTTTAAATCCAGCAAGGCTAACGGAATGAGTTTAGGGCATAATCAAGCCAGTTCTAGTTGAGCATTTATACTCACAGTGTCATCTGCGGCTCAGCTGGTAGCACTCTCTCTCTCGCCTCTGAGTCAGGAGGCCGTGGGTTCAAGTCCTATTCCCTAGACTTGAGCACAAAAATCTAGGGAGGGAGTGCTGAGCTGTCTTTTGGATGAGACCTGAAACCGAGGTCCCGTCTGCTCTCTCAGGTAGATGCAAAGAAAAATGTAAACCATCCCACGGCACTATTTTTCGAAGAAGAGCAGGGGGAGTTCTCCCCGGTGTCCAGGCCAATATTTATCCCTCAGTCAACATCACTAAAACAGATTATCTGGTCGTTATCACATTGCTGTTTGTGGAAGCTTGCTGTGCGCAAATTGGCTGCCATGTTTCCCACATTACAACAGTGACTGCCCTTCAAAAAGTACTTCATTGGCTGTAAAGCGCTTTGGACGTTCTGAGGTCGTGAAAGGTGCTATAGAAATGCAATTTTCTTTAAAATTACTGCCCATTAGTCAACACTATCTTAGCCAGGTCGTAAGAATGGTTCATATGGAGGTGATATATTGGCACAGTAAGGGGTGTTCTCCTAGGGCTAGGACTGTGGCGAGAGGTCTTTACTATGCTTCCAACCTAATACGAGTTCATGGAGTGCTTTATGGGACAGTTTAGAGAGGCATTTACTCTGGATCTCGCTTGTCCTGCAGCTTTGCTGATACAGGATGAGTATTTATATGAGTTCGCTTCAGTAGGTGTCAGTTTTCATCTCGGTTTGAGTTTGCAATTTAGAGACATTTCCTTAACAATTGGTATCTGACCATGAATCAATTAGACAGTTAATTGGCTTGATTTAGACTGAAACCGGCAGTGTGAAGAAGTAGTCTTGTAAGCAGACACCGTGCTGTTAGATATTAAATTGTTTTAAAATCATTAATAAATTTATTCCTTTATCATTTAATCCTGGATTACGATAAACAAGCTTAAAAAAGACCTCTACTGTACATACTTGACCTGGAGCAGTGTAGAGGGAGCTTTACCAAGCATTAAACCTGTATCATACCTTGTTATGTATTGGGTGTTCTCCTCCCACCTGCGGTTGCGCTGTCACAGCAGATAAATGGTTGGGGTTGTTCTCTTGGTTAAGTTTAGTTCTCTTTGTTCGGTTCTCTCCAGAATCTTCTTTTTGAATAAAGCACTTCATGTTTGAATCTCTGAATTCTGAGTCCTATATTGTGTCTAGGTAGAAAGGTACAGACACAACATACCTGATTCTTGGAATCTTTGACGGGACTGTGTAGAACAATACCCTGCATCAAAACTGTCCCGATTTTAATCACTCCACCACTGGCGGCTGTGCCTTCAGCTGCCTGGGCCCCAAGCTCTGGAATTCCCTCCCTAAACCTCTCCGCCTCTCTCTGCTCCTTTAAGACGGTCATGAAAACCTTCCTCTTGGACCTGCCCCAATGTCTCCTTATTTGGCTTGGTGTCAAATTATGTTTGATAACGCTGCTGAGAAGTGTCTTGAGACATTTTAACACGTTAAAGTCGCTATATAAATGCAAGTTGTTGTTGTATTATGCCTGACCCAGGAATTTTTGGTGCTGATATTTGGTGACTAAAGTGGAAAGTGTTCAATTAGCAACAGTACACTTTACCTTGACAAGCACATTAAAGTTCAGGTTATATTTAAAATGGAGAGTTCATTAGGATGCGTCACTTTTCAGACAGAGGGAGAGAGAGAAGGAATATGAAGTGCGGCGGAGAAAGAGAGAAAGTAAGAGCAGCACAACCGGAAGAGAGATAAACAGAAGGATGCAGAGGAGCAACTCCGTGGAGGAGAGAAGTTTAAAATAAAGAGAGGAAAGCAACTGAGAGCTGTGGGTGATCGAGGGAGGGCAAGGGGTTAATTGTGATTTTTAGAAGAATGAGAGGGCATCTCATTGAAACTTACAAAATTCTAACAGGACTAGACAGACTAGATGCAGGAAGGATGTTCCCGATGGCGGGGGAGTCCAGAACCAGGGGTCACAGTCTAAGGATAAGGGGTAAGCCATTTAGGACTGAGATGAGGAGGAATTTCTTCACCCAGAGAGTGGTGAACCTGTGGAATTCTCTACCACAGAAGGCAGTAGAGACCAATACATTAAATATATTCAAGAAGGAGTTGGATATATTTCTTAAGGCTAAAGGGATCAAGGGATATGGAGAGAAGGCAGGGACAGGGTACTGAATTTGGATGATCAGCCATGATCTCATTGAACGGCGGAGCAGGCTCGAGGGGCCGAATGGCCTACTCCTGCTCCTACCTTCTATGTTTCTATGTTTCTATTTTATGTATAAACTTGCAATAGATATGAGGCAAGGTACAAGTGGGAGAAAAGCGAAGGAAGAATCCGACATCTTCAACATACTTCAGAATTCAGTCTCGTCACTGCCTCCCCCCTCCCCCAGCTGAAACCAACCTGGCTTGAGCAGAGTGGGGAAGTATTCATTGAACTCTGGTCACGGCCTTTTGTTCAAGGCTGCCTCAAGGGGATCAGAATCGCCATATGTTGACCCAAAAAGTGTGCGTCAGGCTGAAGAATTGGGCCAATTTCATACTCAGTCCCTTTGCACAAACACAGATGGAAATTGGACCTGGACTTGCCAGGCTGCTCATAGCTCCAAACGATCTTCGCACAAAATATCCATTTGAAAAGATAGTCTGCACAAGCCTATTCCATCTGAGAGCGGCCTGCATTAATAAAGGAGCAGCATTGACCAAGAACTCCTAAAGGGGCTCTCTTATTCCAGAAGTTTCAGCCTCAGTTTGTTTTTATTCATTCACAGGATGTGGGCTTCACTGACAAGGCCTGCATTTATTGCCCATCCCTAATTGTCCCTGAGAAGGTGGTGGTGAGCCGCCTTCTTCAACTGCTGCAGTCCGTGTGGTGAAGGTACTCCCACAGTGCCGTTAGGGAGGGAGTTCCAGGATTTTGACCCAGCGACGATGAAGGAACGGCCGATATATTTCCAAGTCAGGATGGTGTATGACTTGGAGGGGAACTTGGAGGTGATGGTGTTCCCATGCGCCTGCTGCCCTTATCCTTTGAGGTGGTAGAGAACGCAGGTTTGGGAGGTGCTGCCGAAGAAGCCTTGGTGAGTTGCTGCAGTGCATCTTGTAGATGGAACACACTGCAGACACGGTGCGCCGGTGGTGGAGGGAGTGAATGTTTAAGGTGGTGGATGGGGTGCAAATCAAGCGGGCTGCTTTGTCCTGGATGGTGTCGAGCTTCTTGAGTGTTGTTGGAGCTGCACTCATCCAGGCAAGTGGAGAGTATTACATCACACTCCTTACTTGTGCCTTGTAGATGGTGGAAAGGCTTTGGGGAGTCAGGAGGTGAGACACTCGTTGCAGAATACCCAGCCTCTGACCTGCTCTTGTAGCCATAGTATTTATGCGGCTGGTACAGGTAAGTTTCTGGTTAATGGTGACCCCCAGGATGTTGATGGTGGGGGATTCAGCAATGGTAATGCCATTGTATGTCAAGGGGCAGTGGTTAGACTCTTGTTTGTTGGAGATAGTCATTGCCTGGCACTTGTATGGCATGGATGTTACTTGCCACTTATCAGCTCAAGCCTGAATGTTGTTCAGGTCTTGTTGCTTGCGGGCATGGACTGCTTCATTTTTCTGAGGAGTTACAAATGGAACTGAACACTGCAATCATTAGCGAACATCCCCACTTCTGACCTTATGATGGAGGGAAGGCCATTGATGAAGCAGCTGAAGATGGTTGAGCCTAGGACACTGCCCTGAGGAACTCCTGCAGCAATGTTCTGGGGCTGAGATGATTGGCCTCCAACAACCACAACCATCTTCCTTTGTGCTAGGTATGACTCTAGCCAGTGGAGAGTTTTCCTCCTGATTTCCATTGATGTCAGTTTTATTAGGGCTTCTTTGGGCCTAGGCTGTAATGAGGTCTGGAGCCAAGTGGTGCTGACGGAACCCAAACTGAGCATCGGTGAGCAGTTTATTGATGAGTAAGTGGCGCTTGATAGCACTGTCGATGACACCTTCCATCACTTTGCTGATGATTGAGAGTAGTCTGATGGGGCGGTAATTGGCCGGATTGGATTTGTCTTGCTTTTTGTGGACAGGACGTACCTGGGCAGTTTTCCACATTGTCGGATAGATGCCAGTGTTATAGCTATACAGGAACAGCCTGGCTAGAGGCGCGGCCAATTCTGGAGCGCAAGTCTTCAGCATAATAGTCGTGATGTTGTCGGCGCCCATAGCCGTTGCTGCATCCACTGCGCTCAGCTGTTTCTTGATATCACGTGGAGTGAATCAAATTGGCTGAAGACTTGCTTCTGTTATGGTGGGGACCTCAGGAGGAGGCCGATATGGATCATCCAATCGGCCCTTCGGGCTGAAGATGGTTGCAAACGCTTCAGCCTTGTCTTTTGCACCCACGTGCTGGGTTCCACCATCATTGAGGATGGAGGTGTTCATGGAGCCTCTGCCTCCTGTTAGTTGTTCAATGGTCCACCACCTTTCACGACTGGATGTGGCAGGATTGCACAGCTTTGATCTGATCCGTTGGTTGTGGGATCACTTAGCTCTGTCTATCGCATGCTGCTTTCAGATCCAGTTTTATTAACTAACACTGGTATCGGCAAAGGAATCTCCCAGATTAATTCATTCAAGAATACATACAGCTTATGGCTGTGTCAGAAGGTTGTGGGTTCAAGTCCCACTGCAGAGACATGAGCACATAATCCAGTCTGACTCTCCTGGTGTCAGTATTGAGGGAAGTTTTGCACTGTCGGGGTGTGATGGAATAAGCCATATTCCAAGAGATACACCATCATATGAACAGATTTCTGATTTTGTTAATAAATGATATACTGGGTTTAAAAATCTAAAGTCTCGGCGACACAAGCTGTGTCAAAACAGGCTTCTGAGATGGGGTGATTTGATAACACAAGCTGTAACAACCACATAGGCTTTTGAAATGGGAATTGATTGTTAATGCTAAAACAATGGCCCTATTGAAATAGCAGTTTGGCACTTCCAGAAGGTCTGGAGTTTGGGAGAAACACAATGGAATGACCCAAGTAAAGTGTTATAAACTAACACGTTGAACAGAAACACAGAAACATTAAAAGAGGCATGTGCCTTCGTAAAAGTAACACCAAATGAAAGACAGGAAACATAAGATTATATATGCAACCAATTGAGATAGCTAGAAAAGCATGAAACACCCTAGTTGAAGCGTTTTTAATTTACATGTAGTAAATATGATACCAACAGAACACTTTGAAGATATGACTTCAATAAATGCACCAAGCAATCACATGGCTTTTGTATTGAGCTTGGAACACCACGGAGTCATAGGGCTAGATTTTCAGGGAGCTGTCAGGTGGGGTTTCAGGCATGTGGCAGGGGGGGGAATCCCGACTTTGGGGGTCCCGACACCATCCCGCCCAAAACCGCCCCACGTAAGTTTCAGGGGCGGCGGGTACCCACCCCGCACTGGGAACCGCCGAAACCAGGCGGGAAGGGATTAGTGCCAATTAACTGCCTGTTAACAGGTAGTTAACAGGCAGTTTTTAGCCTAATCCCCATTTTGAGGGGTTTCGTGTGGGTTTCCCGACGGCTCCAAACCACGCCAGGTTAGAGCAGCGGGCCGTCGGGTTGAATGAGTTGGAGGGGTCGTGATGTCGGCGCTCAGGTGAGTGATGGGTGCATGATTATAAAGGTAAGTGTGTTTGATGTGCCTAAAGTGTGTAAAGAACTTTTACTTACCTTTACTTACCTTAACAGCCTTTCTTCCTGTGGCCGTCGGGAGCGCAGCACTCAGCCGGAACTGAAAGCTGAACGGCTGCGCTCTGTCAAAAGTGACAGCCTTCAGCTTTTAGTGCAGCTGAGATTTCTAAATGAGTCTGCGCAGAAGGACTTATGTTAGAACTCAGACTGTCAGTGTTTGACAGCTTCAAACAGCTGTGAAACACTGATATTTCATCTGTCAACATGTCTTGACAGATGAAATTTCAGTCTGTGACGTCACCTGTTGCCGGGTGGCCCTTAATTGGCCTGCTGAGCCCGCTGGGCGGGCTCAACAAGGTCAATCAAGGGAAAATCGCGCGGATTGGCCAGACGTCGAAGTAGGTTTTAAATGAATTTTTTGCATCTGTGTTCACTATGGAGAAAGACGATGCAGACATAGAAATCGGGCAAGGGGGCTGTGACATACTTGAACATATTAGCATCGAGAGGGAGGAGGTGCTAGCGGTTTTAGCAGGCCAAAAAGTGGATAAATCCCCAGGCCCAGACGAGATGTATCCCAGGCTGCTGTGGGAGGCAAAGGAGGAGATTGCAGGGGCTCTGACACAAATTTTCAGAACCTCTCTGGCCACAGGGGATGTACCAGAGGACTGGAGAACAGCTAACGTAGTACCATTATTCAAGAAGGGTAGCAGGGATAAACCAGGGAATTACAGGCCAGTGAGCCTAACATCTGTGGTAGGGAAATTATTGGAAAAAATTCTGAGGGACAAAATTAGTCTCCACTTGGAGAGGCAAGGATTAATCGGGGATAGTCAGCATGGCTTTGTCAAGGGTAAATCATGTCTGACAAATCTGATTGAATTTTTCAAGGGGGTGACTAGGGGGGTGGATGAGGGAAATGCTGTGGATGTGGTTTACATGGACTTCAGTAAAGCTTTTGACAAAGTCCCGCATAGGAGACTGGTCAAGAAGGTAAGAGCCCATGGGATCCAGGGTGCCTTGGCGCGTTGGATCCTAAACTGGCTGAGTGGCAGGAGGCAGAGGGTGATGGTCGAAGGTTGCTTTTGTGACTGGAAGCCTGTGTCCAGTGGGGTACCTCAGGGATCGGTGCTGGGTCCCTTGTTGTTTGTGATCTACATAAATGATTTGGATGAGAATGTAAAAGGTATGATCAGTAAGTTCGCAGATGACACGAAAATTGGTGGGGTGGTAAATTGTGAGGAGGAAAGCCTCAGGCTACAGGACGATATAAACGGGTTGGTCAGATGGGCGGAAAAGTGGCAAATGGAATTTAACCCTGAAAAGTGCGAGGTGATGCATTTTGGACGGACAAATAAGGCAAGGGAATACACAATGAGTGGTAGGACCCTAGGAAGTACAGAGGGTCAGAGGGACCTTGGTGTACATGTACATAGATCCCTGAAGGCAGCGGAACAGGTAGATAAGGTGGTTAAAAAGGCATATGGGATACTTGCCTTCATTAGCCGAGGCATAGAATATAAGAGCAGGGAGGTTATGATGGAGCTGTACAAAACGCTGGTGAGGCCACAGCTGGAGTACTGTGTGCAGTTCTGGTCGCCTCACTATAGGAAGGATGTGATTGCTTTGGAGAGGGTGCAGAGAAGATTCACCAGGATGTTACCTGGGATGGAGCGCCTCAGCTATGAAGAGAGGCTGGACAGGCTGGGGTTGTTTTCCTTGGAGCAAAGAAGGCTGAGGGGGGACCTGATTGAGGTGTACAAAATGATGAGGGGCATAGATAGGGTAGACAAAGAGGAACTTTTCCCCTTAGTAGGGGGGTCAATAACAAGGGGGCATAGATTCAGGGTAAGGGGCAGGAGATTTAGAGGGGATTTGAGGAGGAACTTTTTCACCCAGAGGGTGGTTGGAATGTGGAACTCAATGCCTGAAAGGGTGGTGGAGGCAGGAACCCTCACAACATTCAAGAAGCATTTGGATGAGCACTTGAAATGTCATTGCATACAAGGCTATGGACCAAATGCTGGAAAATGGGATTAGACTGGACAGGGATTGATGGGCGGCGCAGACACGATGGGCCGAAGGGCCTCTTTCTGTGCTGTAAAACTCTATGACTCTATAGACGGGTCAGAAACCCGAAAGGGGAAGTCCCGCCTTCTTCCCGACAGGTTTGATAAAATCGACCCCCCAATGTCTGCTAATAACCAGTTAAGCCAATATTAAGAATTGAATGAAAGTTCTTTGTGAGAATGGCATCCAAGAGATAAATCTGTAATAACCATTTTATGATACATTTTTGAAACACCTAAACACAGACAGGATTCTAAAAGTTAACGGCTAAAGTGACAGTAAGAATAGAAAAAAGTCAACAGGAAAATGAATAAAGATAATTAGCTTACATCAGCAGAAAACTTCAAAGGATAAACCACTAAAAAAAAGGTATAAAAATAAGAGTTTTTCAGATAGACAGTCAGAAGTCGCTGGGAAGAGGCAAACGATTCTCGGCTTCAGAACCACTCTGTAAGCCTACAACGCTTGAGTCTTGGGTAATCAAGGTATTTGATTTTGGTGGATATCCGGGATTAGAATTAAGAATAAGAAATGTAAAAATGTACGAAGTTAAGATTTCAGAATAAGGATCTCTGAAGATAAGAAATGTAAGCTATTTGTTTTTGAACTGTTAATGTTGCAATTGAATCAACAGCTGTTAACTGTATGTCGGCTCTTAAATAAATCTATATATTTTTAGAATTGTCTCAAGTAGTATTTCTGTATCAATCTCGCGAACTCAATTTCTGTACACTCTTTGGTGAGGTGTTGCAGAATTCTGGGGGGTATTCCGGACCCTCATAATATCCGGAAGATTACAGTCGAGTTAAACTTATTAAAAGTGCTATCCGGAGGACAGTAACATCTTCACGGCGTTCCTTTCCTTTAGGGAGAGATAGTCTGAAACTTTAGACCCAATTAAGCATCTTATAGAATTCAGCTATTTTTAACTTTCGTTGAAGGTGAACGTCTGGGGAATACGCCTGATCTGGGGTAGCCCGAAAAGGGCTAGGACTAGTAATTATCCCTTCAGGGGGTGCCATCTTTCAGATGAGACATTAAACCGAGGCCCCATCTGCCCTCTCAGGTGGACGTAAAAGATCCCATGGCACTGTTTCGAAGAAGAGCAAGGGAGTTCTCCCTGGTGTCCTGGACAATATTTATCCCTCAACCAGCATCACTAAAAGCAGATTATCTGGTCATTATCACATTGCTGTTTGTGGGACCTGTGGGATGTTTTGGCTGCTGTGTTTCCTACATTAAAACAGCTCTTCAAAGATACCTCAAAGCACTTTGGAACATCGAGGGTTCGCAAAAGGTGCTATATATCTATCTTTCTTTACTGAGCAAAACCTGTCAGCAGCTCATTATGCTGCTCATTACAATATTATCAGCCGGTTTTGAATGCTGACATCATGCCCAAAAATAAGTGGCTTGGCAGTCAGAAAACAAGGGGGTCAGTGAGATGACCTAGTGGCAGATCTTCCCTGGCGTCCTCAGGAGAGGAGGAGGCAAGTCAGCGGATCTGTTTGAAGTTATCTATCACAATCTATTTGGCTAATTATTTATTGCCAGTGTCAACGTTAGCAGCCTCGGGTCTGGCCAGAAGCTTGTCGGTTCACAGATACACAGACGTGATAAATTGTGCTTTTGCCTCAATCCTATCTTCAACGCCGGCTGGAGATTAATCTTCGTCAGCTTCTGACTGGGTTTCCATCTGTGCAGCATTGAAGACAAAAAAGCAACAAGGCCTCCGATCCATCATGTGCACTCGCTCCTCAGCACACGACCCAATGCGTGGGATGGTCCAGCTTCGAAGAAAAATGAGATAGTTCACCTCATCCAGAAAATGCTGGGAAAAAACATCTTGTCTTTATGGGTCCCAAGAGTGTTCACAGCAGATTACTCAGAAACAACAACTTGCATTTATACAGCGACTTTAACTTAGTAAAACATACCAAGGTGCTTCACAGGAGCGTTATGAGACAAAATTTGACACCGAGCCACATAAGGAGATATGATCAAAAGCTTGGCTAAAGAGATAGGTTTTAAAGGATTAACTTAAAAGGTAGAGAGGTTTAGGGAGGATATTCCAGAACTTAGGGCCTTGGCAGCTGAAGGTACAACGCCAAAAGTAAAGTGATTAAAATCGGAAATGTGCAAGAGGCCACAATTGGAGGAGCGCAGATATCTCGGAGGGTTGTAGGGCTGCAGGAGGTTACAGAGATAGGGAGGGGCAAGGCCATGGAGGGTTTTGAAAGCAAGGATGCGAATTTTACCCTTGAAACCAAGCATTAGACCTGTTGAATGACAGAACGCTGCATGGATAGGGTCTCATCTTAAACCAAGTCCAAAACTATACAAGGGCTGGGAAAGAGCAGCTCGAGGCTGAGTTGTGTAGGGTGAGCTTGTGCTGCATAATATTAGGGTACGAATGCTTAATCTGCTTATTCAGTGTCAGCTGTGGCTCAGTGGGTAGCGCACTCGCCTCCGAGTCACTCCAGGGACTTAAGCACATAAAGCTCGGTCTGACACTCCTGTGCAGTACTGAGGGAGTGCTCCACTGTCGGACGTGTCGTCTTTCGGATGAGGCGTTAAACCGAGGCCCCGTCTGCTCTCTCTCAGGTGGATGTAAAAGATCCCATGGCACTATTTTGAAGAAGACCAGGGGAGTTCTCCCCGGTGTCCCGGCCAATATTTATCCCTCAATCAACATCACAAAAACAGATTATCTGGTCATTATCGCATTGCTGTTTGTGGGAGCTTGCTGTGTGCAAATTGGCTGCCGCAATTCCCCACATTACAACAGTGACTCCACTTCAAAAGTACTTCATTGGCTGTAAAGCGCTTTGAGACATCCGGTGGTCATGAAAGGCACTATAGAAATGCAAGACTTTCTTTTCTTTCTTTATTCGAAATTTCTTCCCCTCCGCTGTTTAGTAGCACCCACATTAAATCTAACTCAAAGGAACTTCAGACAAAGACATCGGGCTTGTGAATTTCTTGGCTAGAAATCAGAAATGAAAAATAACACAGCTGGTCAATCAACAAAATCTCTCACACACCTACGCAATTACACAAGTGGGCACTATCACACAAACATTGTATCTCGCATCCGCACGTAGTCTCACACACGTGTACAGTCTCACAGGCTCCTGCAATCTCACACGCACACAGTGTCACACGTGCACGCACATGCTCACACACATTAAATCGCACATGCGTGTAGTCTCTCATGCACACGTATAGTCGCACACCCAAACTAAATCTCACCCACGCACATAGGGGTCGAGTTTTAATATTCGCTCGCATTGGACGGGCGGCACGGTTGCCAACGCTGGTGGACGTATTCCTGGAGGTTTGATCACGCCATCTTTCGATCAGGTGGCATCTGGTTATATGACACTTGCCTGCCGTTTGCAAATGTTACCGCGTGTAATTTATAAAAGGTTGGGGTCCCTGCAATTGAGTATCTTCGCTCGTGGTTTTGCGGTTCCGCGCGAGAAGTTCCGATGACCGGGAGTCCACTCGTGCGCCGGTGAAGGAAGTACTCCGACGCAAAACACAGGCACGAAGCTCGACCTTTCTCTCGGGTTGCTCGCAGAGTGCCCGGAAGCTTCACCTTTCACTCCTGGAGACTGCCAAACAATTCGGGAGGGTTGGCAACACAGATGATGAAACTAGCTCTCCCCAAAAGAGCGTTAGTCCAACATTGCTGGACTGTTCTCCATCAATCTATTGTTACTGGGTCTGTTCCCCTTCAACATACTGTTCATAGATGAATTTAAGAGGAAGTTAGAGGGGGAAAGGAACAGAAGGGTATGCTGATAGGATTAGACAAAGTGGGGTGGGAGGAGGCTCGTGTGGAGCATAAACACCAGCACAGACCAGTTGGGCCGAATGGCCTGTTTCTGTGCTGTACATTCTATGTGATTTTATGTACTGTGTCTGATCCCCTTCAGTCTATTGTTACTGGGCTTGATCCCTGTCAGTCTATTATTATTGGGTCTAATCACTGGTAGTCTAGTGTTGTTGGGGCTTCCTGCCGTCAGTCTAGTGTTGATTGGTCCAGTCTCTTGTAGTCAGTTAGTCGTTTCTCTGGCGGGGTTGAGTTCCTGGACCTGGTCTCTATCAGTGTAGCATCATGGGGAATGCAGCCATATTCCTGGTGGTCAATGGAAACTCTCAGACCATCCTCTGTCGTTCAAACTTCATCTAGTTTCTACAAAGAATTGCAAAATGCTCATTACATATATTGAAATGGAGAGTGCAGTAAGCACTCTACTCATTCCCCCACATATATCCCTCGCCTTGCTAAAATGGCCGCAATGCTAATGGCTCAGTTTGACGGCAGCCAAACATTTCTGATCCAATGCAAATTCTCTGCCGGCTGCCTCGACTGATAAGACTCCATTCACTGAACTATTTAATAGATTCTCTTAACCCCCTTTTACCAGAAAAAAAATGATTTATTTTTCTGGCACATCAAATAATCCTTACAATTGGCCCAAAGAAGAGCGATTTAGCCAAAGCCACAGAACAGTAATGAGGAAACGACTCGCTCGCTCTCATCACCTGGTGAGGTTCAGTCTTGAGCAGAAAGCCCTCAGTCAGGGGGTAGTATCAGGAGGAAATGAAGTCAGGATGGAGTATTTGCTCGTGATTGGTAACATGCTGAGCTGATGTTTGCAGAGTAGAGTGAGGTGACCCTCATTGATCAAGGTAATCGGAGACTCATTGGGTGAACAGCAGCAACCTCATGGAAGCCAATGCAGTGAAATCAAAGTAAGGATGGAGGGCAAGAGAGTGAGAGATGGAAGCAAGAAAGAGAGACAGACTATAAAGCGCTGGTAAGTTTTTGGTCGCCTGTCCTAATCTCTCCTTATGTGGCTCGGTGTCAAATGTTGTTTGGTTATCGCTCCTGTGAAGCGCCTTGGGACGTTTTACTACATTAAAGGCGCTATGTAAATGCAAGTTGTTGTTGAGAGACAGACAGCCAACACAGCGAGTAAGTGAAAGAGAGATAACCCAGAAATTGTGTGCATTAGGAGAGATAAACAAGGCAGACACACAACAGAAAGGAGGGAAAACAGAATTTGGGAACAGGAGGAGGCCATTCCGCCCCTCAAGCCTCTTCCACATTCAGTGAGATCATGGCTAATCTGTACCTCAACCCCATTTACCCACCCTAGCTCTGTATCCCTTGATACTCTCTCCTAATAAAAATCTGTCAATCTTAGTTTAAAAATTTTCAATTGACTCCAGCATCCACAACATTGTGAGAAAGGGAATTCCAGATTTCTACACTTTGTGTGAAAAAATGCTTCCTGATTTCACTCCTGAACGGCCTGGCTCAAATTCTAAGATTCTGCCTCCTTGATCTTGATTCCTCAAACCGATGAAATAGTTTTTCTCTATCTACTCCTTTTGTCATTTTGAACACCTCGATTAGATCACTCCTCAACCTTCTTAAGGTTAAAAGCAAGCAGAGGGTGAGATAGTGTGTGAGGGAGATGGACAGATAGAAAACTGAAAGAGAAAGAGAGAGATGAAGTGCAAAAGAGCAAGAGAAATAAAGTGAGAACTTGAGAGAGAAGATAGTCAACAGAGAGAGAATGAGAGAGAGCAGGAGAGACAAGGCAGATAACCAACAAAGAGAGAGAGAGAGAATGAGAGATAGCAGGAGGGACAAGACAGATAACCAACAAAGAGAGAGAGAGAGAGAATAAGAGAGAGCAGGAGGGACAAGAGAAAACCAACAGAGAAAGAGAGAATGAGAGAGAGCAGGAGAGACAACAGATAACCAACAGAGAAAGAGAGAGAGAATGAGAGAGAGCAGGAGGGACAACAGATAACCAACAGAGAAAGAGAGAGAGAATGAGAGAGAGCAGGAGGGACAAGACAGATAACCAACAGAGAAAGAGAGAGAGAATGAGAGAGAGCAGGAGGGACAAGACAGATAACCAACAGAGAAAGAGAGAGAGAATGAGAGAGAGCAGGAGGGACAAGACAGATAACCAACAGAGAAAGAGAGAGAGAATGAGAGAGAGCAGGAGGGACAAGACAGATAACCAACAGAGAAAGAGAGAGAGAATGAGAGAGAGCAGGAGAGACAGCAGAAAACCAACAGAGAAAGAGAGAGAGAATGAGAGAGAGCAGGAGGGACAAGACAGATAACCAACAGAGAAAGAGAGAGAGAATGAGAGAGAGCAGGAGGGACAAGACAGATAACCAACAGAGAAAGAGAGAGAGAATGAGAGAGAGCAGGAGAGACAACAGAAAACCAACAGAGAAAGAGAGAGAGAATGAGAGAGAGCAGGAGAGACAAGACAGATAACCAACAGAGAAAGAGAGAGAGAATGAGAGAGAGCAGGAGAGACAAGACAGATAACCAACAGAGAAAGAGAGAGAGAATGAGAGAGAGCAGGAGGGACAAGACAGATAACCAACAGAGAAAGAGAGAGAGAATGAGAGAGAGCAGGAGAGACAAGACAGATAACCAACAGAGAAAGAGAGAGAGAATGAGAGAGAGCAGGAGAGACAACAGAAAACCAACAGAGAAAGAGAGAGAGAATGAGAGAGAGCAGGAGAGACAGCAGAAAACCAACAGAGAGAGAGAGAGAGAATGAGAGAGAGCAGGAGAGACAACAGATAACCAACAGAGAGAGAGAGAGAGAATGAGAGAGAGCAGGAGAGACAACAGATAACCAACAGAGAGAGAGAGAGAGAATGAGAGAGAGCAGGGGGGACAACAGAAAACCAACAGAGAAAGAATAAAAGAAAAAAAATGGGGAAAGAGAGAGAAACAGTGAGAAGCAATCAACAAGCAGTGAGGGGGACAGCTAGATATAAATAAAGGCAGCCAATGGAGAGAAAGAGATATAGAGATAGAAGGAGATAGAGCTAAAGCAAATAAAGTCGTGAGAAATTGACAGACAGATGGACAATTAATGACAAGGACTAACAGATAGAAAACAAAAATCCTTGCCTTTACTGAGCACTTCTAAAGACAATACAATGGGAGTTTAGATCTCAGGCGTACGCACATATCGACACCGATAACCACACACTTCTAATGACAGACCTGCTGGTTTTTCCCGTTAGATTGACTGACAGTGTAACCAGATACTGCAGGCACTGAGCAAGACCACGTTTTTTTGTTCAGTCACATTGACAAGGGATTAGGGGAATTCAAACATGCAAAAACCTGACGCAAATGAATTCTTAGTAACGTTCTCATACAGAGCGCCATCCGTCACTTATCCAGATTGCGCGAGTGTGTAAAATCTTCTTTAGCTGTGCAACATTTCGTACTCTTTCCGGCCGACTCCCTCGCCTTGATTTTTCAATCGGAATTACATCTTTTTCCGAATTAGCCATTTGAACAACATTTCGGGTGGGGGCTGGGTGATGTGAGGGTGGGGTGGGCGGCAATAGGAGAAGATTGATTCGGAATGATGCTCAGAGGTTGGAAATATCAGGACTGAATTGAGCCTTGTACTAATCGGCTCTTGAGAATTCTGCCTTCAGTGTCTATTCCGATTTTTCGTTTTGTACATTGCATAACTGATGAAGTTCACACAAGATTAGTACCAAGTCTTGCTTTTCGTCACAATATAGGTTGGACATTAAAATCTTCAACCCTCGGCACTCCTGCAGTCAGGCTTACAGAATTCTCTTGGGCATCAATCAGACAAGTTCAGATCTGAAACCATCCCTTTGAAAAATGATCCACCGACGGATCATAGCCAACATGCATCCAGCCAATTCTCTATCCCAATATCAACATCGGAAATCAACAGGCAGGAAAAGACCAGATGATCCATCAAGCCTGCCCCACACTTATATTGGTTGGCGCATCAATGACTAGAACATAGAAACATAGAAAAATAGTAGCAGGAGTAGGCGATTCGAGCCTGCCCCGCCATTCAATATGATCATGGCTGATCCTCTCAGCAGTCGGGAAGGAGGCGGGACTACAACTTTCGGGTTTTAGTCCCGCCTACATCGACCTCTGGCCAATCCACGCAATTTTCCCTTGATTGACCTTGTTGAGCTCGCCCAGCGGGCTCAGCAGGCCAATTAAGGGCCACCCGGCAACAGGTGACGTCACAGACTGAAATTTCATCTGTCAAGACGTGTTGACAGATGAAATATCAGTGTTTCACAGCTGTTTGAAGCTGTCAAACACTGACAGTCTGACTTCTAACCTGAGTCCTTCGACACAGACTCAGTTAGAACTCTCACCGGCAATGAAAGCTGAAGGCTGTCACTTTTGACAGTTCGCGGCCATTCTGCTTTCAGTGCCAGCTGAGTGATGGACTCCTGACGCCTAGAGGAAGAAAGGCTGTTAAGGTAAGTACAGGTAATTTAAACTTCTTTACACACTTTAGACACACCAAACACACTTACCTTTGCACTCATGCACCCGTCACTCACCTGAACACTGACATCGCGAGCCCTCCAAGTCCTTCAACCCAACGGCCCGCCTGCTCTAGCCTGGCGTGGTTTGGAGCCGTCGGGAATCCCACACGACACCCCTCAAAATAGGGATTAGGCTAAAAACTGCCTGTTAACTACCTGTTAACAGGCAGTTAATTGGCACTAATCCCTTCCCGCCTCGGGTTGGCGGGTCCCAGTGCGGGGCAGGTACCTGCCTCCTTTGAAACTTACGTGGAGGCAGGTTTTGGGCGGGATGGTGTCGGGACCCCCGAATTCGGGATTTTTGCCCCCCGCACGCCTAAAAGCCCGCCTCACGGCACACTGAAAATCAACCCCTATCTCAATACCATATTCCCGCTCTCTCCCCATCCCCCTTGATGCCGTTTGTGTCTAGAAATCTATCTATCTCCTTCATAAATATATTCAGTGACTTGGCCTCCGCAGCCTTCTGTGGTAGAGAATTCCACAGGTTCACCAACCTCTGAGTGAAGAAATTTCTCCTCATCTCAGTCCTAAATGTCCTACCCCGTATCCTGAGACTGTAACCCCTCGTTCTAGACCCCCCAGCCAGGGGAAACATTCTCCCTGCATCCAGTCTGTCTAGCCCTGTCAGAATTTTATACGTTTCAATGACAACTACACACCAGATCCCTTTCCCCGCCCCACCCCACCCCATGTAATCTCTTGGGAGTGCCAAATAATAGAGAAATAACTCAGGGCCAACGAGGGGAAGTAATACTGTAGAAAATTCCTCTTTGACCCCCCCTCAGCTGATCAAAACCAGTCCAGGGGGTCACTCGGACCGAGTGATATCTATATCTGCACATTTCTATCTCGGCAAGGCAAAACGGGTGACATCACATCTGCTGCCAGTTATGTGTTAAAATCAATGGAAACTGAATATCGGACGGGGCGTACAGTGGCTGGCAGATGTGATAACGCCCGTTATGCACTGCTGCCTATGGTGAAGCTCGACCCCGGGCTGTCCAAACTACTGCCCACGGACCACATGTGGACCCAGCAGACCAGGGACTCCAGCTCCCCAAGTTGTTTGTCTTTACTTCTCTTACTCGCCGGTCCTGATTGAATTTCTTGGGTGTAGAGAGGACTGTTCTTAACACCTTTCATTCAGCGAATAAATCCTGAATCAGAATACCAAGGTAATGAACAGAGCCTGAGGTTGATGGCTTTGAACTCACGAGGAAGGTCCATGTTACACACCTGGGGAGGACTCAGAGTCGAGAAGCTTGGATATCCTTGTGTTAATTCATGCTGGGCTATGCCTCCACCAGTGCCAGCACTGCTTTGGTAACTCAACCAAACAGCCATTACGCCTCAGTGAACCAGAAGGCTATTCAACAATAGAAAGCCTCACAGTCTGGTGTTATCCATCCTCAACCAACATGCACAGAAATGCGCTTTTCAACAGACTTCGCTGGATAGTCATTAGGAACGGGAAACTTGGTTATAATTTTTTTTTTTTTTTTGCCCTCCCTAGCTCAGGTGACATCCTTCAGGCCGGGAATGAAACCTGGGATTTTCCCAACTTGGACATCAGGCGCGCTCATTGACTAAGTCATCAAAGACGTTACCCATTTACTAGTATTGTGGGGTCTGATGGGCGGCCAATTGCCATCCATGGCTGGAGACCTAGCTCAGAACAGCACCCCCTTACTGCACTGCCATAATACTTCCCATTTCCCACACCGAACCATTCTCGTGGCCTCATCAAAGGAAATTGCCAATTTAGCGCTAAATTAGTACTGAATTATCAAGAGTTCTGTGCCATGGGGTAACTGAGAAACTGGACTGGGGATGACTCCATTGATTTCTGGTACTGTTAGGCTGCGAATTTAATTCTGGAGGCGGGATGAGGGTGGGTCAGCTGGTTTCCGGGTTCTGGTCCCACCCCCAGCTGCCTCTGCTCTGCAGATGTGATTTTCCCTTGATTGGCCTTGTTAATCCCGCCCTGCAGGCTTACCAGCCAATTAACAGGGAGCGGGTCTGATGACGTCATTTGGCGATACATCATCTGCCGGTTTCCTTAACGGGACCATGCACAATTTTATTTTGACAGTTGATCTGTCAGTGTTTCACAGCATTGAAGTGCTGCAAACACTGACAATCACTGCACAAAGGTGAACACTTGCACCCAGGCTCTCCAATGACTCCCTCCATATGCTTATGGAGGGAGTCACAGTACGCAGGGAGGTTCTCTTCCCTTCCAAGGGTGGAAGAGACCTCCCCAGGACACCAATTTACCTTGAACCTCCACCTAACCCTCTCTATCTACTTTATCACTTCTCATCTCACTAGCCACCCCTCACACTCACCCTCATCCTACTGCAAGCATACCAACTAACAACACACAAGGGGGTAGGCACTTGCGAGGTTTAGACAATGTCCATGTGAAGTTTCTAGTAATGTGTTGTCATACAGTGAAATCTCTTTTTCCAAAAGTGCCCCTTATTGGACAGATCTGAGTGCACATTGAGAAGAGTCTTACTGAGTTCCAGTGATCGTTCAGTCATAACTCCCCCCCGCCCCCTTTAGTGATGTGTGTTCATGGAATGTCTTGGACATTAAAGGGGTGCTTCACGGTGCTGGTGTGGGATGGTGTCAACCTGGCGCATCATGTGGCAGCCAGGGTTTACAGCGTCAAGTGAAGAAAATCTGGCAATAGCAATGTCATCGCTTGCCTTCCAGCCAACAATTTTGTCAGGAGCTGATGCCCTGTGTCCAGGGCAGCATCAGCTGGGTGAGGAGGAGGTTGGCGCTCCTGGTGCTGGTGCTGCAGTTGTGGCTGGTTGTGGTGCTACCCCGGCTGCTCTTCCTCCGAATCTGATGACCAGGATGAGAGGATGTAAATGGATCCCATCCTGTTGCTATAGATATCAGTTGAGGCAAGAAGCTTGCAAGCACACACTCAAAGTGGCCTGAAATTATTCCAATCAGGGAACACAGCAGATGTGTGTCAGCTTGAACAGTCACAACATGAGTAGATTTGCAAAATCTTATCCCGAACCTCCAACAACAAAGTTGTTGCATTTGAATGTCAGCCATGTTACAGGAGCACTTGTAAAGTGCTGCACCAATGACTACAAACCATGTCCTCGAGAAACTCGTCTCCTTGCAGCTGGCCTGTTTCTGACAAGACGGGAAACAGGAGCCAGAAACACGAAACTGGGAAACCACTATCAAAATAGGATTAGCAAGTCAGTTAACAGGCTCTTAACTACCTGTCCCACCGGTTCCAGTCGGGTCAGTTTGGGAGTGGCTGAGCTGACACTCACGAAAATCATGTGGGGGTGGGGTGGAGGCATTTTTTTTATATTCGCTTATGGGATGTGGGCGTCACTGGCAAGGCCAGCATTTATTGCCCATCCCTAATTGCCCTTGAGAAGGGTTGGCAGTCTGAAGCCATTTTTTCTGATTTTCGCTGCTGACCCGCCTCCAAAAGGCTATTAACGTCGAGCCCTTAGATTCAGCAGGGCGAGAGAGGCCTCCCATTATATCAGTCTGGGCTAGGTTTGAACCAGGTCTCAGGAGTAAAAAATAGTGTTCTAACTCACTGCGTCACCTAGTCCTCTTAGATGTAGATTCTTAAATAAGCCAACTAGCAAAAAAATAGTGGCCATTTTTTTTCTTTTATTCGGTTGTGCTATACACTCCTTTCATTTCTCCCTGTTGGACCAAAGATGCTGAGCATAATGAGTGCTGGCCACCCCTGGCAAAATGCCTAGGTTGGTGGGCATTCTTCTTTTGTGGGTGAGTCTTGACAGGCTATTTAACCATGGGGGTCATTATAACTCAGTCCTATCTTCAACTGACATATAAAAACATGCGTACATTTGTCAGCCATGGCTCAGTGGGTAACACTCTCGCCTCTGAACGAGAAGGTTGTGGGTTCAAGTCCCACACCAATGACTTGAGCACGTAATCTAGGCTGACACTCCCAGTGCAGTGCTGAGGGAGGGCTGCACTGTCGGAGGTGCCGTCTTTCAGATGAGACGTTAAACCGAGGCCCCGTCTTGCTCCCTCAGGTGGATGTAAAAGATCCCGTGGCACTATTTCGAAGAAGAGTCGGGGAGATATCCCCGGTGTCCTGGCCAACATTTATCCCCCAACCAACATGTTGTTATCACTAAAACAGGTTATCTGGTCATTTTCATATTGCTGTTTGCAGATTGGGATCTTGCTGTGCGCAGATCGGCTGCCGCGTTTTCTACATTACAACAGGGACTGCACTTCGAAAGTACTTCATTGGCTGTAAAGTGCTTTGTGACATCATGAAAGGTGCTGAATCAATGCAATTCTGTTATAATGAGTGGAAGATTAAGGGGAGCAATTAGGTGCAATCAGAGTGTTGGCAGCAATGGTCAAATCATCAGACAAGAAAGTTTTGAGCTGAATAACAAAGGGTGACAGCATTACCCAATTAATCAGCTGCAATTGCATTTTGCCGGGACTGTTGCAACAGTAATATTACACTAGATTACACCTGCTACACAAACGCACTTTTCAGTCCGGGCAATCGTGAAGGAATTAATGGGCTGTCTCATTCAGAATGGGTGCACCTCAAGCAAATGTGACACGCAATAAAAACACGGGAAGCTTCCTTTCTGTTGATGCTGGGAGGCACGGTCTGGACTAGAAAAAGAGAATGTCAAAAAAATATATATATTTCTTAGCTTTTTTTTTCCCCTCTGTGAATTTTATACTCATTAAAGTGAAGGATGTTGGCACTGAGGGTTGGAAAAATAGAGGCACAGATGTGCCAAGCATACCCAGGTCAGATAAAAATGAAGAGCACCGTGTCACATCTCTCAGAAACCGCTCGAAGCACTTTACATACATGGATGATTTTTGAAATGTGGTGACTTGTTGTGTTAGCAAATTCAGCAGCCATTTTGCAAACAACAAAAAAATTGCATTTATATAGCACCATTAACATAGCAAAATGTCCCAAGGTGCTTCACAGGTGTTTAATCAGACAGAATGTGACACCACGCCACATTAGGACAGGTGAGCAACAGCTTGGTCAAAGAAACACAGAACATAGAAAAATAGGAGCAGGAGAAGACCATTCGGCCCTTCGAGCCTGCTCCGCCATTCAATATGATCATGGCTGATCCTCTATCTCAATACCATATTCCCGCTCTCTCCCCATACCCCTTGATGCCTTTTGTGTCTAGAAATCTATCTATCTCCTTCTTAAATAGGTGACTAGCTGTGTGGATGAGGTTAGTGCAGTTGATGTAGTCTACATGGGCTTCAGTAAGGCTTTTGACAAAGTCCTGCATGGGACACTGGTCAAGAAGGTAAGAGCCCATGGGATCCAGGGCAATTTGGCACATTGGATCCAAAATTGGCTTAGTGGCAGGAGGCAGAGGGTGATGGTCGAAGGTTGTTTTTGTGACTGGAAGCCTGTGTCCAGTGGTGTACCGCAGGGATCGGTGCTGGGTCCCTTGCTGTTTGTAGTGTACATTAATGATTTAGATATGAATGTAGGAGGTATGATCAGTAAGTTCGCAGATGACACGAAAATTGGTGGAGTGGTAAATAGCGAGGAGGGAAGCCTCAGGCTACAGGATGATATAGACGGGTTGGTCAGATGGGCAGAACAGTGGCAAATGGAATTTAACCCTGAAAAGTGTGAGGTGATGCATTTTGGGAGGACTAACAAGGCAAGGGAATACTCAATGAATGGTAGGACCCTAGGAAGGACAGAGAATCAGTGGGACCTTGGTGTCCATGTACATAGGCAGCAGGACAGGTAGATAAGGTGGTTAAGAAGGCATATGGGATACTTGCCTTCATTAGCTGAGGCATATAATATAAGAGCAGGGAAGTTATGATGGAGCTGTACAAAATGCTAGTTAGGCCACACCTGGAATATTGTGTGCAGTTCTGGTCGCCACACTATAGGAAGGATGTGATTGCATTAGAGAGGGTGCAGAGGAGATTCACCAGGATGTTACCTGGGCTGGAGCGTTTCAGCTATGAAGAGAGACTGGACAGGCTGGGGTTGTTTTCCTTAGAGCAGAGAAGGCTGAGGGGGGACCTGATTGAGGTGTACAAAATTATGAGGGGCATAGATAGGGTAGATAGAAAGGAACTTTTCCCCTTAGTAGAGGGGTCAATAACCAGGGGGCATAGTTTCAAGGTAAGGGGCAGGAGGTTTAGAGGGGATTTGAGGAAAAACTTTTTCACCCAGAGGGTGGTTGGAATCTGGAACTCACTGCCTGAAAGGGTGGTAGAGGCAGGAACCCTCACAACATTCAAGAAGCATTTAGATGAGCACTTGAAACGCCATAGCATACAAGGCTACGGACCAAGTACTGGAAAATGGGATTAGAATAGACAGGGCTTGATGGCCGACGTGGACATGATGGGCCGAAGGGCCTCTTTCTGTGCTGTATAATTCTATGACTCTATGACACCCTCATCTACACCTCACTGTTCAGTGATACTTCTTGTTTTCAGAATTAAAATGCTTGACTACTGACATGAATCTTGTCATTCATGTGGGAATGACTTATGAAATGATACTGGGCGGCCTGCTGGTAGCGCTGTCCAGGGGGAGTATAAATACTCGGGCATGGGCCCAGCTTGCTGAGGACATTCTTTAACAGGAACTAGTGAAGGACACAACTAGATCTCCATGTTGCAAAAGTTGATTAAAGCCTTGTTTAATACTCAGACCAAGTGCCTAGTAGTTTTCTTAAAGCAACTACCACCACTCAAACCTCTAAAAATATACGCTACACTGCCAGAGGTAGAAAGCGCCCATGTCGATGGAATGAACTGGAATTGGATCTCTAGTTAAAAAGGAAAACATTGCAGGGCTATAGGAAAAGACCAAGGGGAGAGTGGGACTAATGGGACAGCTCTTTCAAAGAGCCGGCACAGGCACAATGAGCCAGGTGGCCTCCTTCTGCACTACATGAACTGGTAAACCCATCTTACTATCCCATACGAAAATTCAAGTCAAAGATCGTTTGCTTCTAGAGTCCAATACAATGCGTGATGAAAGAAAAACACTACGGATGCTGGAAATCTGAAATACAAACGGAAAATGCTGGAAATACTCCGCAGGTTGGGCAGTATCTGTGGAGAGAGAAACAGAGTTAACCTTTCAGGTTGATGGCCTTTCCATCGAACGGTCACCGACCTGAAAGGACAACTCTGTTTCTCGCTCCACAATAAGTGACGAGCCTCACCCCATCAGAACTGCTTGAGGAAGGAAGTAGTTACTCCCTCCTTGGCTGAACCCGCAGCCCAGGTTCTCTGTTGTAATCAATGCAGCTTTATACATGTTGTGATGAATCTGGAATGCATTGCCTGAAAGGGTGGTCGAGTCAATAGTGACTTTCAAAGGGGACTTGGGGAACTACTTGAAGGGGAAACACTCCGTTTTGAAAGTTACTATTGCTATCTGCTTTGACCATCCTTTCAAACATACCATTCAAAAGAGAATTGGATCTCTTGTCTTTCGGATGAGATGTTAAACCAAGGCCCCACCTGCTCTCTCAGGTGGACGTAAAGGATCCCATGGCACTATTTCAAAGAAGAGC
Organism: Somniosus microcephalus; assembly: GCF_052327205.1. NCBI lineage: Eukaryota > Metazoa > Chordata > Chondrichthyes > Squaliformes > Somniosidae > Somniosus > Somniosus microcephalus. The sequence goes on along the minus strand of NC_141000.1, from coordinate 120,977,732 downwards.
AGGGGAGTTATCCTCGGTGTCCTGGCCAATATTTGTCCCTCAATCAACATAACAAAAACAGATTATCTGGTCATTATCTCATTGCTGTTTGTGGGAGCTTGCTGTGCGCAAATTGGCTGCCGTGTTTTCTACATTACAACAGTGACTACACTTCAAAAAGTACTTCATTGGCTGTAAGACACTGTGGGACATCCCGTGGTTGTGAAAGGCGCTATAGAAATGCAAGTCTTTCTTTCTTAAAAAGGAGAACATTGCAGGGCTATGGTGAAAGACCAAGGGGAGAGTGGGACTAATGGGACAGCTCTTTCAAAGAGCCGGCACTGGCAAGATGGGCCGAGTGGCCTCCTTCTGTGCTATATGATTCAACGATTCTAAGCGGAAGCTGCAACTCTATTGTAAACAGGCAGCAATGCGTTGTGTTACCACACGGTGTATGAAAACATTTTTAAAAGGAAGCCTGCAAGGCATCTGACAAAACCGAATCTCCAGAGCAAAGACCCAGCACTCAGTGAGTAACTACACTCATGCGTTAAGGCTTCAGGCTGAAGCTGAAATGAATGTGTCTTACCTATCACAGAGAGGGGATGCCACAATGATTGTTGATGCACAGGTGAGGAACCGCAGGGGAGAGTGGAGAAGACACAGGGTCCGTTTTCAGTTGAAAGGATTCCAGTTGCAGGGTGCAGCAGCAGAGGGAAGTGAGGCGGGAAGGAAAGAGATGGAGAAAACACCAGTTAGTCAAAATCCAGACAGTGTCCCTGATATACCTATCAATTCATCCAATGAAAAGCGACGAGTTAAGAAAGTAACTATAGGTTTTTATTGGCTAAATAACAGAGCCCACCCTCGTGGGTGATCGGATACAACAAGGAGGAATGCCAGCCAGTCGACTACCTTTATACCTGGGCAGGTAGGTGGAGTCATGGGCGGAGTCAGCAGTGGTCAGCCCAGGTATAGCAGCGTGACAAGAGGCGACCTCGTATAGTGATACAACAGTGTGAACAGTGATAACCATAGAGTAACGATATAACAGTGATAACTATAGTGTAACGATAGTGAACGATAAAAGTGGTTTACCACATTCACCCCTTGTTTAGATTTGAGTCCGGCGGGGTGAAGTGTACTACCAGTTCTGGTATGTCAGTCTGTCCGGAGGCCTCGTAAGCCTTTCTGATCGTTGCAGCGGCGGTGTTGCATTATCCGGTGTTAATGCTGGTGTCTGCGTGGTCGGCGAAGGCTCGTGGGGTTCCGGCATGCCGTCTACCTGGGCTGGAATTGGGGGGGTGGTGGGGGGGGGGCGGTGAAGGTGGTGTCTCCGGAGTGCCCGAGGGTGCGAGGTCTCGTAAGGAGACTGTGTCCTCCCGCCCGTCTGGGTATGCCACATAGGCGTACTGGGGGTTGGCGTGCAGGAGGTCCACCCTCTCGACCAGGGGGTCCGTTTTATGGGCCCTCACGTGCTTTCGCAGCAAGATGGGCCCCGGAGAGGTCAGCCAGGTTGGTAGCGTGGTTCCCGTAGTCGACTTCCTGGGGAAAGCAAACATTCGTTCATGGGGGGTGGCGTTGATGGCAGTGCAAAGTAGTGACCGGGTGGAATGCAGCGCTGCCGGGAGGACTTCCTGCCAGCGGGAGGTTGGGAGGCCCTTAGACTTTAAGGCTAAGAGGACGGCCTTCCATACCGTCGCGTTCTCTCTTTCTACCTGGCCGTTCCCTCGGGGGTTGTAGCTGGTGGTCCTGCTTGCAGCAATACCTCTCGTTAGTAGGAACTGACGGAGTTCCTCGCTCATGAAGGAGGAGCCCCGGTCACTATGTATATAGTTTGGGAACCCGAACAAGGCGAAGAGGTCGTTCAGGCATTTAATGACCGTGGTACTGGTCATGTCTGGGCAGGGGAAGGCAAAGGGGAAACGGGAGTACTCATCAACAATGTTGAGGAAGTACACATTACGGTCAGAGGACGGGAGGGACCCCTTAAAGTCGATGCTCAGGCGCTCGAAGGGGCGGGTGGCCTTGATCAGGCTTGCTCTGTCCGGCCTAAAGAAGTGCGGTTTGCACTCGGCACAGGTCTGGCAGTTCCTGGTCATGGTCCTGACCTCCTCGATGGAGTAGGGCAGGTTGCGCGCCTTAATGAAGTGGTAAAGTCTGGTGACCCCGGGGTGGCAGAGGTCGTTGTGGAGGGTCTGAAGTCTATCACTTTGCGCGCTGGCGCATGTAATTCGTGACAGAGCATTGGGGGGTTTGTTCAGCTTACCTGGCCGGTACAAGATGTCTCTGAGATACATCAATGAGAATGATAAAACGTTAGTGCTACTTGCCAATGGAATTTATTAACAAAGGGACAAGTTTGGTGCCATTTGTGTCAGTAAAGGTCACTCTGTCACAACTTGTCCTCGTGTTGTCTGCTCATGTTGCGCTATACTGTCCAACCCTCTGCCTCTTCTCAAAGTGGCATCAACCCCCCCACCCCTTTCCTTTAACAGGTTAATTGTTACCACAATTTGTCTGAGGAATAATACCGCGTCAGCAATTATTTTGACATAAAACCGAGCTCAGTCCCGAAACAAAGCACTGAAGTGGAAAGGATAAGCACTGGATTTCATAGTCCTTCTTGCCATTAATGATGTTAGAAATATAGAAACATAGAAGATAGGAGCAGGAGTAGGCCATTCGGCCCCTCGGGCCTGCTCCGCCATTCAATGAGATCATGGCTGATCATCCAAACTCAGTACCCTGTCCCTGCCTTCTCCCCATATCCCTTGATCCCTTTAGCCTTAAGAAATATATCTAACTCCTTCTTGAATATATTTAATGAATTGGCCTCAACTGCCTTCTGTGGTAGAGAATTCCACAGGTTCACCACTCTCTGGGTGAAAAAATTCCTCCTCATCTCAGTCCTAAATGGCTTACCCCTTATCCTTAGACTGTGACCCCTGGTTCTGGACACCCCCGCCATCGGGAACATCCTTCCTGCATCTAGTCTGTCTAGTCCAGTTGACGATTACCTGGAGGGTGAGTATGAGGGAATTCTGCACTGTCGGAAGTGCCGCCTTTCGGGTTAGACGTTAAACCGAGGGCCCCATCTACCCTCTCAGGTGGACGTAAAGGATCCCATGGACACAATTTCGAAGAAGGGCAGGAGAGTATCTCCCCAGTGTCCTGGGCCAATATTTATCCGTCATTCGACAGCTCACAACAGATGATCTGGTCATTATCACACTGCAGTTTGTGGGAGATTGCCGTGCACAAGTTGGCTGCCTCATTTCCCTACATTACAACAGTGACTGCTCATCAAAAAAGTACTTCAGTGGCTGTAAAGAGCTTTGGAATATCTTGAGGTCGTGAAAGGCTCTATAGAAATGGAACCTACTTCTTCTTCCATTTTCTGTTAAGTGGCTGCCACAATATATAATTACGACTCCACGGTATACGCTGCCTTTTAATGTTACCTTCACAGCAGTTAATACGTATGAGGAGCTCCGGATTGTGAAATTCGTTTCTGATCCACGGGGAAATTTGGTTTCTACTCAGTCAGCACACAAGGAGCTGGGCGAGTGTTTCATTCACTCAAAGAGTCACTCAATCTTACACAACAGGAGGAGGCCATTCAACCCATCGTGCCTGTGCCGGCTCTGAAAGAGCTCTCCAATTAGACCCACTGCCCCGCTCTTTCCCCAATAGTCCTGCAAATCTTTTGCCTTTTCAAATATACATTCAATCCCGTTTTGAAAGTTACTATTGATATCTGCTTCCACCAACCCTACAAAAGGGAATTAGATCTCTAGCTTAAAAGGAAAAAATTGCGGGGCTATGGTGAAAGAGTAGGGAAGTGGGACTAATTGGTAGCTCTTTCAGAGAGCCAGCACAGGTACGATGGGCCAAATGGACTCCTTCTGTGCTGTATCTATTTTATTTAATTCATTTGTGGGATGTGGGCCTCGCTGGCAAGGCCAACATTTATTGCCCATCACTAATTGCCCTTGAGAAGGTGGTGGAGAGCCGCCTTCTTGAACCGCTGCTGTCCGTGTGGTGAAGGTACTCCCACAGTGTTGTTAGGGAGGGAGTTCCAGGATTTTGACCCAGCGACGATGAAGGAACGGCGATATACTTCTAAGTCAGGATGGTTTGTGACTTGGAGGGGAACTTGGAGGTGGTGGTGTTCCCATGCACCTGCTGCCCTTGTCCTTCTAGGTGGAAGAGGTCGCGGGTTTGGGAGATGTTGTCGAAGAAGCCTTGACGAGTTGCTGCCGTGCATCTTGTAGATGGTACACACTGCAGCCATGGTATGCCGGTGGTGGAGGGAGTGAATGTTTAAAGTGGTGGATGGGATGCCAATCAAGCGGGCTGCTTTGTCCTGGATGGTGTCGAGCTTCTTGAGTGTTGTTGGAGCTGCACTCATCCAGGCAAGTGGAGAGTATTCCATCACACTCCTTACTTATGCCTTGTAGATGGTAGAAAGGCTTTGGAGAGTCAGGAGTGAGACACTCGCCGCAGAATACCTAGCCTCTGACCTGCTCTTGTTGCCACAGTATATATGTGGCTGGTCCAGTTAAGTTTCTGGTCAATGGTGACCCACTGGGTGTTGATGTTGGGGAATTCGGCGATGGTAATGCCATTGAATGTCAAGGGGCGGTGGTTAGACTCTCGCTCGTTGGAGATAGTCATTGTCTGGCACTTCTGTGGCGCGAATGTTACCTGCCACTTATCAGCCCAAGCCTGAACGCCATCCAGGTCTTGTTGCATGTGGGCATGGACTGCTTCATTATTTGAGGATTTGTGAATGGCACTGAACACTGTGCAGTCATCAGCGAACATCCCAATTTCGGACCTTATGTTGGAGGGAAGGTCATTGATGAAGCAGCCGAAGATGGTTGGGCCTAGGACACTGTTCTGAGGAACTCCTGCAGCGATGTCCTGGGGCTGTGATGATTGACCTTCAATCACCTCAACCACCTTCCTTTGTGCTAGGTATGACTCCAGCCAGTGGAGAGTTTTCCTCCTGATTCCCATTGACTTCAGTTTAACTAGGGCTCCTTCATGCCACACTCGGTCAAATGCTGCCTTGATGTCAAGGGCAGTCACTCTCATCTCACCTCTGGAATTCAGCTCCTTTGTCCATGTTTGGACCAAGGCTGTAATGAGGTCGGGAGCAGAGTGGTCCTGGCAGAACCCAAACTGAGCATCAGTGAGCAGGTTATTGGTGAGTAAGTGCCGCTTGATAGCACTGTCGATGACACCTTCCATCACTTTGCTGATGATTGAGAGTAGACTGATGGGGCGGTAATTGGCTGGATTGGAATTGTCCTGCTTTTTGTGGACAGGACATACCTGGGCAGTTTTCCACATTGTCGGATATATGCCAGTGTTGTAGCTGTACTGGAACAGCTTGGCTAGAGACGCGGCTAGTTCTGGAGCACAAGTCTTCAGCACGATAGCCGGGATGTTGTCGGGGCCCACAGCCTTTGCTGTATCCAGTGCGTTGAGCTGTTTCTTGATATCACGTGGAGTGAATTGAATTGGCTGAAGACTGGCTTCTGTGATGGTGGGGACCTCAGGGGGCCTCAGGAGGAGAATTCTATGATTCTATGATGGCAGCAGACGCATGGGAACACCACCACCTCCAAGTTCCCCTCCAAGTCACACACCAGCCTGACTTGGAAATATATCGGCCGTTCCTTCATCGTCACTGGGCCAACATCCTGGAACTCCCTCCCTAACAGCGCTGTGGGAGCACCTTCACCACACGGACTGCAGCGGTTCAAGAAGGCGGCTCACCACCACCTTCTCAAGGGCAACTAGGGATGGGCAATAAATGCTGGCCTTGCCAGCGACGCCCACATCCCAAGATTGAAAAAATGAAAAATAAAATTTAAAAAATCACCCTTTCACGCAGCGCATTCCAGATCATAACAACTTGTTGCTTTAAAAAAAAATCTCTCCTCATCACTCGCCTGGTTCTTTCAGCACTCCAGTGTGCTGTTCTGTCAGCCCTCCAGTGTGCTGTTCTGTTGCCACTTCACGGTGGAGAGATCATATTTGAATAAGGATAATAGAACGGGTTTGCCAGGTTACAAGAACGAACCCTTTTTATAGTGTGACTGGAAAATGAAAGCCATCGATCACACTTCCATTGTTTCACAGCTCAGGGGACAAGAGTTCGGGGACTTTCTATTAAAGAATACTCCGATGCCTTAAACTGAAAAAGGTTGGCTAATAAAATGATTTATCTCGCGTGTAAAAAGACAAGATGAATGGCTTTTTCTTCTGAGCAAGGCAGACACTTAGGCTTGCCTCCCCTTTTATGCAGCACAAACATTGGAAAGGATGTGATTTTATTGTGAGTCTGAATGGCTTTTTTAGTTACCAATTTATGGGTGGAATATCTTTCTCTTAACCTGGAGGTGCAGCTGAATTATAATAAGAATAAAAATGAAGCCGAGCAAAATTATTCAATTACTTTAGCCTCCTGACAAAAAGCATGGGTACACATCTCCTGAGCTATTATCCACAATGTTTTATATACTGATCAACCATACTACATAGAACTACATAGAATATACAGCACAGAATCAGGCCATTCAGCCCAACCAGTCCATGCCGGCGTTTATGCTCCACTTGAGCCTCCTCCTGTCTTTCCTCAACTAAATCTATCAGCGTATCCCTCTATTCCCTTCTCCCTCATATGCTTGTCTAGTCTCCCCTTAAATGCATCTATACGATTCGCCTCAACCACTCCCTGTGGTAGCGAGTTCCACATTCTCACCACACTTTGGGTAAAGAAGTTTCTTCTGAATTCCCAATTAGATTTCTCGGTGACTATCTTATATTGATGGCCTCTAATTACACTCTTCCCCACAAGTGGAAACATTCTCTCTGTATCCACTCTATCAAAACCTTTCATAATGTTAAAGACCTCTATTAGGTCACCCCTCAGCCTTTTCTTTTCAAGAGAAAAGAGACCCAGCCTGTTCATCCTTTCCTGATATGTATACCCTCGCATTTCTGGGATTATCCTTGTAAATCTTCTCTTCACCCTCTCCAGTGCCTCTATATCCTTTTTATAATATGGCGACCAGAACTGTACGCAGTACTCCAAGTGTGGTCTAACCAAGGTTCGATACAGGTTTAGCATAACTTCCCTACTTTTCAATTCTATCCTTCTAGAAATAAACCCTAGGTTTACGTTTTTTATGGCTTTATTTACATTTAGTGATTTGTGCATTTGTACTCTGAGAGCCCTTTGCTCCTCCATCCCATTTAGATTCTTTTTTTCTAAGTAATATGTGACCTCCTTATTTTTTTACTAAAATGTAATACTTCTCACTTATCTGTGTTGAAATTCATTTGCCAATTATATGCCCATTCTGCAAGTTTATTAATGGCTTCTTGTAATTTGTTGCAGTCCTCCTTGGTATTGCATACCGACCCCACGCCCACCTCCCCAAATTTGGTGTCGTCCGCAAATTTAGAAATTGAGTTTTGATTCCAAAGTCTAAATCGTTAATATAAATTGTGAACAACAATGGTCCCAGCACTGATCGTAATGGGACCCGACTTCCCACCTTCTGCCACTCTGAATAGCTACCCTTTACCCTTACTCTCTGCTTTCTGTCTTGAAGCCAGCTAGTTATCCATTCTGCTACTTGTCCCCTGACTCCGCATTCTCTGACCTTATTCATTAGTCTATTATGATACCTTATCGAAGGCCTTTTGGAAATCTAGATATATTACATCTACAGCATTATCCTTGTCTACTCTCTCTCTGTTACCTCTTCAAAGAATTGGTCAAGCAAGACTTTCCCTTTTGAAATCCATGCTGACTATTCATTGTTAGATTTTTGGTTTCTAGATGTTCTTCTATTTTCTCTTTTAGTCGGGATTCCATTTTCTTTCCCACCACCTATGTAAAGCTGATTGGTCTATAATTCCCTGGACATGTTCTATCCCCCTTCTTAAATATTGGTATTACGTTAGCTATCCGCCAGTCCTCTGGCACTACATCTTTTTCGAATGAATTATTAAGTATGTGTAATAGTGCCTCTGCTATCTCTTCCCCAGATTCTTTTAAAATGCGTGGATGCAATCCATCCGGACCAGGGGTTTTATTCTCTTTGATTTTGATTAGTTTATTTAAAATTTTTCCTTCCTTTATTTTAAATGTGGTTATATCATTTATAGAAGATAGGAGCAGGAGTAGGCCATTCGGCCCCTCGAGCCTGCTCCGCCATTCAATGCGATCATGGCTAATCATCCAAATTCAGTACCCTGTCCCTGCTTTCTCCCCATATCCCTTGATCCCCTTAGCCTTAAGAAATATCTAACTCCTTCTTGAATATATTTAATGAATTGGCTTCAACTGTCTTCTGTGGTAAAGAATTCCACAGGTTCACCACTCTCTGGGTGAAGAAATTCCTCCTCATCTCAGCCTAAATGGCTTACCACTTATCCTTAGACTGTGACCCCTAGTTCTGGACTCCCCCGCCATCTTGAACAGCCTTCCTGCATCTAGTCTGTCTGGTGATGTTAGAATTTTATAAGTTACAATGAGATCCCCTCTCATTCTTCTAAATTCTAGCGAATATAAGCCTAATCGACCCAATCTCTCCTCATACGTCATTCCTGCCATCCCAGGTATCAGCCTGGTGAATCTTCGCTGCACTCCCTGCATGGCAAGAACATCCTTCCTCAGATAAGGCGACCAAAACTGCACACAATACTCAAGGTGTGGTCTCACCAAGGCCCTGTACAACTGCAGCAAGACATCCTTGCTCCTGTACTCGAATCCTCTCGCTATGAAGGCCAGCATACCATTTGCCTTCTTAACCGCCTGCTGTACCAGCATGCTTACCTTCAGCGACTGGTGCACAAGGACACCCAGGTCTCGTTGCACTTCCTCTTTTCCCAATCTATTGCTTTTCAGATAATAATCTGCCTTCCTGTTTTTGCCACCAAAGTGGATAACCTCGCATTTATCCACATTATACTGCATCTGCCATGCATCTGCCCAATCGCCCAACCTGTCCAAATCATACTGGAGTTTCTCTGCATCCTCCTCACAGCCCACACGCCCACCCAGCTTTGTGTCATCTGCAAACTTGGAGATATTACATCTAGTTCCCTTGTCTAGATCATTAATATATATTGTGACTAACTGGGGTCCTAGCACCGATCCCTGCGGTACCCCACTAGTCACTGCCTTCCACTGGGAAAAAGACCCGTTTATTCCAACTCTTTGCTTCCTGTCTGCCAACCAGTTCTCTATCCAAGGCAGTACCTTACCCCCAATCCCATGTGCTTTAACTTTGCAGGCTAGTCTCTTATGCAGGACCTTATCGAAAGCCTTCCAAAAGTCCAAATAAACCACATCCACTGGTTCTCCCTTATCTATTCTGCCAGTTACATCCTCAAAAAATTCCAATAGATTAGTCAAGCATGATTTACCTTTTGTAAATCCAGGTTGACTTTGTCCGATCCTGTCACTGTTTTCCAAGTGCTCTGCTATTACACCTTTTATAATGGACTCTAGCATTTTCCCCACTACCGATGTCAGTCTATAATTCCCCGTTTTTTCTCTACCGCCTTTTTTGAATAGTGGGGTAACATTAGCTACCCTCCAATCCATGGGAACTGTTCCAGAGTCTATCGAATTTTGGAAGATGACCAGCAATGCATCTACTATTTCTAGGGCCACTTCCTTAAGTACCCTAGGATGTAGATTATCAGGCCCTGAGGATTTATCGGCCTTCAATCCCATCAATTTCCCTAACACCATTTCCCTACAAATACTGATTTCATTCAGTTCCTCCCTCTCTTTAGACCCTATTTTCCCCGACATCTCTGGGAGGTTATTTGTGTCCTCCTTTGTGAAGACAGAACCAAAGTATGTATTTAATTGGTTTGCCATGGCTTTGTTCCCTACTATAAATTCCCCTGATTCTGACTGCAAGGGATCTATGCTTGACTTTACCAATCTTTTTCTCTTCACATATCTATAGAAGCTTTTACAGTCAGTGTTTATGTTCCCTGAAAGCTTACTCTCATGCTCTATTTTCCTCCTCTTAATTAATCCTTTTGTCCTCCTTTGCTGAATCCTAAACTGCACACAATCCTCAGGTTTGCTGCTTTTTCTGACCAATTTTATGTCCTCTCCTTGGATCTAATGCTATCCCTAATTTCCCTTGTTAGCCAATGTTGAGGCACCTTTTTTGTTTTATTTTTATGCCAAACAGGGATGAACAAATTCTGTAGTTCATTCATGCGATCTTTAAATGTTTGCCATTGCCTATTCATCGTCAACCCTTTAAGGAACATTCCCCAATCCATCCTAGTCAACTCGCGCCTCATACCATCATAGTTTCCTTTATTTAAATTCAGGACCCTAGTCTCTGAATCAACTACTTCACTGTCCATCTTAATGAAGAATTCTATCATATTATGATCGCTCCCCCCCGCAAGGGGCCTCGCACAACAAGATTGCTAATTAATCCTTTCTCATTGCATAATACCCAGTCTAAGATGGCCTGATATCTAGTTGGTTCCTCGACATATTGGTCCAGGAAACCATCCCGTATACACTCTAGGAATTCCTCTTCCACAGTATTGTTACTAATTTGGTTAGACCAATCTATATGTAGATTAAAGTCACACATGATAACTGCTGTGCCCTTACTGCATGCATCTCTAATTTCCCATTTAATGCCATCCCCAACCTCAGCATTACTGTTTGGGGGTCTGTATACAACTCCCACTAACATTTTCTGCCCCTTGGTATTTCTCAGCTCTACCCATACAGATTCCACATCATCAGAGCTAATATCCTTCCTTACTATTGTGTTAATCTCCTCTTTGAACAGCAATGCTACCCCACCACCTTTTCCTTTTTGCCTGTCCTTCCTGAATATTGAATACCCCTGGATGTTGAATTCCCAGCCTTGGTCACCCTGGAGCCATGCCTCCGTAATCCCAATAATATCATAACTGTTTACATCTATTTGCGCAGCTAATTCATCCACCTTATTACGAATGCTCCTTCAGGCTTGTTTTTTTAACATTTCTAATCTCATCGTCCGATGTCAAGTCTACCTGGTCCGACTCAAAGTAATTATTTAATATTTCTGCCATTTCGCTATTGCTGCCTATGATTTTATCCTGTCTGTCCCTTAGTGGCCCTATTCCCTTCCCAACTTTTCTTTTTTTATTCATGTGCCTGTAGAATATTTTACTACTTTGCTTTATGTTCCTTGATAATTTAATTTCATAGTTCTTCTTTGCCTTCTTAATTGTTTTTTTGACTTCTCTCCTAATCTCTTCATATTAAGTATTCACTTAATAGGAGCACGTATCAGGCAGTGCTATGCACTTTCGTAAAGTGTGCAGCTGAATTATACACTCATTCTCAGTGTGTAACTCAAAGGCAGTAGCTGGAATGGGCTGGGTGGTGCAGTGAGTAAGACACGGGCATCTGGAATTTCTCCAGGAGCTCTCCTGGCAGGAGATCAGTGGAACTCCTGGATACACATCAGCGCCTAAGAAGCCTGTTTACATCGTTTGTCCAGGGTTTCCGCCAATCTTCTGTTGGAGTTACGGCGGGAGATCGGGAGAATTCCTCATTCCCTGCCCCCATTAATACAATTCCCTTTTGAAAGTTCCTATTGAATCTGCTTCCACCGCCCTTTCAGGCAGCGCGTTCCAGATCACAACAACTCGCTGCATAAAACAATTCGTCTTATCTCGCCAATTACCTTAAATCCGTGTCCTCTGGTTACCGACCCATCTGCCACTGGAAACAGTTTCTCCTTATTTACTCTATCAAAACCCTTCAAGATTTTGAACACCTCTATTAAATCTCCCCTTCACCTTCTCTGCTCTAAGGAGAACAACCCCAGCTTCTCCAGTCTCTCCACATAACTGAAGCCCCTCAGCCCTGGTACCATTCTAGTAAACCTCCTCTACACCTTCTCCAAGGCCTTGACATCCTTCCTAAAGTGTGATCCCCAGAATTAAACTCAATTTTCCAGCTGGGGCCTAACCACTGTTTTATCAAGGTTTAGCATAACTTCCTTGCTTTTTTATTCTATGCCTCTGTTTATAAAGCCATGGATCCCGTATGCTTTATTAACAGCCGTCTCAACTTGTCCTGCCACCTTCAAAGATTCTTGTATGTATACCCCCAGATCTCTTTGTTCCTGCACCCTCTTTAAAATTGTACCATTTAGTTTATGTTGCCTCTCCTCATTCTTCCTACCAAAATGCATTAATTCACACTTCTTTGTGTTAAATTTCATCTGCCATGTGTCTGCCCATTTCATCAGTCTGTCTATGTCCTTCTGTTACTACCTCCTTACTGTTTATTATATTTCTGAATTTCGTCTCATCTGCAAATTACGCTCTGTATAACCAAGTCCAGGTCATTAATATGTGTATATATATATATATCAAAAAGAGCAGTGGTCCTAAATCCGACCCTTGGGGGGACACCATTGTGTGCTTCCCTCTAGTCTGAAAAACAACCGTTCGCCGCTACTCTCGGCTTTCTGTCTCTTAGTCAATTTTCGTATCCATGCAGCCACTGCCCCTTTAATCTCACAGGCTTTACTTTTACTAAAACCATAGTTGATTATGAATCTGCAATCCGTTTTACAGCGCGCCCATTTCCGCAGTGTAAAACTCTCAGAGTACGCCACTATACCTTCTTTGAAATCCACCGCAAGTTCTGGATTTCCGCACACACTTGCAGATTGCAGAATGTGTACGCATTGACAGGCCATCCACGCGGGCCACGATAAAGCAATCGCTGGCGCAGAGTTGGGCTATTTGCCCACCGACTGGCCAGCAATTGCGCACGGAAATATTATGGTTGATGCAAACAGGCACAGGGCCCGTAAGGGAATATCTAAGGCATTAATTAAACAGTTTCAGATCGTAAATTATGCACATACACTGTATCAAATGAATATTTGCAAATATTGTCCTGAATTACATTTTTAATGATGTCTAAAATGATCAAAATATTACGTTTTTTAGCGAGGTTGGTTGAATTAAGGTAATTGCGAATAATTCTGTATATTGCAATTAGATTAGTTTTCGGGCTTCCATTGCATCTCATTACGGGATTCCCTTCGGAAATGATTAAACTGGAATTCTGCTTTGTAATTGGAGGACCAGGTCCACATGATCCCAGATATGCCTCTGCACCGCCTGAGTCCCTGGGGTCCGTGGGCCATCCTGCTGCCCTCCGCCCCACAGCCTCAGACCACAAGTTTTTGCAGCCTCATTGCCAGCAGGTAGGTTTATAATTCTTTCGCTGGTTGGAGGCGTATTCCGGAGATACGCCTCCGACCGCAATTTTTGGCCCATTTTCTGCTCAAAAATTAAAAAACGACAGAGAAAAACCACCTTCTTCTTGACTGATGCATTGAAGAGCCTGGTCTTCGGATGAGGACAGCCCAATCCATAGGAAACACCAGAAATGTGGGCTAGTTGTCTGTCCTTGCTAAGGCCATGACTGAGGCAGTACCACAAGAGTTGCACGCCAACATTAAAATAGGTAATGTTTGGACTTTACCTGTATCACAAAGGCTCTCCATCGACAACACAATCAGGAAATTACCCCTTGTGAGTCAATCAAAAGCTTTGGCAGGAAGGCTGCTGAATAGTCAGTGGCCTTGCGTTGTGAGGCGTCAGAGGCTAGCTAGCCTACAAACTAGGCTTGCATTCCCTGGAATATAAAAGGTGATGTAAGAAAACTTGGTCTAAGCGTTAAACAAAGCTTTAATCAACTGTTTTACAACATGGAGGTCTAGTTGTGTCCTTCACTAGTTCCGGTTGAGAATGTCCTGCGCAAGCTGGGCCCGTGCCCGAGTATTTATACTCTCCCTGGACAGCGCCACCCATAGGCTGCTCAGTATTATTTCATAAGTCTTTCTTTCATGAATGACTGAGTCATGTCAAAAGGTTAAGGGGTGATTTGATTGAGTTTTTAGGATTTTGAAAGGAATTGATGGGGTAGATAGGGAGAAACCTTTTCCGCTGGTGGGGGAGGCTCGAGGGGCTGAATGGCCTACTCCTGTTCTTTTGCTGTTGCCCCCTACTGGAAATACACACACATGGACCAGGCAAGGACAAGGTGGGGCTCGGCTGTTGACAGGCTGGCCACACTCACTGCGAAGACTTGCAGATGAATAATGGGCACGTGGGCAAGGAACCAGAGGGCATTCCATGCCACGGAGTGGTAGCTCCTTCGATGGGTGCCGGAGCGAAGTAAATCAGACGGAAAAATCAGAAGAGAAAATTGGGGAAATAAAACTAACACTCAGGGACATTTATAAAGTGCTTCTGATTTATTTCTTGGGAGAATGCTTTCTAATAGACACTAGTCTCTCATCAGCGTAACCAGAATTAACAGCCATTAGTGCTTTAGGCGTGAACCCATTCATAATACAGGACAGAATACCAGCCATGTAGACATTATACATTATTCGACAGTAATTAAAGATGTTCTGTGAATGAGCAAGCATTTTAGGCTTCAAGAGATACAGGAATGTTACCGCAGCATAAATATATAATTACAAGATGGTTTTAGTGGATCAGAAAGCTTAAGACTGCTGCATCACTGATTCTCAACCTCCCATCTTAACAGAATTTTTTGTGAATAAAGTATTAATGGGCCAGACTTTGCTCCCAAAATAACTCTTAGGCTAATGGCGCGCGCTGATATTTATGCTCAAATGGTGCAGCGACTTCAGGTGAGGGGAAGATACGGGGTTAAACGCGGATATCTAAAAGCTGCTGTCTGAGTTGCGCCACTCCGCTGTTAGCTGCACGAAACGGCATCTCGCTGTCTGCCTCACCATTGATATACATTGAATGGTGTGAAATGGCTGTTTCTGCACAGTAGATACGAACTAGACTCGCTACAGACAGTTATATCTTATCCATTCCAGTGTAAATACCTTCTAACAATGTGATAAGTATAAATTACTGCCAATCAACCTCTCCGGCACTGAAAATTAACTACTACAAGTATGGAGTCTCATTCCTACAGGGTTTTAATTGTTGTTGGAGATTTTGAAAATGCAAAATTAAATTTTTTAAAAACTTTTTCTTTGTCTCTTTTTACTCTCTCTGTTAATCAAATCTGTCTTTCCCTCTCTTTGGCCGTGATTTTGCTAACCTCAGTGGGTCTGTGGCGGCTCTGACCCCGCTGCTGGCTCCATCCCGTTCTGTAGAATGAATTTCCCCTGATTGGGCTTGTTAAGCCCGCCCAGCACATTTCCCAGCCAATTAGAAGAAGCGGGTCTGGTGACATCATTTGATGACGCGTCATCAGCCGGCATCCTTAAAGGGACCATGGCCGAATTTATTTCGACATTAGTCAGTGTTCTACAGCATTGAGGTGCTACAAACACTGACAATCACTGCACAAAGGCACAGGCTCTTCCATGACTCCCTCCATATGCTTGCTTATGGAGGGAGTCATAGCAAGCAGGGAGGTCCTCTTCCCTTCCCATGGGTAGCAGAGACCTCCCCAGGAGATCAACACAACCTGCTTGCACATTGTAGAGGAGGGCACAAGCAGGGATGTGGTCAAGAGGACCTAGGTGCAGTGCTGCAAACATTTCAACGGTCTCAGTAGATCACGAAACATTAGTACAAAGCCACACTCAACCTCATCCTGCTCTGCCTCTCATCACATCCCCATCACTCTGCCTTCCCTACCCTACTCCTGCACATCCTTACTCCACTAACATACCTTGGACCTCCACCCACCCCTCTCTATCTTTATTATCACATCCCCATCTCACTAGCCATCCCTCACACTCACCCTCATCCTAGTGCAGTCATACCAACTAACAACACACGAGGGTAGGCACTTGGGTGTTTTAGGCAATGTCTATGTAAAGTTTCTGTTAATGTGGTGTCAAACATTGAAAATTTTATTTTCTACACTTTGCGTTCTTGGACAGATTTGTGTGCACCTTTGGAAGTGGTTTAGTGAGTTGCAGTGAATGGTGAGACATAACGGTACTCCCCACAATGGTGATGAGTGTGAAAGGAATGGCTTGGACATTGTAGGGATGCTTTATGGTGATGGGGTGGGGTCGTGCCAACCTGACACATCATGTGGCAGCCAGGGTGTACAGCGTCAAGTGAAGTAAATCTGGCCATGCTGAGGCCATCCCTGGCCTCCCGGGCAGCAATGTGGTCGGGTGCTGATGCCCTCTGTCCTGTGAAGCATCAGGTGGTTGTGGAGAAGGTTGGTGTTGTTGTTGATGCTGCTGGTGTTGGAGCTGATCGTGGTGGGATTCTGAGGACCAAGGTGCGAGAGTATAAAGGGCACCCACGATGATGGTATAGATGGCAGGTGAAGTAGAGATGACAGAAGTGAGCTGTCAATGGTGAGCGAGGGAATGAGGTCAGACTGGATGGAGACTTGTGTAAAGACTTGCAGCATGGTGAATCTGTTTTGGAAATGCAGTGAGGAAGAGCTTGTGGCTGAAGGAAGATATCTTTGTAAGGTGGGAGCTTTTACTTGACATTTGAAGCTGTCAACTCAACAGCTGATTCAATGGCCACTGATCCCTCGCCTCAGCTTCACAGACGTGGTCCAGCAACAGTGTGAAACCCATGGGCGAGCTGTCAAATTCAAAAGGTCAGTTTAAAACTATTGCTAAGTGGCTGTAAACAAGCCACAAATCATTTAAATTGGCAACAGGTGATGAATCGCAACTTGGAAGTGTAGTAAACAGTGAGGAAGATTGTAATAAACTTCAAGAAGACAAAGACAGGCTGGTGGATTGGGTGGACACATGGCAGATGAAATTCAATGCAGAAAAGTTTGAGGTGATACATTTTGGTAGGAAGAATGAGGAGGAATACACACAATTTAGAAGGAGGTGCAAGAAGAGAGAGCAGGCAGTGCATGTGCACAAATCTTTCAAGGTGGCAGGACAGGTTAACAAAGCAGTTAATAAAGCATATGGGATCCTGGGCTTTACAAATAGAGGTACAGGAAACTCTCGATTTACCGGCACCTAAATAACCGGAAATCTCGGTTAACCGGCAAAATTCAGGAGTAGGTTCAGGTAAGTTTTACTTCATATTGTACTTGCCTTCCTCGATCTGTTGCTGTGCAATCGGGTGTGGCTGCAGCTGTTGCTAAGCTACAGAGAGGCTTGGAACTTGTGGCCATTGTTCTGCACCTGTTGCTAAGCAACAGGGTTTGTTGCTTTGTATGGAGCTCTCAGCTCTCCGTATCTTTTACTATAGCTCTCGGTTATCTGGAATTTTTGATGAACCGGCACCACGTCGGTCCCGTCGGTGCCGGATAAAAAAGAGTTTCCTGTATAGAGTACAAAAGCCAGGAAGCTATAATAAACCTTTATAAAACACTAATTCGGCCCCAGCTAGGGTATTGTGTCCAATTCAGGACCCCGCACTTTAGGAAGGAAGTGAAGGGTTTGGAGAGGGTGCAGAAGAGATTTATTAGAATTTTTTTTTATTTGTCCATAGGATGTGGGCGTCGCTGGCAAGGCCCAGCATTTATTGCCCATCCATAATTGCCCTTGAGAAGGTGGTGGTGAGCCACCTTCTTGAACCGCTGTGGTGAAGGTACTCCCACAGTGCTGTTAGGGAGGGAGTTCCTGGATTTTGACCCAGCGACGATGAAGGAACGGCGATATATTTCCAAGTCAGGATGGTGTGTGACTTGGAGGGGATCCTGGAGGTGGTGGTGTTCCCATGCGCCCGCTGCCCTTGTCCTAGGGTAGAGGTCGTGGGTTTGGGAGGTGCCTTGGCGAGTTCCAGAGATGAGGGAATACAGTTACGTGGATAGACTAGGGAAGCTGGGGTTGTTCTTGTTGGAGCAGAGAAGGCTAAGAGGAGATTTGATAGAGGTTCTTAAAATCATGAAGGATTTAGATAGAGTAAATAAAGAGAACTGTTTCCAATGGCAGAAGGGTTAATAATGAGAGGGCACAGATTTAAGGGGATTGGCAACAGAACCAGAGGCGACATGAGGGAAAACCTTTTTACACAACGAGTGGTTAGGATCTGGAATGCACTGCCTGATAGGGTGGTGGATACAGATTCAACAGTAGCCTTCAAAAGAGAATTGGATAAATACTTGAAGGAGAAAAAATTGCGGACATATGGGGAATGAGCGAGTGAGTGGGACCGACTGGGTTGCTCTTCGAAAGAACCAGCGCAGATTTGATGGGCCGAATGGCCTCCTTCCGTGCTGTGCTATTCTATGATTCGATGATTCTCGGTCAAACACAGGCTGGTATCAACCCAACATCTGAGTCAAGCCGAGAGGGCTAACGCTGTAGGATCTGAACCCGCTGTCGAATTATCAGCTTCTAAAACAACCTGAGGCCAGCAGATGACAGTGTGTCGGTGAAGTGGCTCCCCATCTCCCATTCGGGTTTACCCGGTAACAGATGGAGATCAGTGGGGTTTGGGAAGACACACTGCATTCTGTGACATCACTGCGGCTGGGCAATTAACACAGCGCAACACCTCGACAACTCTCCTCGTCCTGGAAGTAGTGCCAGTAAGACAACGCTTCCACCTTTTGGTCACCGAGCGCGCTCACAATCTCAGCCCTGCCGGGCTTTGATTAGCGAGCTGCTCTTCGTTGTGTAACCATAGCAACAGTGCACCCCCTGGCCTATGACACAGGAACTTAAACTGAATTTTAGCCATCTTGGGCAGTGAGGCTTAAATAATTCACTAACCAAGTCTGCTCTGCTGGGCAATGAACTAAAAATCAAAGTTGACACATTATGCCACACTGCCCAACAATTACGCCCTGCAAATTTTATTTTTATAATAATCTCTTACAATATCTTGGGCTAAAAATTCAGGGAATTCACGCCACCCGTTACCAGCAAAAACAAATCCAGAAAAGAGGGCGGCCGCCACTCTTTCACCAGCTGGTGCTGGGTCCCGCGGCGTCCTCCATTTTCCGAGAACCGGCAGCGCTGCTGGTAAGATCAGTGTCAGCAGTGGCTCAGTGGGTAGCACTCTCTCCTCTGAGTCAGAAGGTCATGGGTTCACAGTCCCACTCCAGGGACTTGAGCACAGAAATCTAGGTTGACTCTCCCAGTGCAGTGCTGAGGGAGTGCTGCACTGCCAGAGGTGCCGTCTTTCAGATGAGACATTAAACCGAGGCCCCGTCCGCTCTCTCAGGTGGACGTAAAAGATCCCACGGCACTATTTTAAAGAAGAGCAGGGGAGAGTTCTCCCCGGTGTCCTGGGCCAATATTTATCCCTCAATCAACATCACTAAAACAGATTATCAGGTCATTATCGCATTGCTGTTTGTGGGAGCTTGCTGTGTGCAAATTGGCTGCCACCTTTCCCACATTACAACAGTGACTACACTTCAAAAAGTACTTCATTCGCTGTAAAGCGCTTTGAGACGTCTGGAGGTTGTGAAAGACGCGATCGAAACGCAAGTCTTTCTTTCTTAAGATCGATGGCCCTGCAGTTTTAAATGAGGGAGCAGGGATGTCAGTTGATGTGCAAAGCTGACTTAACATCACCTCGGCAAACTTAGACCATTGCGCTGATTTCAGCGCTGGGCCCAAGGCTCGCCATGAAAGCTTAGCGTGCAGCAGACTGACAGAGGCGCTGTCAGCACCTCTTAGTGGGGCACACACATGTTTCAGGTAAGTCTGGATTTAAGCTTTTAGACTAGGTTTTTTTGATTTTATTGAAGTAGTGGCTTGCTGCAATAGATGTTAAATGTTTTTAAGTGCGCAGGGAGTGCTGCTGGATGCTTGCAAGGCCTCGGATGGTAAAGGAAGACCTCTGAGAAGATAGAAAATGCTGCAAATACTCAGCAGGTCAGGCAACATCCGTGGAGAGAGAAACAGAGTTCATGACTCAGGTCGAGATGCTGCCTGACCTGCTGAGTATTTCCAGCATTTTATGCTGTTATTTCAGATTTACAGCATCCACTCACAGAGGGAAGAGGAAGACACCCAAGAAGAAGAAACAGAAGAGGAAGAAGCTGAAGAGGAGGAAAGAGAAGAGGAGGAAAAAGAAGAGGAGGAAGCCGAAGGAAGGATGCAACCCAGACAGCCGCTTTCTGGGCGGGATATCCGGGATGGAATCATCCGCCTGCGGTCCCAGTGACCATACCCCCAATTCCCCTTTCAACAGTTGTCCCACACCTCACCTTCCCTCTGTTACTGACCATCACAGCGTCCTCTTGGCCACGATGCTGAAATAAAATCCTCCACAAGGCAAACTTTCCAATCCAACTTTATATATCTATCCTTCCAATATGACATCAAGAAATCAACTCATCACCCTTATGCATTCCCTTAGTGGCTGCCTTGTGTGTACCTTTGCCTATCCTACTGATGTCACGCAGTGCTACCCCAGTGGCTGGCGGAAGACTGCTGACTTTCAGTGAGGGAGACGGCAAATAGTCTTGCTGGTCCACCTTGAGGTGCTGGTGGCTGGGAGAGGAGAGTGAAGAGGAAGAAGAAATAGCATCATTTGATTTGACCACTGGCTGGGCAGGCTGCATTTCTTGGGTGTGTGAAATGAGGAAGGTACAAGGGTGGGGTTGTAGTGAGGGTAGGAGGGGAAAGCAAGAGGAGGATAACGTATGGGATACCAGCATCTTGTATCCTTTCTGCCCTGATGCTGGCCAAGGGCTCTCAGCCATGCCACTGCCAACAATGGCCTGCATTGTCTCCTTGAAGTGGGTGAGATGAGGCTAGGAATGGGAGCTGTGCCTCGTGATTGGTGCAGATTATTGTTAGGCGAGTGATTGGGGAGGAGAGCCATGCCTTGAGCGGTCTGTGAGGCTAGTGGTGCAGTTGGTAGGAGACGGTTTTTGAAGATGCATTCAGTGACCTTGACCTCTGTGGTCATGAACCTTCTTTGGGCACTGGAGCCAGGTGGTGGGGGCGACACTGCTGGCAGTGACGGCCTCGGTGATCTGGTCCCACATTGTTCTTTCTGGAGGGCCTCCTGGCCCCTGTGGGTACAGGGCCTCTCTTGCAGTGTTGACACCCTGCACAAAGCTGGAGTGCTGCGTGCGAGACCCTGTGTGGGCCCTTCCCTAGCTTGCTGAGCCATTTGTGTTAGTGCTGAAGCACTTTTACCATTTTATGAGGTTCGGAAGGGAATTCCGCTTTAAGTGCTGAAGACTCCCACTTGGGACTTCATTTTCATGTTAATGTTTTTTTAGACGGCAGTAAGGAATGAAAACTGCATTTTTTTGCTTCATTTTAATGTTTATTAGTTCAGAAGGCATTGCCCTTTTAATGCATTGTCCTTTTAATTTCCCACAATTCCTAGCGAACTCTATAGCCTTGCTTCAAGAGGCTGTTAGAAGCTGGATCGTCCCTTCTGGACAGGAACTTCACCTCCCATGCCTGCACTAACCCCACCAGGAAGGTGTTACATGGTAACTTAGCACTGGGCTAAAATTCTTTAACCCCCAGTGCGAATTTTCCTCTAGTAGCACTTCGTCCATTTCCAGCGACCGTTAACCCGAGTTGTGGCGGCCACGAATTTCTCCCCCCTTATCTCTTATATTCCCTCTGAGTCAGAAGGTCGTGGGTTCATAGTCCCACTCCAGAGACTTGAGCACAAAAAGCTAGGCTGGCACTCCCAGTGCAGAGCTGAGGGAGTGCTGCACTGTCGGAGGTGCCGTCTTTCAGATGAGACGTTCAACCGAGGCCCCGTCTGCTCTCCCAGATGGACATAAAAGATCCCTATTTTGAAGAAGAGCAGGGGGAGTTATCCCCGGTGTGTTGGCCAATATTTATCCCTCAATCAACATCACTAAAACAGATTATCTGGTCACTATCACATTGCTGTTTATGGGAGCTTGCTGTGCGCAAATCGGCTGCCGCGTTTCCTACATTACAACAGTGACTACACTTCAAAAAGTACTTCATTGGCTGTAAAGCACTTTGGGGCGTCCTGAGGTCATGAAAGCTGCTATATAAATACAAGTCTTTCTTTCTTTTTCCTTCTTTTCACTTTGTAGAGTGTCAGCTTGGCTGAGTTGATAGCATCCTTACCTCTGAGTTAGAATATGGTGGGTTGAAACCTAACTCCAAGCACTCAGTCAAGGCCGACACTGTTGATACGCTTATCAATTACTTCATAAAAGGTGATGAGTCGAAGAAGAGATGATGAGTCGAAAGAAGAGATGAATAAGGCTTTTATTAGCTAAGAAGAGACCATGCTTCTTCGTGAGTGACTGAACAAGTCTGAACGAAACCCACACAGTGGTGGGTGGAGTCAGCTGAGGCATGCCTCCATACACAGCGCCACCCAGAGGTGGCAATATACAATACAGTGGTTTACCACATTCACCCCTTGTTTAATGTGAAGTCCGGCGGGGTGAAGGGTACTACAAGTTAAGTCTATCAGGAGGCCTTGTCTGACGTCCTGATCGTCGTGGTGGCGGTGGTGGTGTTGCAGCATCCGACGTCGGGTCTGGTGTCTGGGTGGTTGGCGAAGATTCCTGGGGCTTTGGCATGCCGTCTGCAGGGGTTGGGTTGGGAGGGGTGGTGGGGGATAACAGTGGTAAGGGGGATAACGGTGGTAAGGGGGATAACGGTGGTAATTCAGGGGTACCCGAGGGTGCGAGATCTCGTATGGAGACCGTGTCCTCCCGCCCGTCTGGGTATGTCACCCAGGCATACTGGGGGTTGGCGTGTAGGAGGTGCACCCGCTCGACCAGGGGGTCCGTTTTATGCGTCCTCACGTGCCTCCGCAGTAGGACGGGCCCAGGAGAAGTCAACCATGCCGGTAGCGAGGTTCCCGATGTAGACTTCCGGGGGAAAACGAACATTTTCTCATGAGGGGTCGCATTAGTGGCAGTACAAAGCAGTGACCGAATGGAGTGAAGCGCTGCAGGGAGGACCTCCTGCCAGCGGGAGGTCGGAAGGCCCTTAGATTTTAATGCTAAGAGGACTGCCTTCCAAACCGTCGCGTTCTCCCTTTCCACCTGGCCGTTCCCCCGGGGGTTGTAACTGGTGGTCCTGCTCGTGGCGATACCTCTTGTTAGCAGGTACTGCCGAAGTTCGTCGCTCATGAACGATGAGCCCCTGTCGCTATGTATATAGCTGGGGAACCCGAACAGAGCGAAGATGTCATTCAGACACTTGATGACCGTGGTACTGGTCATGTCTGGGCAAGGGATGGCAAAGGGGAAACGGGAGTACTCATCAACTATGTTGAGGAAGTACACATTGCGGTCAGCGGAGGGGAGGGGCCCTTTAAAATCGACGCTCAGGCGTTCGAAGGGGCGGGTGGCCTTGATCAGGCTTGCTCTGTCCGGCCTATAGAAGTGCGGTTTGCACTCGGCGCAGATTTGGCAGCTCTTGGTCATGGTCCTGACCTCCTCGATGGAGTAGGGCAGGTTACGGGATTTGATAAAATGGAAAAACCTGGTGACCCCCGGGTGGCAGAGGTCATTGTGGAGGGACTGCAGCCTATCACTCTGCGCGTTGGCGCATGTACCACGTGATAGGGCATCTGGGGGCTCATTGAGTTTCCCTGGCCGATACAAGATATCATAATTGTAGGTGGAGAGTTCGATTCTCCACCTCAAGATCTTGTCGTTCTTGATTTTACCCCTCTGCTTATTATTAAACATAAAAGCTACTGAACGCTGGTCAGTGAGCAGGGTAAATCGTTTCCCGGCCAGGTAATGCCTCCAGTGACGCACCGCTTCTACAATAGCCTGGGCCTCCTTTTCGACGGAGGAGTGTCTCGTCTCGGGGCCCTGGAGGGTCCTTGAGAAAAAGGCCACGGGTCTGCCCGCCTGGTTAAGGGTCGCGGCTAGGGCGAAGTCGGAGGCATCGCTCTCCACTTGGAAGGGGATGGACTCATCCACCGCGTGCATTGCGGCCTTCGCGATATCGTTCTTGATAAGAGTGAAGGCTGCACACGCCTCTGGTGTCAGGGGGAAGGAGGTGGCTTTGATGAGGGGCCTGGCTTTGTCTGCATAGAGGGGCACCCACTGGGCGTAGTAGGAGAAAAACCCCAGGCATCTCTTCAGTGCTTTTTGGCAGTGGGGAAGGGGTAGCTCCATTAGGGGGCGCATTCTGTCGGGGTCGGGCCCGATGACTCCGTTCTCCACCACGCAGCCGAGGATGGCCAGGCGCTTGGTGTGAAACATACATTTTTCCTTATTGTACGTTAGGTTCAGCCGTTGGGCCGTACGGAGGAAATTTGCTAGATTAACGTCGTGGTCCTGCTGGTCGTGGCCGCAGATGGTGACGTTATCCAAATAGGGGAAGGTTGCCCGCAGCGCGTTCTGGTCAACCATTCGGTCCATCTCCCTTTGGAAGACCGAAACCCCGTTGGTGACGCCGAAGGGGACCCTAAGGAAGTGGTAGAGGCGGCCGTTTGCCTCGAAGGCAGTATACTGGCGGTCCTCATGGCGGATGGGCAGCTGGTGGTACGCTGACTTAAGGTCGATGGTGGAGAATACTTTGTATTGCGCAATCTGATTGACCATATCAGATATGCGAGGGAGGGGGTACGCGTCCAGCTGGGTGTACCGGTTTATGGTTTGGCTGTAGTCGATTACCATGCGGCGTTTTGCAGTGGTTTTAACGACTACAACCTGGGCTCGCCAGGGGCTAGTGCTACCTTCGATAATGCCCTCCTTCAAGAGCCGCTCCACCTCAGAGCTGATAAAAGCTCTGTCCCCGGCACTGTACCGCCTGCTTTTGGTAGCGATGGGTTTACAGTCGCGGGTGAGGTTAGCGAACAGGGGAGGGGGGGGGACTTTTAATGTGGAAAGGCTGCAGGTGGTTTGCAGCGGGCGATTTAAAAGTTGTTGGTTGCAGACTGTGAGTGGGGGGAGGGGTCCACCGTATGCTAGTGTGACACTCTTAAGGTGGCACTGAAAATCCAACCCTAGCAGGACGGCAGCGCAAAGACGGGGCAGGACTAGCAGTTTAAATTTTTGATATTCAGTGCCCCCTACTGACAGGGTCACCACACAGTAGCCGCTGATGTCCATTGACTGGGACTTGGACGCCATAGAAATGCGATGGTGCGTTGGCAGAATCGTGAGGGAGTGGCTACGTACCGTGTCGGGGTGGACGAAACTCTCTGTGCTCCCGCTGTCGATCAGGCAACTGGTGGCGCGGCCGTTTACCGCGATATCCATCATGGAGCTGGATAGATGGTGAGGGTGGCC
Organism: Somniosus microcephalus; assembly: GCF_052327205.1. NCBI lineage: Eukaryota > Metazoa > Chordata > Chondrichthyes > Squaliformes > Somniosidae > Somniosus > Somniosus microcephalus. The sequence continues at coordinate 120,952,543 of NC_141000.1, read as the reverse complement.
TTGATCCAGCGTCACGGAGGCCAGTATGTGGCTTAGTGAGTCACTATAGTCATCCGCCGAGACGGTGGTCGGTTCCGGTGACGAAATGGCGGTTGAGTGCGTTGGATACGATGGCGGCGGATGCCATGCGGCCGGGGGTACACAAAATGGCGGATAAGATGGCTGCTCCCACGGCCCGCACGCTGCGCTGCTGGCTGGCTTCCCCTTGCAGGCGTTAGCGTAATGGCCTTTCTTCCCGCAGCCCGAGCAGGTAGCTGTCTTAGCTGGGCAGTGCGCTCTGGGATGTTTTAACTGGCCACAGAAATAGCATTTTTGGGCCTGGTTACTGGGCATCGAAGCAGTTCTTACCGGAGGCTGCTGTCTCGGTTGGGTCGCTGCAGCGGTTGGTGCCGGGGGCGGCGGTCCCGTGTCCCACGGTTTCGATTGCCATGTCTCGGCGCCGTTACGGGGGTATGCCTCGAGGTTTCGGTGGGCCTCCTCTAACGAGAGCGCAAGGGCAATGGCCGTCTTCAGGTCGGGTTCCTTGCTTTCTAGCAGTCTCTGCCGGGTGTGGTCTGACTGGAGGCCCCTGACGAAGGCATCACAGGCGAGTCCCTGCGCGTGCTCCACAGCCGTTACCGCTTTACAATCGCAGTCTCTGCAGAGTGCCAGTAGCGCCCGTGCAAATGCCCCTACCGATTCTCCCGGTTGCTGCCTGCGGGATCCCAAGAGGTGTCGGGCGTAAATTGTGTTCACTGGGCGCGTATATTGCCCTTTTAGTAGCTCGAGGGCCGCCACGTACGTATTAGAGTCCCGGATTAGCATATATACTTGATGGCTCACCTGGGCGGTCAAAATTTTCAGTTTGTGATCCTCCTCTGTAACCTGTGAGATTGCGAGGAAGGATTCAAAGCAGCTCAGCCAGTGTTCAAACTTGGCTGATGCACCCACATCTTGAGGGTCGAGGTCCAGGCGTGGTGGTCTGAGGGCTCTCAGCAATGTCTGCTGTATCCGTTGCTGTTGTTGCTCCTCAGGTGTCGCCATTTAACTTTTAGCTAATAAAATTGATACGCTTATCAATTACTTCATAAAAGGTGATGAGTCGAAGAAGAGATGATGAGTCGAAAGAAGAGATGAATAAGGCTTTTATTAGCTAAGAAGAGACCATGCTTCTTCGTGAGTGACTGAACAAGTCTGAACGAAACCCACACAGTGGTGGGTGGAGTCAGCTGAGGCATGCCTCCATACACAGCGCCACCCAGAGGTGGCAATATACAATACAGTGGTTTACCACAACTGTAAAGCAGTGCGGTATGAATGCTGCAGTATCAAAGAGGCTGTCCTTCACACGAGATGTTAATCTGAGGCCCTGGCCGCCACCTTAGGTGGAAGATAAAGATCCCATGGCCCTATCAGAGGAAGAGCAGGGAGTTCTCTCGGTATCCCCAACTACTGTTCTTCCCTCAACCAAGCACCGCAAAAATTAAATACATTGGGCAGTCATTTCATTGCCAGCACAAAATGGCTGCCGCATGCACAAAATGGCTGCCGCATGCACAAAATGGTTGCTACGCTCATCTACATAACCACAATGACTACTTTTAAAAGTAATTAATTGCCGGTAAAAGACTTTAGCATGATGTGACAAGGTGCTATGAAGTTCTTTCCTTCTTACAGCTGGGTCAATGGCTTACATCCACTATCTTGGGGCTAGAAATTACTGTAAGTGACATTAAGGATTGGCACTTATCCCGTTGATCAAATTACTGATCCCAATTGAATAGCGGAGAGAGGAATTCCAAGCAATGGGTTTGTCTGCTAATATCACCAAACCTAATTTCTAGGACAGTTCGAGGTCTCTCTGCAGGTAGAATATAGAGCTTGGATTTAGAGAAACATATTGCAGTTAAATTAAGTTTCAATTAACTTAATCCACATGTGGTAATTAGCTGTCATTAGCGAACGTTATTAATATTTTACCCTCAACTGCATAATGATTACACTGTTTCTCATTTCATAAAGATTGGATTTACTTTTGTTATGTTGTGGCGTAAATATTCATGCCTAATTAGAAAACTCTGAAATGCCTCATTTGCATAATCTGTTGATACGTTATGCCATACTGCCGAACAATTCTAGCCTGCCAATTTCAGAAGGATTATCTATCGTTTTTATTGATGGAACTGTAAGACACAGTACACTTATGATACCTCTGCACTCTGAAAATAAACAACATGATAAACTGGGGCAGGGCCTCAGGGGAAGTTTAAAGAAGTATGTAATGTGGTTTGGCTCAGCTGGTGGCACTCTTGCCTCTGAGTCACATTGCAGGACATAATCTAGGTTGATACTTCGCATTGTCCGCCGTGGCTCAGTGGGAAGCACTCTCGCCCCGAGTTGGAATGGTTGTGGGTTTCAGAGCCCCACTCCAGAGACTTGAGAACCAAGAATCCAGGCTGGCGCTCTTTCCGTCTTTCGGCTGAGATGTTAAACCGAGGCCCCGTCTGCCCTCTCAGGTGGACGTAAAAGATCCCACAGCACTATTTCGAAGAAGAGCAAGGGAGTTCTCCCTGGTGTCCTGGACAACATTTATCCCTCAATCAACACCACTAAAAACAGATTATCTGATCATTATCATATTGCTGTTTGTGGGAGCTTGCTGTGCACAAATTGGCTGTGCGTTTCCTACATTACAACAGTGACTACAATTCAAAAGTATTGTAGGAATTGACGAATTCCTACGAATAACTGAGATCGACACAGAAGAACAATCAAACAGGTCTTTACTCAACGGAGATGCCACGAGGACTGCCTGGGCAGTCACGTGGTTTGCGACGTGACGTCATCGCGTTTGCCCGTGTTTTCCCGCGCTCTTAAAGGGGCCACGCCCCGTACATGCAAACTCTATATACAAAACACAGGAATGCCTAACACAATGGTACAGGTTTAGGCTGGTGTTAGGACATCGTTAAAGAGAATTATATACAGTTAGCCAGAGTCATTCAGTGGTTCTGCCACATGCGCCCCCCCAGAATTCGCTTTAAGAGACAAAGTCAAACGGTGAGGGGGGCCTGACGAGCCTGTCAGAACGACTCCTGTACTCTCGAGGCGGAGGCTGCAGGGCGGCTGGCGGTCTGGCGGGCGGTCGCACTTGGTCTGCCGTAACGACGACGGGTGGCCGACCCCGTCTCGGCGGTTGTGCTGTCTCGACGGGGCGGTCGAGGTCCAAATGTGCCGGCTTTAAGCGGTCGACCGAAATGTGGTCCGGTTTACCACCGACATCTACCGTGAAGGTTTTGTCCCCTGCTTCCAACACGCGGAAGGGACCGGTATATGGGGCCTTGAGCGGATCCCTATGTGCGTCATGGCGAATAAAAACGTACTCAGCCTTGTGAAGCTCCGTGGGCACGTGTGACCTCTGCAGCCCGTGGTGCGAAGTGGGCACCGGTGCGAAACATCTGGCCGCCTCTTGGTGACTGGCAGGTTGGGCAGACGCGGACAATGGCTCCGTCGATGTTGGTAGGAAGTCCCCTGGAACTCGCAGCGGCTGACCATACACGAGTTCCGCCAATGAAGAGTGAAGGTCTTCTTTGGGGGCCGTGCGAAGGCCCAATAGGACCCACAGTAGCTTATCTGCCCATCCAGTGTCCTGGAGGCTGGCCCTCAGGGCGGCTTTCATTGGGTGGTGGAAGCGTTCGCAGAGGCCATTCGCCTGTGGGTGGTAGGCTGTGGTGCAGTGTAATTTGACACCAAGTCCTTGGGCCACTGCATTCCAGAGTTCGGAGGAAAATTGCGGTCCCCTTTCTGACGAAATGTCTGAGGGCACTCCAAAACGCGCGATCCAGGAGGAAATGAATGCCCTGGCCACGTCCGCCGAAGTAGTGGACGACAGGGGGACTGCCTCCGGCCATCTGGTGGTGTGGTCAACCATGGTCAGGATGTGTGAAAAACCATGGGGGGGGGGGGGGAGTGGTCCTACCAGGTCCACGTTGACATGGTCGAAACGGCGCTCTGGAACTGTGAAGGTGGCCAACGGAGCTTTGATGTGGCGCTGTACCTTGGCCTTTTGGCAGACCACGCAGGTGTTGGCCCAGTCGCGGACATCCTTATGCATGCCATGCCAAACAAATTTCGCCGACATCAGTTTCTGAGAGGCCTTCATTCCTGGGTGTGACAACCCATGTATGGCGTCGGAACACCTTGCAGCGCCAGACGACCGGCACGACAGGGCGAGGATCCTGTACGGAGACGTCACACAACAGCGTGGTACCTGCCGAATGGAACTTGACGTCGGCCAACTGGAGGCCAGTGATGGCCGTTCTGTAAGCTTGGACTTCCGGGTCTGAGGCTTGGTCCGCTACCATGAGGGCATAGTCAATGCCCAAATGAACCGTATTGATGATTGCGCGGGAGAGGCAGTCTGCCACCAGGTTGTCCTTACCGGCCACGTGCCGTATATCCATGGTGAATTCGGATATGTAGATCAGTTGACGTTGCTGCCGGGCTGACCACGGTTCGGCGGTCTTGGACATTGCAAAGGTCAGCGGCTTATGGTCCACAAAGGTGGTGAAAGGACGTCCTTCCAGAAGGAACCGAAAATGGCGGATGGCCAGAAAAAGGGCGAGCAACTCCCGGTCGAACGTGCTATATGCTCTCTTGTTCTGCCGTAGTTGACGGTTGAAGAATGCCAACGGCTGCCACGTCCCATTCACCCACTGCTGTTGCACGGCACCGACTGCGTAGTCCGACACGTCGGTGGTGAGGGCGATGGTGGCTCCTGGCAGCGGGTGCGCCAGCATAGTCGCGCTGGCTAAGGCGCTTTTGGTGTTGGCGAACGCTCGGGCCATGTCATCTGTCCAGTCTACCGGGTTCTTGCCAGTCTTGCCCTTGAGGGCCTCGTACAGGGGCTGCATGAGCAGTGCCGCCTTAGGCACGAAACGGTGGTAAAAGTTTACCATGCCTAGGAATTCCTGCAGGGCCTTAATGTTCTGCGGGCGTGGAAAGGATGTCACTGCCTCTACCTTTGAAGGTAAAGGAACCGCTCCCTCTAACGTGATGTGATGCCCCAGGAAGTCAATTTGGTGTAGGCCAAACTGACACTTGGCCGGGTTGATAATCAGGCCGTGTTGGCTGAGGCGTCAAAAAAGGGTGCGTAGGTGACAGGTATGTTCTTCCTTAGTAGGACTGGCAATTAGAATGTCATCTAGGTAGACGAAGAGGAACTTGAGGTCCCGCAGCATGGAGTCCATCAGGCGTTGGAAAGCCTGGGCGGCGTTCTTTAACCCAAACAGCATTCGTAAGAACTCGAAGAGGCCGAATGGGGTGATGACTGCGGTCTTCTGGACGTCTTCTGGATGAACTGGGACCTGGTGGTAGCCCCTGACGAGGTCGACTTTAAGAGAACACGGTGTTCCCTGCCAAATGGGCAGAGAAATCCTGGATATGGGGGATCGGGTACCGATCAGGAGTGGTGGCGTCGTTTAGGTGTCGATAGTCGCCGCATGGCCGCCATCCGTCGCCAGGCTTCAGGACGATATGGAGGGGTGAAGACCAGGGACTATCCGACCGGTGAATAATCCCTAACCATTCCATGGTTGCGAACTCCGCCTTTGCGACCACCAGCTTGCCAGGTTCCAGGCGCCGGGCTCGCGCGTAGATCGGGGGGCCGTTGGTGGTGATGTGGTGTTCCACACCATGTTTCGTGGCGGTGGAGGAGAACGTGGGTCTTGTCAGGTCGGGGAATTCGCTGAGCAGGCAAGCGAACTCATCAGGAGTCGGGAACGCGCAGGAGACGGTGCGTGACATAGTGTTACTGCGGTAACACAGAAGCGAATTAAAAGTTGCTGTGTTGACCAGCCGCCGATTCCTAACGTCAACCAGGAGGCTGTTGGCGCACAGGAAATCCGCGCCGAGGAGGGGCTGGGAAACTTTGGCCGTAACAAAGTCCCAGTGAAAACGTTGCCCCCCGAGGCACAACTCCACTCGCCGTCTGCCGAAGGTCCGAATTGTTCCGCCATTGGCCGCTTCAAGGGCGGGGCCGTGATTCCCCGTCTGCACATCGAGGGTGGACGCGGGTAAAATGCTGCACTGCGCTCCGGTGTCGCACAGAAAACGACGACCGGAGAGAGTATCGGTGATGAACAGCAATTTTCCCGCGTTGCCGATCGCCATCACGGCCGCGGGGTGCCCGTTAGACCCGTTCCTCGGTGGTCGCAGTGTCCGTTGATGTTGGTTTTGTTTTTGGGGAAAACTGCAGGGAGGGCGGCAACGCTTCGCCTTCGCGCTGAACTGCGCATGGTAGAAACACAGCCCAGCAGGCTGACGAGCTGGGGTGGCGTCTGCGGGGGATGGGTGCCTCGTGGCGGTGCAGTACTGCCGAGTTACAGCGAAAATTTTGTCAGCCTCCGCCGTGAGTGTTGCGCAGTCTTCAGTTTCAGATCTGGCCAGGGCAGCTTGTACCTGTTCAGGCAGTTGGCTGAGGAAAATCTCGCGGAATAGGAAACATTCTCGTTCTGAGCCCAGGAGTGTGAGCATTTGGCTCACCAACTCTGAAGGTTTGGAGTCCCCGAGCCTGGGCATAGCGAGTAATCGACGGGAGCGCTCCGATTTTGTGAGCCCGAAAACCTGCAGCAGCCGCGCTTTGAGGGTTTCATACTTGGGGGGGTTTTCGAGGAGGCTGACGATCCGAGAGGCGGTAGAGCTGTCGAGTGCGGAGACCATGTAAAGATATTTGGTCCGATCCGCATCGATGTTCCTCAGGGCGAACTGGGCCTCGACCTGAATAAAGCACGAGGGCGCTTGCTGCTCCCAGAACTGCTGTAGCTTTAGCGAAACGGCGTTTGCTTCCATGCTGTGCTCTTCTTTTGTGAAAACGTTCACAAAAACGGTGTCACCAATGTAGGAATTAACGAATTCCTACGAATAACTGAGATCGACACAGGAGAACAATCAAACAGGTCTTTACTCAACGGAGATGCCACGAGGACTGCCTGGGCAGTCACGTGGTTTGCGACGTGACGTCATCGCGTTTGCCTGCGTTTTCCCGCGCTCTTAAAGGGGCCACGCCCCGTACATGCAAACTCTATGTACAAAACACAGAAATGCCTAACACAATGGTACAGGTTTAGGCTGGTGTTAGAACATCGTTAAAGAGAATTATATACAGTTAGCCAGAGTCATTCAGTGGTTCTGCCACAGTATGTTATTTGCTGTAAAGCACTTTGGGTCGTCCTGAGGTTGTCCTATATAAATGTAAATGTCTTTCTTTTAGGGGACACTGCGTCGTCAGATATGAGATATTTTGGATGAGACATTAAACTGAGGCCCAATCTGAGGTCCCATGGCACTATTTTGGAGAAGAGCAGGGAAGTTCTCCCAGTGATCTGGTGAACAATTATCCTCTCAAATAACACAAAATAAAAATGATTAATTGGCCACTACCTCATCGTTGCTTGTGGGAGCTTGCTGTGCACCTACACCTCAAAGGTACTTCGTTGGGGAAGAAATTGGTCCTCGTTGCGCCCGTATCCCAGGCAGACTATCCATGAGCAATGCTGTGGGAGAACTACTAGTGTGTGTGAGCACAGATGCCAGACTTCACATTTCAAAGTGTTATACATTGTTCCAGTTGTAAAATAATACATACATAAATAGAGAAAACAATAACCATTGTGAAAGGTCGGTCATGCCTGACAAATCTGATTGAATTTTTTGAAGAGGTGACTAAAGTAGTGGACAGGGGAATGTCTATGGGTGTTATTTATGTGGACTTCCAGAAGGCATTTGATAAAGTCCCACATAAGAGACTGTTAACTAATGTAGAAGCCCACGGAATTGAGGACAAATTATTGACCTGGTTAGGAAATTGGCTGAGCGGCCGGAGACAGAGAGTCAGGATAATGGGCAGGTACTCTAATTGGCAGGATGTGACTAGTGGTGTCCTGCAGGGATCTGTGTTGGGGCCTCAACTATTCACAATATTTATTAACGACTTAGATGATGGCATAGAAAGTCATGTATCCAAATTTGCCGATGACACAAAGATAGGCGGGATTGTAGGCAGTGTAGATGAAGGCATAAAATTACAAAGGGATATTAAGTGAATGGTCAAAACTGTGGTGATGGTGAGGCTTCTTCCATCTGATACAACCAAGTGGCTTGTTGGACTGTTTCAGAGGGCAGTTCAGAGTCAATCATGTTGGTGTGGGTCTGGAGTCACATATAGGCCAGATCTGGGTACGGACGGCAGTTCTCCTTCCCTAAAGGGACATGAGTGGAGCAGTTAGGGTTTTTCCGACAATCTGACAGCTTCGCCACCATACTGGTATTAAGTATCTCTTATCTTCGGTGCCACTTGACACTCCCCGGTACAGCCACCTCCAGCTGTGTGGAGATACATATCCTGCAGTATCATAGTTCTGGCCAAGAGATATCCTGAGGAAATTGCTGGCTCTCTGCCCACGCGCAGCCAGAATCGATTCTCTCAGCCTTTATCAGATCTATTTGTTGAGAAGAGAAAGTACTGATCGATGTTATCCCTGCATGTCTTTCCTGAAAGAAGCCGAGGGACTGTCACTGACTCCCACACAAGCCTACAAAGGTAAACTATGAATATCTTTGCTATTGATCAATTTGAAGATAATCGCCCCCAAAAGCTGGGAGACAGCAGGAAACTTATTTTACATGGCATGATGATTGGAGGTTGGGGGTACAGAGCTAACGAGACACAAATCCGATTTGTGCATCAGAGAGAGATTTGCACATTTTAAAAAAAAGAACGTGCTAGAAATAAAGAAGTTGACAGAATCTGTGCCTGCATGTCGAGGCTGCAGCGTGTCCTTGGGCAATGCCTGGGGGAGTTTAGCTTTCTTTCTGTTTCCCTCATCCCCCTCACCTCCCCCCCCACCCCCACCCTGCATTTATCAGAATGAAAAATCCCTGCTGTGTCTCAGCACTGTGTGTAGGGCAGGGCAGTGCTCAGCACAGCAAACGCACAGCAGTGAAAGGTGAGGCTGCTCTCCGCTCATTGTGCTCACAGGCGGGCTTTCGGCGGATGGTCATCTAATTACCTTCGGCAGGACGTAAGCTGAGGGACAACAGCGTTTGCATTTTAACAGGCGCAGCCGTTGAAGTGTGGGCCTCTTTCAGGGGGGTTTGTTAGAAGACATTTTTTGTCCCTGCCTGAAAATGGCAAGATGTAAACAAGTGTTGCATCTGACGCGCATCCATCACACTTCACGATGGTATGACGCGCTGCGGTGGGGAAATAATAAGAATGTAGGAACAGCAGTGAGCCATTCAGCCCCCTCGAACCTGTTCCGCCATTCAATTAGATCATGGCTGATCTGTATCTTCACCCAGAGAGAATTTCTTCACCCAGAGAGTGGTGAACCTGTGGAATTCTCTACCACAGAAGGCAGTTGAGGCCAATTCATTAAATATATTCAAGAAGGAGTTGGATATATTTCTTGAGGCTAAAGGGATCAAGGGATATGGGGAGAAAGCAGGGACAGGGTACTGAATTTGGATGATCAGCCATGATCTCATTAAATGGCGGAACAGGCTCGAGGGGCCGAATGGCCTACTCCTGCTCCTATCGTCTATGTTTCTATGTTAACTCCCATCAACCCGCTATGGTTCCGTAACCCTTGCCTAAGAAAAACCTATCAATCGCAGTTTTGAAATTTTTCATTGACTCCCAGCATCAACAGCTTTTTGGGGGGGACAGAGTTCCAGATTTCCACTACCCTTTATGTGAAGAAGTGCTTCCCTAAACACCCCTGAATGGCCCAGCTCTAATTTTAAGGATATGCTCACTTGTTCTGGACTCCCCTCAACCACAGAAAATAATTTTCTTTATCTACCTTATCAAATCCTTACCAACTAAGCCACCAACAACTACAGGCTTCATTCAGGGTGGGGGAAAATGTGGTCCTAAACAGATCCTTTCCCATCCCCTCCTCCATTTAAGTGCTTCTCCCCACCCTCTCACAGCCCTGCCATTTTATCTTCCCTTCTTAGCACCCCTCACCCCCAAAGCGCTATCCCTTAACACTTCCCCTTTGAAATACTTGGCCAATCTTTGTATCCTCCCCTCCTCTTTGCTTCAATGTCACTCACCCTACCCTTAACCCTCCTTGTACTCCCACTCAGTCCTCCTCCTAGGATGGATGCAGACAGGCCAAAGGACCATACTGCCCCTCAGCCTCAACATGCATCCACCTCCCCTCCCTTCTTATCAGTTTTCAGCAATGTTTGTTTACTTTTAGAATTCAATTAAAAAAAAACAATCGAATTAGAATGCAGAAAGACACCACCTGTCTTTTACTCTAATTGTGCCACTCTCTGCATCTCTGTATCATATGTGTTGGTAATGAGCATCTCTAGCAATAGCAATTAGGTGAGCTAATTAGTTGGATTTAAAATACAAACATTTAAAAGAAAGTTAAACACCATTAACATGAAGAAAAAATATCGTTCTCCTTTTCTTTCTTCCTCTCACCCCTCCCTCAGTGCCACATTGCCAACCTTTAAATTTTGCACTGTTAACAAAACACAGATGAGACAGTTGGCTTCAAAATTCAACTTTTTTTGGAGAATTACACATTACCAGAAGGAAAATGCGCCCTCTCTCTTTCTCTCACACGTGTATATAAATGTGAACTCAGAGCTGAGTTCGGAACTCTACTTTGCCTCATTCTTTTACAATATAAAGAAACAAAGGAAAGACTTACATTTATATAGCACCTTTCATGACCACCGGATGTCCCAAGGCACTTTAAAGCCAATGAAACACTTTTGAGTCACTGTTGTAATGTAGGAAACGTGGCAGCCAATTTGCGCAAAGCAAGCTCCCACAAACAGCAATGTGATAATGACCAGATAATCTGATTTTAGTGATGTTGATTGAGGGATGAATATTGGCCAGGAAACCGGGGATAACTCCCCTGCTCTTCTTCGAAATAATGCCGTGGGATATTTTATGTCCATCTAAGAGAGCAGACGGGGCCTCAGTTTAACATCTCATCCGAAAGACGGCACCTCAGACAGTGCAGCACTCCCTCAGCACTGCACTGGGAATGTCAGCCTAGATTATGGTGCTCAAGCCTCTGGAGCGGGACTTGAACCCACGACCTTCTGACTCAGAGTCGAGAGTGTGACCCACTGAGCCACCGCATATTATTGTAAACCCCATGACTTATCCGTGATGGTAATAAGCAGGGCACTTATGTTCCAGATGGGTTGTACGTCTAACCACATTTAAAGGAAATCTTTGTTTTCCCAGTTTGAAAAATTGGTTGGACCGGCATTTAATTTGTTCGTTTCTACAGGTCCCCAACAATTAACGGATTTGCTAAAATCGGAGAGTTCTTCGGTCGCTTCTCACAACAGACCTGCTGAAGAAACTATAGCCGAATCCAAACCCCACTTTCCATGCATGAGATAACGGGGGTACTTGACCTTGGGTGATAGTGTAAAACAGGCGATGTCGATTCGGTCGCCTGTCCTACACGTCTCTCATGGTTTCAGTTGACTTTAATAGAAATTAAAATCGGGAGAGATGTTGCAGGATCCGTTCCTCCTCCACCCGCCCCCCCCCTCAAATGGTAAAAATTGGACTTTGAAATATAAAAACCAAGAACTGCACAGCTCACAAAAAGAGATGGGCAAAAAAGGGTTAATTCAAACAATGCAGCTGAAACTACGAACCATCAAGAGACTGGATCACAGACAATGTAAAAGACGAATGCTTCTGAACAAGAACATTCGCATATTCATTTACCTTAAGGGGTTACATTGTTAAAGAAGACCATGGCCCCAGAATAACTAGTATCAGTGCAGGCCTAGACAATGGGCCGGGCCTTGAACCATTTGAATACGAATACTAACAGAAACTGACAACTAGCATATGCAGTCACCTTGGGAAGGTTGCATTGTCAGAAAGGTAACTCTAATCAATGGACAATACGAGGGACAATTAGCCATCAAGAGTTCTCTGCTGGAGACATTCACACATTTTGAAATGGCCATTGTATGCTCAGGAGGGGGCCAGGCTATGTGTTTCAAGATACTGCAAGTTGCTTTTGGTTTAAAGGAAGAGGCACTGCGAAGAGAGTCGGTGTGGGAAGCTAATGGAGGAACATCGAGCAGAAAGATTCGGGCCTACAATCAACTCCAGGAGGCAGCCAATCGGGAGTGGTGATTGTATGTTTCAGTCAAATCATAGAGGGGGTTTTTGTGATTGAGTCTGCGTAAGTTTGTAAGTTTGAGTCAGGTCACAATAAGGGTTTTGTGATTGAGTCTGGGTAACTTTATATGTAACAATCAAATCGCGGATGGGTTTAACTGCGTCATATTGTGTCGATGCAAATGACCCTTGCGTGGGGGTTAGTATTTCGGGGTTGTTAGCCTGATATAAATCGTAGGGATTTATACTGGGGAAGTAATTGTGTGTGTCTGTTCAATAAACGAACCAATCAAAGGCTGAGCCAAAACCCTGTGCCGTGTGTATTTTGTTCTTATAAATCCTGACGTCCAAGAACTGTGTGTAACGGAGGACCAGTGTCGAAGAAAACCCCTTACAATGTATAACGGGCGGGTAATGCGATATCGGCCAAAGTCAGTTACCCCTGACCTGTTTGTCGACCCGTGTGTGTGGTCACAGCTTCCTTATATCTCATAATAATAAAATTAACAATGCCGCAACAGTTCTGACGAAAGGTCATTGACCTGAAACGTTAACTATGTTTCTCTCTCTCTACAGATGCTGCCTGACCTGCTGAGTATTTCCAGCATTTTCCGTTTTTAATTTCAGATTTCCAGCATCCGCAGTATTTTGCTTTTGTTTTTAACATCTTAACTACTACACCAGTTATAAATAAGATCATGCTTTAGGATGTATTGCTGGGAAGTCATAGAGACATAGGGCTCGAATTTCCAAGCCCCGAGGAGGCGGGTTTGGAGGTGGGAGTGGGGGGAAAGTTGCAGAATCGGGGGGCACGAACCCTTCCCGCCCCCAACCCGCCTCCGTGCCAATGTCCCAGGAGGCGGGTACCCGACCTGTGTTGGGAGCTACCTCCCCGAGGCGGGAAGGGGATTAGTGCCAATTAACTGCCTGTTAACAGGTAGTTAACAGGCAGTTTTTGGCCTAATCCCTATTTTTAGCCCTGAAGTGTGGGATTCCCGACGGCTCCAAACCATGGCAAGTTAGCGAGGCGGACCGTCGGGCAGAAGGGCTTGGAGGGTTCGCGATGTCCGGTGTTCAGGTGAGTGATGGGTGCATGAGTGCAGAGGTAAGTGTGTTTGGTGTGTGCAAAGTGTTTAAATAAGTTTTACTTACCTTTACTTACTAATGCAGTCTTACTTCCTTCAGGTCTCTGGAGTCCCTCATCTCACCGGCACAGAAAGCAGAATGGCCGCGAGTTGTCAAAAGTTGCAGCATTCTGCTTTCTGTTCTGGAGAGATTTCTAACTGAGTCTGTGGAGAAGTACTCAAGTCAGAAGTCAGATTGTCAGTGTTTGACAGCTTCACAGAGCTGTCAAATGCTGGTATTTCATCTGTCAAAAACTCTTGACAGATGAAATGTCAATCCCTGACGTCACCTGTAACCGGGTGTCCCTTAATTGGCCTGCTGAGCCCGCTGGGCGGGCTCAACAAGGCCAATCAAGGGAAAATCGTGTGGGTTGGCCACAAATCGATGGAGGCGGGACTACAACCCAGAAAGTGGGAGTCCCGCCTCCTTCACATCCCCATTGACAAAATCCAGCCCGTAGTGTCGTAATGGCACAGGAGGAGGCCATTCGGCCCATCGAGTCCATGTCAGCTCTCTGTAGAGCAATCCAGTCAGTCCCATTCCCCCACTCTATCCCCGTAGCCCTGCAAGTTTATTTCCCTCAAGTGCCTATCTAGTCTCCCCTTGAAAACATTGAGTGTCTCCGCTTCCACCACTTCCGTCGGCAGCGAGTTCCAGGTCCCTACCACTCGCTGCGTAAAATAATACTGTGGCAACAAGAGCAGGTCAGAGGCTAGGTATTCTGCAGAGAGTGTCTCACCTCCTGACTCCCCAAAGCCTTTCCACCATCTACAATGCACAAGTCAGGAGTGTGATGGAATACTCTCCACTTGCCTGGATGAGTGCAGCTCCAACAACACTTAAGAAGCTCGACACCATCCAGGACAAAGCAGCTCGCTTGATTGGCACCCCATCCACCACCTTAGACATTCACTCCCTCCACCACCGGTGCACTGTGGCTGCAGTGTGTACCATCTACAAGATGCACTGCAGCAACTCGCCAAGGCTTCTTCGGCAGCACCTCCCAAACCCGCCACCTCTTCCACCTAGAAGGACAAGGGCAGCAGGTGCATGGGAACACCACCACCTCCAAGTTCCCCTCCAAGTCATACATCATCCTGACTTAGAAATATATCACCGATCCTTCATCGTCGCTGGGTCAAAATCCTGGAACTCCCGACCTAATAACACTGTGGGAGCACCTTCACCACATGGACTGCAGCGGTTCAAGAAGGCGGCTCACCACCACCTTCTCAAGGGCAATTAGGGATGGGCAATAAATGCTGGCCTTGCCAGTGACGCCCACATTCCATAAACAAATAATAAAAAAAATTTAAAAAGTCAAATTCAAAGTTGGCCTTTTTCTCAAGAGGGCTGGAATAAAAGGGGTGGAAGTTATGTTGCAGTTGTACAGAGCTCTGGCCAGACCCCATCTGGAGCACTGCACTCAGTTCTGGACACCGCACCTAAAGAAATATATTGGTCTTGGAGCGGCTGCAACGCAGATTCAACAGAATGATACCAGGGCTAAAAGGGTTAAATTACGAGGACAGGTTGCATAGACTAGTATAGAAGACTGAGGGGTCATCTGATCGCGGTGTTTAAGATGATTAAAGGATTTTTGATAGGGTAGTAGTAGTACCTCCCTTGCTGAGATCTTGGTCACTAGTAATATATAATACAGTCGACAAATGCACCAATGCTTTTGCAACACTTAGAGCTGGTTCCCAGCTGACAGAGAGAGTTGCTTTATGGGGCCCCGGGGAACGAACGTAGCAAAAAAGTTTTGTAAGGGGGTGGAGGCTGGTGTTACGTGCGGTGGTGGGGGGACGGTTGCGGGGGGGGGGGGAGGGAGGGGCCAGTGACCATGACAGGCAAAAGCAGCTGTAGGTGGAGGCCGTTTGAGTGAGGGCAGGGGAATCAAGAGACTCAGGAGCAGGAAGAGGCACCAGCGGCGGCCGCCCGGTGACCGGCCTGATTTGCGTAGGCCTCAGGTGGGCGTTGCCATGGAGATCAGCACTGAGTTCCACCTACCGTAGAGATGGTCAATTGGAGGCAAGTATAATAAATAGGTAAGTTTAAGAATGACAGACAAGGCGTGACAGAAATAGTGTGACAGAAATAGTGTGACGGAAATCGTGTGACGGAAATAGAGTGACGGAAAGTGCGGCATAAGTTCCCCATTAATGATATTAAAATCGCTCAGCCAGCATGAAATTGAAAATGATGTAAGGGTTGTAGGAGACTCAGTGTTCATTCAACCCTGTTATTGCGGAGCAGCGATCAAATAAAAGACCGATAAAATGCTGCACTAAACATTCGGCTGCAGTTCAGCGGGAGTAATGCTCAAAGATTTATGGTCAGACATTGGCTGCAGTGTCCAGTCTGATCCCCGAGGCACAAGGCAGATAGTCAAGACCTGGAGGTGATGCAGAGTATAGGCGCAAGGCTGATTCCTAGGCGGAAACCAGTCCAGGGGAAGGTGTGCAGCCAGTTAAAATGGAGTTGGGTACCAATCCTTTCCCGCCTCCCGATCTCACCACCTGCAATTTTAAATTTCGGCAGCGAGGACACCCGACCCAAGCCGACGGGGTCCTCTTTGGCATTCCGATGACGTAATCGGGGCCTGTTCCGCTCTTTTAACTGGAGGCCTGAGCGTGGGGAGCAGTGGAAGTGTCCTCGCCACGCTAAACCTGCTTGAAGTTGGATCGAGGGTCAGAATAGGCCCAGAGAGGTTTTTTTTTTAATGCTAGGTTTTATTGTGGACTAGGAGGAGCACAAGAACTCTACCTGTCCCCACAAGGTAACCGTGAGGGATTATGGAGTGCCCTCCTCAAATTCGGCTGCCCTCAAAAGTTTGTCACTATCCTCCACCTGCTTCATGACGACATGCATGCCGTGATCCTGACCAACGGTTCCACCACAGACCCAATTCACGTACGAACCGGGGTCAAGCAAGGCTGTGTCATCGCACCAACGCTCTTCTCAATCTTCCTTGCTGCAATGCTCCATCTCACCCTCAGTAAGCTCACCACTGGAGTGGAGCTAATTTACAGAACAAACGGGAAACTGTTCAACCTCTGTCGCCTCCAGTCCAGATCCAAGGTCGTTCCATCCTCTGTCATCGAATTACAGTATGCAGACGATGCTTGCGTCTGTGCTCACTCGGAGGTCGAACTCCAAACCATCGTAAACACCTTCACCGAAGCATACAAGAGCATGGGCCTTACACTAAACATCCGTAAGACAAAGGCCCTCTACCAGCCTGCCCCCGCCACACAGTACTGCCCTCCAATTATCAAAATCCACGACAAGGCCTTGGACAACGTGGACCACTTTCCATACCTTGGGAGCCTACTGTCAACAAGGGCAGACGTCGACGACGAAGTCCAACACCGCCTTCAGTGTGCCAGTGTAGCCTTCGGTCGCCTGAGGAAGAGAGTGTTTGAAGACCAGGACCACAAACCCAGCACTAAGCTCATGGTCTACAAGGCAGCAGTGATACTTGCCCTGCTGTATGCCTCAGAGACATGGCCCATGTACAGCAGGCACCTCAAAGCACTGGAGAGGTACCACCAACGCTGCCTCCGCAAGATCCTGCCAATCCATTGGCAGGATAGGCGCACCAACGTCAGTGTTCTTGCTCAGGCCAACATCCCCAGCATCGAAGCTCTGACCACGCTCAATCAGCTCCGATGGACGGGTCACATTGTCCGCATGCCTGATACAAGACTCCCAAAACAAGCGCTCTACTCGGAGCTCCGGCACGGCAAGAGAGCCCCAGGTGGGCAGAGGAAACGCTTCAAGGACACCCTCAAAGCCTCCTTGAAAAAGTGTAACATCCCCACCGACACCTGGGAATCCCTGGCCCAAGACCGCACAAAGTGGAGGAGAAGCATCCGGGAAGGCGCCGAACACCTCGAGTCTCTTCGCTGGGAGCAAGCGGAAGCCAAGCGCAGGCAGCGCAAGGAGCACATGTCAACCCAAGCACCCCACCCACCCGCCCCTTCAACCACCGTCTGCCCCACCTGTGACAGAGACTGTAGATCCCGCATTGGACTCATCAGTCACCTGAGAACTCATTTTTAATGTAGAAGCAAGTCATCCTCGGTTCCGAGGGACTGCCTAAGAAGAAGAAGAACATTAGGCCTCATTGCCTCGGGATCCCACCCCACCCTCTCCCGATCGCGATCGCTGCACCCCCCGCCCCCCCCCCCCGTCAAACCACACCCCAATCACCAATTACCTGACTGCCGGGGACCTTTTCCCGCAGGTCCCCAATTTTTGCCGCTTGTCCGCTGGCCAGGCAGTGATTTCTGCCATGTTCAGGCGGGAGTCGGGGCCTGGGTATGGAAATGAAACCAAGGAGCTAAAATCCCTGGGGACCTCACCGTGAGCGCTTGTTGCCCTGCCAGCCCTCTCTCGCACAGCAGGAGCCCTAACCCACGATGAAATAGGGGCCTTAGTGTCAGAGGGCCCGAGTTATGAGCAAAGGCCAGAGAAAATTGGTCGATTGAACATTTGAAAGGAAGCCACTGAGAGATGATCGCAGAGAGGTTGACAAGGCAACAAACAGAATCGAAGAGGTAAAGCTCGAGAACTTCCGATGAAGCTGTGACAGTAGGATGAGGGGTGGGGGCGGGGGGGGGAGCTAGGTTCAAACAAATGAAAGTCAAAGCTAGACTGATCAGGAAGTTCTCCTGCACTCAAAAGCCGCAGCTGACACTTAGGGAAGCGCAACAGATGCCAGCCTTGCCAGCGACGCCCACATCCCGAGAATGAATAGAAAGAAACCAGATGTCTGGGAATGCATTACAACAACTTACATTTATACAGTGCCTTTAACGTAGCAAAACGTCCCAAGGTCCTTCACAGGAGCGATCATCAGATAAAAATTTGACACCGAGCCACATAAGGAAATATTAGGGCAGATGACCAAAAGCTTGGGCAAAGGGGCAGGCTTTCAGGAGCGTCTTAAAGGAGGAGAGAGCGGCAGAGAGACAGAGAGTTTTAAGGTGGGAATTCCAGAGCTTAGGGCCGAGACAGCTGAAGGCACGGCCGCCAATGGTGGTGCAATTAAAATCGGGGCTGCACAAGAGGCCAGAATTGGAGGAGCGCGGACATCTTGAAGGTTTGTAAGGCTGGAGGAGGTTACAAAGATAGGGAGGTGTGAGGATTTGAAAGCGAGGAGGAGAATTTTAAATTCGAGGCGTTGCCGGACTAGAAGCCAATGTAGGTCAGCGAGCACAGGGGTGATGGGTGAACGGGACTTGGTGCGAGTTAGGACACGGGCAGCAGAGTTTTGGATGAGCTCGAGCTCATGGAGGATAGAAGATGGGCCTTGGAACAGTCAGGTCTGGAGGTAACAAAGGCATGGATGAGGGCTTCAGTAGCAGATGAGCTGAGGCAGGGGCGGAGTCGAGCGGTGTTACGGAGGTGGAAATAGGTGGAAACAGGCTGAAAGCTGATCAAAGAATCCTCCAATGTGCAGTACCATGCATAAATGTATTTGATTTTTTCAAACTGAGGATCACCCTTTGTAGCTTTACCCTCACTTAAAAGACAAATTGAGATCAAGTGCATTCAATAGATTCACACGGGAGAGAAAACTGACCAGACATGATCCCCTCTCTCACTGGTGCTAAATCCCAGCTCAGTCCGAATGTCACGCTGGGCTGCACCAGTCACAGATGGCATCCCCGGGGCTTGAAGTGTCCGGCCTAGATGATGCCTTCGCTTGTCTTTAGTTGGTGTTTTATTTTCTGCGCATAAAGCAAGTTTCCATCCCCCCAAAAGGTGCCTGTTCTGCTGCTTGAAATGATGTTTATTCAAGCTTGAGCTGACTACATTAGATATAGTTTAGATTTTCTGGCCTAGTTGTCTGCTCATCCATACACACGACATCTGTACAATGGAGTCTCAGTGGCTCACAGTTTTAGAGAATTCACTTCTGCATTTAACTGCTTGCAATCTCATGGCGCTGCATTTAATAAAAGTTTAAGCGCCGGCGTTGTGGAAGTAACACCTACAAACCGTGCACCTATTTCCACAGTTACGGTGGGTTTTTTTTTCTATGTATACATGTCACGCTGTGCAATTGCAAAGAATCTGGCCAACAAGCGGCTGTGGCGCGAGTTTAGGGAGAGGCATCATAGGAAGGTGCTGAGAGGAGATATTGGGGCTGCCTGTCGGCTGGGACGGTTGTGAAGGAATAAGCCGTATTTCAGAAAAATACACCATCATATGAATAGAATTCTGATTTTATTAATATATGATATACTGGGTTTTAAAGTCTGGAAAGCCTTGGAGACACAAGCTGTGTCAATACAGGCTTCTGAGATAAGATGAAGTGTTAACACACAAGCTTTTGAAATGGGAATTGGTTAAAAACACTAAAACAATGGCCCTATTGAAATAGCAGTTTGGCGTTTCCAGAATGTCTGGAGTTTGGGAGAAACACATGGAATGACCCAAGCAAAGTGTTAAAAACTAACACTTCGAACAGGAACACAGAATATTAAGAAACCACGTGCCTTTGTAAAAGTAACATCAAATGAAACAGGAAACACGATATAATAAAACCAACTAAGATGGCTAGGAAAACAAACACCCTAGTTAAAGTGTCTTTAATTTACATGTTGTAAATACGATACCAACAGAACACTTTGAAGATAATACCTAAATAGATACACCAAGCAATTACACTGTGTTTGTGTTGAACTTGGAACACATAGGGGTCGATTTTCATTGACCCGTGGAGTCAGGATTGGAGGCGTGTGGGGGGTTAAAGTCCCAAAATTGGGGGTCCCGACACCATCCCGCCCCCAACTCGACTCCATGTAAGTTTCAAAGGAGGAGGGTACCCGCCCCGCACTGGGATCCGCCTACCCGAGGCGGGAAGGGATTAGTGCCAATTAACTGCCTGTTAACAGGTAGTTAACAGGCAGTTTTTAGCCTAATCCCTATTTTTAAAGCTTGAAGTGTGGGATTCCCGACAGCTCCAAACCACGCCAAGTTAGAGGAGTCGGGCCGTCGGGTTGAAGGACTTGGAGTGGTCGAGATGTCAGTGTTCAGGTGAGTGATGGGTGCATGAGTGCAAATGTAAGTGTGTTTGGTGCGTCTAAAGTGTGTAAAGAAGTTTAAATTACCTGTACTTATGTTTACAGCCTTCCTTCCTCTAGGTTTTGGGAGTCCATCATCTAACCGGCACAGAAAGCAGAATGGCTGCGAACTGTCAAAAGTGACAGCCTGCAGCTTTCTGTGCCGGTGAGATTTCTAATTGAGTCTGTGTAGAAGGACTCAGGTTAGAAGTAAGACTGTCAGTGTTTGACAGCTTCAAACAGCTGTGAAACACTGACATTTCATCTGTCAAAACGTCTTGACAGATGAAATTTCAGTCTGTGACATCAGCTGTTGCCGGGTGGCCCTTAATTGGCCCGCTGAGCCCACTGGGCGGGCTCAACAAGGTCAATCAAGTTAAAATCGCGTGGATTGGCCGCATCTCGATAGAGGCGGGACTACAACCCCGAAAGTTGTAGTCCCGCCTCCTTCCCGACTTCTGAATGAAAATCACCCCCCATAGGATTTACAACGTCTGCTAATAACCAGTTAAGCCAATATTAAGAATTGAATGGAAGCCCTTCGATAAGAATGACATCAAATAAATACTAAAGATATTGTTTTTATGATAAGTTTTGAAACACCTAAACAACAGACAGAAGTCTGCAAGCTAACAGTTGAATTGGCAGTAAGAATAGTAAAAAGTCAACAGAGAGATGACTAGAGATAATTAGCTTACATCAGCAGAAAACTTCAAAGGATAAACCACTAAAAAAAGGTATAAAAAATAGAGCTTTTCAGAATGGAAAGTCAGAAGTCGCTGGGAAGGAGCAAGCGATTCTTGGCTTCAGAACCACTTTGTAAGCCTACAACTCTGAGTCTCGGGTAATCAAGTTATTATATTTTGGTGGATATCCTGGATTAGAATAATAAGAAATGAAAAATGTGCAAAGTTAAGATTTGAGAATAAGAATCTCTGAGGATAAGCTATTTGTTTTTGAACTGTTAAAGTTGCGATTGACTCACAAGCTGTTAACTGAATGTCGGCTCTTAAATAAATCTATATATTGTTAGAATTGTCTCAAGTAGTATTTCTGTATCAAACTCGCGAACTCAATTTCTGTGCACTCTTTTGTAAGGAGTTGCAGAATTCTGGAGGGTATTCCAGACCCTCATAATATCCGTAAAGTTACAGTCTAGTTAAACTTATTAAAAGTGCTATCCGGAGGGCGGTAACATCTTCACGTCATTCCTTTCCTTTAGGGAGAGATGGTCTGAACCTTTAGACCCAATTAAGCATCTTATAGAATTTGGCTATCTTTGGCCTAGAAATTCAGTTGTTTGCGCCAGCCGCTAGCGCCTTAGGAAGAGGAGATGTGGGGCGCTAGGCGGCTAGCGGCCGGGCGCAGCGCGATCTGCGCCTCTCCCCAACTTCAGTAAAGATTTAGCGGCGGCGCAAAGCCTTTGCGCGCGCTCAGCTGCGCGCGCAGATCCTGACGTCATTTCATCGTTCGCCCTTTGTTCGCCCCAAACCGGAAATTCAGTGGCGCCGGCCTATTGTGCGCCTGGCGCCCCTAGCGACTGGTAGAGGGGAACGGTTCTCAGTTGCTGCGGGGAGCGGGGGGCACAAATTAAAGGGCACTCTTCCTGCAGTAGAAAAGGCAGCCATTTTGCAACACTCCTTCTTTGTGAGAGACGGATCTTTGCAGAGAGACAAAGGTAGAGAGCTTTCTGGTTTGGCTCAACACTCGCACAGGTACTTGTGGCTTCAGGCCACAGCTTTCCACTTGTCTTTAACTTCAGAGCCATATCATTGATTGGAAACATATAATGGGGGCTGCAATGGGTGCAAACGTTGGCCTTCTCCATTGCATTCAAAGGGCTCACAGACGCCGTGAGAGAGTGGCAGACATGGCCAGACAGAGAGGGGGAAACAGGCGTCGGCAAAGGAGGCCTTACCCACCCAGGGTATACCGCCAGCAGTTCTCATATCTGAACATGTCTGACGAGCAGTGTGTTCGGAGGCTGCGATTCCGAAGGGCGGCGGTCACTGAGATCTGCCACCTGCTTCGCGGAGATCTGCAGCCACATCTGAGGAGCAGGACGTCTCTGTCGGTGGCAGTGAAGGTGACGGTGTCTCTCAACTTCTATGCCACCGGCTCCTTCCAATCCGCTACTGGGGACATTTCCAACATCTCCCAGTTTGCCGTGCATTGCTGCATCCGCCAGGTGACCAATGCCCTTTTCAGAAGGAGACGTCAGTTCATCTCCTCCATGGCCCTTGTCAAGCAGCAACAGCGTGCAATGGGCTTTGCAGCATTAGCGGGCTTCCCCATGGTGCAGGGCGCCATTGACTGCACGCATGTGGCTTTGCGGGCACCTCTGGAGAATGCCGAGGATTACCGCAACCGGAAGGGCTACCATTCGCTCAACGTGCAGTTGGTGTGTGACCACAGGCAGCTCATCCTAGCTGTCAATGCCCGCTTTCCAGGCAGCAGCCACGATGCCTTCATCCTGCGCCAGACTTCTGTGGCAGACATGTTCCAGGCCCAGCCTTACCCACGAGGATGGCTTCTCGGGGACAAAGGCTATCCTTTGTGCACATGGCTGATGACCCCGCTCCGTGCGCCCAGCACCCCTGCTGAAGAGGGATACAATGACAGCCATCAAGCAACCAGGAACATCATTGAGCAAACAATCGGCGTCCTGAAGCAACGGTTCCGCTGTCTGGATCGTTCCGGAGGAGCCCTACAGTATTCGCCTGAGCGAGTCTCCCATTTCGTGGTCGTGTGCTGCATGCTGCACAACCTGGCTATCCGCAGACATTGGAGGACCACCAGAGGAGGAGGAGGAGGAGGACCAGCACAGGAGGGAGGCAGAAAGTGCAAGGGCCGCCCGTCGGCGGCTTATTGAACGTCGGTTCTAGGCCCCCTCTCAGGGAATGGCTTGTGCCAATGGCACAAGAAGAATGTAGCCGCTCCACAAGCCCTTAGCCGAGCAGGGCAACCAGGACTTCCAAAAGAAAGCATGGACAGTGCGATTTAAGAACATTTATTTCTTTGAAACCTCTGCCCTTCCCACATTACAAACTAATGGAGAGAAGCCCCCCCAAAAAACACAAATCGACCAGTCTCGGCCTTTCAAGAAACACAAATACACCAGTCTCGGCCTTTCAAAGAAACAAATCCACCCTCCCCCTTTAAGAGCTCACCAGCGCCAGAGTGTCTGCCGTCAATCAGCAGCTCGCCGCACCTGCGCTGCGCCTGCCCTCAGGGGTTTCGCCCTGGGCCGCCGGCTTAGCGCCTAATGATAGTCGTGCATCACCTGTTTTAGCGCAGCAGCAACCTCTTGGGGCGATGCCACTGAATATCGGCGAAGGTGGCGCGAAGTTGCGCCGGGCGCAAACTTTAGCGGCCGCCCGGCTGTAGCGCCCCAAACGTGGCTATACTGAATTTCTAGGCCTTTAACTTTAGTTGAAGGTGAACGTCTGGGGAATACGCCTGATCTAGGGTAGCCCGAAAAGGGCTAGGACTTGTAATTATCCCTTCACGGTAGCGCCTAAAAAAATGCCGGGGGTGGGATTTACCCTCTTGTACGCGTTGACGGGGTGACCGGTGCTATCATCCCAAGGCTCTCCTGCTGGGCGGCGAGAGTGCCCTATCGCCATTGTAGGACTCCAGTGGTCGGAGCGCATGTCGTACTTGCTCCGCTAAGTTTCAGCCGTCGGCCCAACCCAAGAGGAGACCAGATGTCATTTATTTTTGGGGGGCTCGGGAGGAGCAGGACTTCCTGTGGGCTCCTTCTACTGCAGCAGTGGGACATTTGCTTGCGCCTTTTCTATCAATACCAAATCCAAGGGCAGCTTTGTCCGATAGCCTGACTGGATTAAGATTGCCCAAGTTGCATTCCATATAGGACCCTTACAGCCAGCAGGCAAACAAGAGTTTCAGTCTGTGAACAAGAGCTTGCATTTATATAACGCTTTTAACATAGTAAAACATCCCAAGGTGCTTCATTGGAGCGTTATCAAAGAAAATTTGACAGTGAGCTGCATAAGGAGATATTAGGACAGGTGACCAACAACTTATAAGAACATAAGAAATAGGAGCAGGGTTAGGCCATTCGGCCCCTCGAGCCTGCTCCGCCATTCAATAAGATCATGGCTGATCTTCTACCTCATCTCCAATTTCCCGCACTATCCCCATATCCCTTGATCCCCTTAATATTCAAAAATCTATCGATCTCTGTCTTGAATATACTCAACAACTGAGGCTCCACAGCCCCCTGGGTAGAGAATTCCAAAGATTCACCACCCTCTGAGTGAAGAAATTTCTCCTCATCTCAGTCCTAAATGGCCGACCCCTTATTCTGAGATTGTGACCCCTGGTTCTAGACTCCCCAGACAGGGGAAACATCCTCCCTGCAACTACCCTGTCAAGCCCTGTAAGAATTTTGTATGTTTCAGTGAGATCACCTCGCATTCTTCGAAACGCTAGAGAATATAGGCCTAGTCTACTCAATCTCTCCTCATAGGACAATCCCCCCATCCCAGGAACCAGTCTGGTGAACCTTTGTTGCACTCCCTCTATGGCAAGCATATCCTTCCTTAGGTAAGGAGACCAAAACTGTACACAATACTCCAGGTGTGGCCTCACCAGGGCCCTATATAATTGCAGTAAGACGTCTTTACTCTTATACTCAAATCCTCTTGTAATAAAGGCCAACATACCATTTGCTTTCCTAATTACTTGCTGTACCTGCATATTAACTTGCAGTGATTCATACACAAGGGCACCCAGGTCCCTCTGAACACCAATATTTCCCAATCTCTCACCATTTAAAAATACTCTGCTTTTCTATTTTTCCTACCAAAGTGGATAACTTCACATTTCTCCACATTATATTCCATCTGCTATGTTCTTGCCCACTCGCTTAAACTGTCTATATTCCCTTGCAGCCTTCTTGCATCCTCCTCACAACTTACATTCCCACCCAACTTTGTATCATCAGCAAACTTGGATATATTAATTTGATCCCCTCATCCAAATCATTGATGTAGATTGTGAATAGTTGAGGCCCAAGCACTGATCCTTGTGGTACCCTACTATTTACAGCCTGCCAACCCGAAAATGACATTTATTCATAGTCTCTGTTTTCTGTCCATTAACCAATCCTTAATCCATGCTAGTATATAAAACCCAATCTCATGAGCCCTAATTTTGTTTAATAACCTCTTGTGTGGCACCTTATCGAATGCTTTCTGAAAATCCAAATACACTACATCCACTGGTTCCCCCTTATCTATCCTGCTAGTTACATCCTCAAAAAATGCTAACAGATTCGTCAAACACGATTTCCCTTTCATAACTCCGTGTTAACTCTGCCCAATCCTATTATTATTTTCTAAGTGCCCTGTTACCATGTCCTTAATAATAGATTCTAGCATTTTCCCTACTACTGATGTCAGGCTAACTGGTCTGTAGTTCCCCGTTTTCTCTCTCCCTCCTTTCTTAAATAGTGGGGTTACCTTCCAATCTGTTCCAGAATCAATCAAATTTTGGAAGCTGACAACCAATGCAGCCACTATCTCTATAGCCACCTCTTTCAATACCCTAGGATGTAGGCCATCAGGTCATGGGGATTTATTGGCTTTCAGTCCCATTAATTTCACCAGTACTATTTCCTTACTAATACTAATTTTTTTCAGTTCCTCATTCTCACTAGACCCTTGGTTCTCCACTATTTCCAGGATATTTTTTGCGTCTTCTTCTGTGAAGACATATGCCTTTGTTTAATTTCTCTGCCATTTTCTTATTTCCCATTATAATTTCTCTTGTCTCAGCCTGTAAGGGACCCACATTTACTTTTGCGAATCTTTTCCTTTTTACATACCAATAGAAGTTTTTATAGTCTGGTTTTATGTCTCTTGCTAGTTTACTCTCATTCTATTTTCTGTTTCTTTATCAATTTCTTGGTCCTCCATTACTGTGTTCTAAAATCCTCCCAATCCTCAGGCTTACTACTCTTTTTGGCAACATTACAAACCTCTTCCTTTAATCTAATACTATCTTTAATTTCTCTTGTTAGCCACAGGTGGACCATTTTTCCCGTGGTGTTTTTATTCCTTAAGGGAATGTATATTAATTGTTAATTATGAATTATTTCTTTAAATGTTTGCCATTGCTTTTCTCCTGTCATATCTTTTAATCTAGTTTCCCAACCTACCTTAGCCAAGACACCTCGTATACCTACGTAGCTTGCTTTGTTCAGATTTAGGACCCTAGTTTCGGACTTAGCTAAATCATATTATGATCACTGCTCCTCAGAGGCTCCTTCACTACAAGGTTATTAATTAATACCTTGGATGGCAGGAATGACGTATGAGGAGATTGGGTCGATTGGGCTTATACTCGCTGGAGTTTAGAAGAATGAGAGGGGAACTCATTGAAACTTATAAAATTCTAACAGGACTAGGCAGACTGGATGCAGGAAGGATGTTCCCGATGGTCGGGGAGTCCAGAACCAGAGGTCACAGTCTAAGGATAAGGGGTAAGCCATTTAGGACAGAAATGAGGAGGAATTTCTTCACCCAGAGAGTGGTGAACCTGTGGAATTCTCTACCACAGAAGGCAGTAGAGGCCAATTCATTAAATATATTCAAGAAAGAGTTGGATATATTTCTTAAGGCTAAAGGGATCAAGGGGTATGGGGAGAAAACAGGGACCGGGTACTGAATTTGGATGATCAGCCATGATCGCAATGAGTGGCGGAGCAGGCTCAAGGGGCCGAATGGCCTACTCCTGCTCCTATCTTCTATGTTTCTATGTAATCCTGTCTCGTTGCACAATACTAGATCTAAAATAGTCAATTCTCTAGTAGGTTCCTCGACATACTGATCTAGAAAACTATCTTGAATGCATTCCATGAATTCTTCCTCTGCACTATTATGGCAAATTTGGTTTGCCCAGTCTAAATGCACCTCTAATTTCCTGATTTATACTCTGCCCGACATTCAACTACTGTTAGGAGGCCTATAAACCACTCCCACTAGCTTGGTCAAAGAGGTCGGTTTTTAAGGAGCGTCTTAAAGCAGGAGAGAGAGGTGGAGAAGTTCAGGGGGGGAATTCCAGAGCTTAGGGCCGAGACGGCTGAAGGAACGGCCGGCCGCCAATGGTGGGTCGAAGAAAATCGGGGATGATCAAGAGGCGAGAATTGGAGGAACGCAAAGATCGCTGTGGGTTGTGGGGCTGGAGGAGATTACAAAGATAGGGAGGGGCGAGGCCATGGAGGGATTTGAAAAGAAGGATGAGAATTTTAAAATCAAGGCATTTCTGAACTAGGCCCAGAATCGAAAGGTGAAAGGGCGCCATGGTAACCCAGTATTCCAACAGCTCTTGGTAATCTATTGATACGGTTTAAAAGTTATATCTACTGCCTGCACAGTAGGGTATCTCATCTCAAAGTCTCCATAAGGCATAAAAAAAAATCATAATTGCCTCAAATATCCCAACATTTATTGGTATTGCTGTTTGGCTTAAATGCTCCATCGACTAAAAACAAAATAAGCGGGATCACTATCACTCCCTGTGGACTGATTCTATTCTTACTGTCGTGAAGAATTATACTTTCAGGGGCCGATTACAAGATACGGGCCTTCAGTGCCAGGACCAGGTGGGCTGCCTGGTCAGTCCTGGCCTCACCTTTCCCCCCCCCAAGTGAATTGACCTTGCCCCATTGTATGAGGTCACCTCATTATCATAATTTTAATGCAGCTCCCCGCACGTACCACACGACAAGCTGGGTGGGGGCAGTTGGTGGAGTGTTGGGCCACCGGTCAAGGATCCAGAATTTTGAGTGCAAGTTGCTATTCAAGCAGTGGCCGCACTTACTTATTTTCAGGAGTGGCACCGGGGGTGCAGAGGTAACAGAGGTGTAAGGAGGGCAAGGGGAAAAGCGTGGCAGGTACTTTAGTTATTGTATGAGGAGTCTTGGAACTTTAACGAGCTTTGCATCCAGGCTCGCAGCATCCTTTGCACATGGCAGCTGCCTGTGTTGTAGGCCTCAGGTTTCCACACCAGGTCTTCTCCTGCTCTCCCAAAGTGACCGATTTCTCCTTCTTTAACCCCATTTCATTGCCCATATATGGCCACAGCGGAGCAGGCTCGAGGGGCCGAATGGCCTACTCCTGCTCCTATCTTCTATGTTTCCACAATTCACTTAGCTTGTGACCCTTAGGTCATTGAATTTAACGTACCACACGACACGCTGGGTGGGGGCAGTTGGTGGAGTGTTGAGCCAGTCAAGGACCCAGAATTTTGAGTGCAAGTTGCTATTCAAGCAGTTCAGCTGCCTCGGCCCTAATCTCTGGAATTCCCTGCCTAAACCTCTCCGCCTCTCTACCTCTCTTTCCTCCTTTAAGACGCTCCTTAAAACCTACCTCTTTGACCAAGCTTTTGGTCACCTGCCCTAATATCGTCTTATCACAGAATCACAGAAACCCCACAGTGCAGATAGAGGCCATTTCGGCCCATCGAGCCTGCACCGACACATATCCCACCCGATCCCCGTAACCCCACGTATTTAATCCCCCTAACACTAAGGGTCAATTTATCATAGCCAATCAACCTAACCCGCACATCTTTGGACTGTGGCTTGGTGTCCAAATTTTGTTTGATAACGCTCCTGTGAAGCGCCTGGGGACATTTTACTACATTAAAGACGCTATATAAATGCAAGTTGTTGTTTATTGGACATTTGATGACCCTTAGGTCATTGAACAGAACACAAACAACTGTAGGGGGCCCTACCCTCATCAATATCCTGTTCCACTGTCCAAAGGCATCACCTTACAGACAGTGGTCAACTATCTTCCATTACTCATGTCTCAGACAGAATAACTTCCTGACAGTTAGTCAATTAAGAAACATTTGCATCCTGTATGTATTTTGCTCAAGGTGTTTGGATCCTGAGTCAAGGGTTTCAGAAAACCTAACTTGATGGACCCATATTTTATCTTACCCATAATTCTTGCATTAGCTGTTCTGCCTTGGTTTGGGTAAAAATAAAACTACAGTACAAAGCAAACAATATATTTTCTCCAACAGCCTACTGTGGTGTATGTAACCGTTCCACCTTTAAGAGAACTATTTTAAGAGTTGCACTACTTTATCTTGGCTGCTGTATACTGTAATACCGGTGGTGACCACACCGGTATATAAGTGCTGTGTAATGATTTATTGGGCAGTTCCGCCCTGACCTTCAACTAGTAAAGACCTGTTAAAATTTACTCTTGTGGTCTGTGTAGTAATTCTCACTATAACACACAGACTTAACAGTGGCGACGAGTATGATCTTACCCTGCGGCAGAGATACATCCAAGGCAGTTGACGGGCGTTGAGAGGAGGCATCCGCCCTCATCATCCTGCTGAGAAAAGACGCAGGTCTGAAGAGCAAAGGAAGAATCCTGACACGAAGTCTTCCATCAGCAACAGGCAGTGATCATCCCTTCTATCACGGTGGTGGGTAAGCCGATCAGCGACGAGCAGCAAGTCGGCCACGTTGGCTGTGAAGTAGGGGAGGGAAAAACGGAGGATATAAGGGCGGAGAACTCGACCACGGCCGGGGAAAAGAGCCGGACAGAAGTCGGGGCCAGAGGCGCTGAGACTGGGGCAGCGTAAGGCACGGGAGCCGCGGTGAATGCAAACGCAGCCGGTGTAAAAGACCGGGCTGCAAGCGGGCTGGGAGACGCAACAGCGTCGAGAGAGAGCTCGACCGCGACCGGTGAAAAAGGCTGGGCAGCTACCGAGGCCGCGAGGCGCAGCGACCGGGTCAGCGTAAGGCGCGGGAGAAAATTTTAAAAAAACCGCGGAGAACTCAGCCGCAGCCGGGGGGAAAGGACCGGACTGCAAGAGGGGCTGGGAGGCACGATTTGAAAACGGCTGGGGAGGGCGAACGCAGCAATACGGCAATCGCCATTACAGCCAGCGGGGGAGAAAGGCAAATGTGGGAAGCCGCCATTTTCGTAGGCGGGGGAAGAAGACAAGCGCGGGAAACCGCCATTTTGAAAAAAAAATAAAAGAAAAATGTCTTTTTGTTTCTCAAGAAGATTGCGAGGATGCCTAAGCGTGGTAACATCAACGATTTCGATCCCGATGTTGAAGATTGGGCCACGTATGTAGAACGCATAGAGATATATTGTAAGGCAAATAAAATATCAGATGAAGATAAAGCACTAACCTTACTAAACTCAATGGGTGCGAAGACATACGGGCTATTGAAGCATCTTCTATCACCAGCTAAACCGGCGGATCAGACTTTCGCTAAAATTGTTGCTGTCCTGAAAAATCATTTGAACCCCACACCGCTGATGTTAGCGGAACGATTTAAATTTTATGCGAGAACGCAACTGAAAGAGGAAAGCAACGCGGAGTATTTAATTGAACTGCGTAAGCTAGCAAAATACTGTCAGTTTGGGGAAAGTCTGACAGAGGCACTGAGAGACAGATTCGTGTGTGGATTGTCGAAAGAAGGAACACAAAAGCAGCTGCTTGAAGAGAATGATCTTACACTTGATAAGGCTGTCACTATTGCAGCATCACACGAAGCCGCAGCGAGAGGCACTGCGGAAATGCAGCTGAAGGCAGCGGTACTCAGCGTAGATCAAATGGCTTTGGGTACAACGAAATGTTATCGTTGTGGAAAGACAACACACGATCAGAACCAATGCTGGTTTAAAAACCAGGAATGTAGAAAATGTGGCAAGCTTGGTCACATAGCTAAAGTATGCCGGTCAGGAAAGAAGACCAGCAACAAAAAGTCACCGCAGGAAAAGTGCAGAAAGGTACATAAGATGGCTGAGAAGAGTTCGGATGAACAGAATTCGGATTCAGACTCCAACAGCAAGGAACTGGGTAGTCTGAGAATTCACAATGTGAGTAAGGAAGCTGACCTACAAACTATCTGGGTCACACTGCAGATAGCAGGAGTCCAAGTGAAGATGGAATTGGACACCGGATCGGCGTTGACGGTCATGAATAAGCAAGATTACAAAAGGTTATTCACACATATTCCGCTACGGGATACGGAGATAGTATTGTAGACATACACGGGGCAAAGAGTATACCCCATCGGAAAGATAAAAGTCAAGGTGGTACACAAGGGCAAAGAACACCAAGGAATGGACTTATATGTACTACCTGAGGGAGGTCCACCACTTCTGGGACGGGAGTGGATCAGGAAAATAAATATGGACTGGCACTCCCTAAAAGCAATGACGGTAGATTCTGGAAAAAAAAATGTCAAACCTGAACGATTGTCCAGAATATTGGATGAGGCTAAAGAGGTGTTCCAACAGGGACTGGGAACACTAAGAGGAATTAAGGCAAAAATCAAGATTGCAGAACATGCAAACCCAAAATTTTTCAAAGCCAGACCGGTACCTTATGCGATACGACCTGCTGTGGAAGCTGAGCTGGAAGGGCTAGAACGTTCAGGAGTACTGTCTAAGGTGGACTGGAGTGAGTGGGCCACGCCCATTGTTCCCGTCATGAAGCGTTCATCGAGTAACAAGCCAGGGGAACCGGGGAAGGTCCGCATCTGTGGAGACTTCAAGATCACAGTTAATCCGGTGCTTCACACGGTGCAATATCCGCTTCCGCGGATTGAAGATATCTTTGCTTCATTGTCTGGCGGGAAACACTTCACCAAGATAGACCTGGCGCAAGCGTACTTACAGATGGAAGTTGAGGAAGAGTCGCGCCAGTATCCCACAATCAACACGCACAGAGGCTTGTATCGATATAATAGACTGGTTTTTGGAGTGGCTTCGGCTCCAGCAATTTGGCAGAGGGCCATGGAGCAGGTATTACAGGGAATTCCAAACACTCAATGTTACTTGGACGATATCCTGATTACAGGAGATGACGATGAGGAACACCTTGCAAATTTGAAACTGGTGCTCACCAGATTGAAGGAATATGGACTTCGAGTTAATCGCCAGAAATGTGAGTTCTTTCAGAAACGGATCTCGTACTGTGGTCATGTCATTGACCAGGAGGGGCTGCACAAGTCACCTGACAAGATCGAAGCTGTTGTGAAGGCTCCCGCTCCGGAAAATGTATCCCAGTTGAGGTCGTTCCTAGGGTTGATTAACTATTACCATAAGTTTCTGCCAAATCTATCCACGGTGCTGCACCCGCTGAATGCTCTTTTGCAGAAAGAAGTACCATGAAAGTGCAGCGAGGACTGTAAGAAGGCCTTTCGCAAAAGCAAGGCATTGATCACCTCAAAGGAAGTGTTGGCTCATTTCAACCCAACGCTACCTTTTCGTTTAGCTTGTGATGCTTCTCCTTATGGTATTGGAGCAGTACTCTCACACAAGTTGCCAAATGGCTTGGAAAGGCCAGTCGCATTTGCATCCCGATCATTGACCTCCGCTGAGCGCAACTATGCTCAGATAGATAGGGAGGCTCTCAGCCTGGTGTGGGGAGTAAAGAAGTTTAATCATTACCTGCAGGGCCAGAAGTTTACACTGCTGACAGACCACCAGCCGTTGGTATCCATATTCAACCCTAAAAAGGGCGTTTCCATTATGACAGCGCAAAGGCTACAGAGGTGGTCCCTTTTCCTAGGGGCACACCAATATGACATAGAATACAAAGGATCAAAACAGCATGGGAATGCTGACGGTTTATCGCGCCTACCGTTGCCAACGGTAGAAGAGGCGCCTACAGTGGACCCAGTGGAGATGTTCCACTTGACCATAGTGGAATGTCTACCAGTAACAAATTCTACCATCGAAAAGGAAACGAGAAATGACCCGACTCTCTCACGAGTCTACGATTTAACGGTGAAGGGATGGCCAGCACATGGCGAACCACTGTTGCCAGCATTCTCGCAAAGAAGAGAGCAGCTGTCAGTGTGCCGAGGAACTTTGATGTGTGGATCCAGAGTGGTGATTCCACCCAAACTCCAGCATAAAGTGCTAAAGGAGCTTCACGAGGGGCATCTGGGTGGAGTGAAAATGAAGAACCTAGCCAGAGCGTTTGTGTGGTGGCCAGGTATCGATGGAGACATCGAAGAAATGACCAAGAGCTGTCTAGGATGCCAGAAGGTCCAAAACGCCCCACCACAAGCCCCTCTACATCCATGGGAGTGGCCCTCATCTCCATGGCAAAGGGTACATATCGACTTTGCTGGTCCATTTATGGACTCAATGTTCTTAATCGCAGTGGATGCACACTCCAAGTGGCCGGAGGTAATAAAGATGTCCTCCACCACCACGGAAAAAACCATCACAGTATTAAGGACCATATTTGCCAGGAATGGGCTGCCGGAACAGATCTGTTCTGATAATGGACCGCAATTTGTGTCCGAAGAATTCAGGAAGTTCTTAAAAAACAATGGGGTTAAGCACTACACGTCCGCCCCATACCATCCCGCCACCAATGGATTAGCTGAAAGGTTTGTCCAGACCTTCAAGAAGGCCATAAAGGCCATGGGTAATGAAGACATAAATCTACAACATAAGGTAGATAACTTCTTGTTGGCATACAGGAATGCAACACGTGGTTACAAACCAAACTCCCGCCATGATGTTTTTCAATAGAAGACTAAGATGCCGGCTGGATTTGATCAAGCCAAACATCAGAAGGGACGTAGAGAACCGGCAATTTCAAGGCATGAATGAAAGGCCAACTAGAACCTTCCAGATAGGTCAACAAGTTTTGGCCCGGGACTACCGTACCGAGAAATGGCAGCCTGGAACTATTTGCACACGACTAGGACCGCTGATGTATACCGTGGACATTGGTGAAAGCATAATAAGGCGCCATGTTGACCAGATCATAGAGTCATCCGAAAAGGGACAACCTACTCCACAACTCTATACGCCTAATGATGAAGCAGAGATACCCATAGTATTTACCTCCGATCCGGTGATACTGGAATCAGATGAACCCGACACTGGCATTCAAGCCGAATCGACCTTGCCAAAAGAACCTACTACACCACCGAAAACCACTACACCACCGAGGCGTTATCCGGACCGAGTCAGGAAGCCTCCAGAGAGACTGAATCTGTGAACTGTTTTTACATGAAGTTGTGTATATATGTTATTATGTTATGTTAATGGGAATATATACTGTTAAGCTAAAAAGGGAGGATTGTGGTGTATGTAACCGTTCCACCTTTAAGAGAACTATTTTAAGAGTTGCACTACTTTATCTTGGCTGCTGTATACTGTAATACCGGTGGTGACCACACCGGTATATAAGTGCTGTGTAATGATTTATTGGGCAGTTCCGCCCTGACCTTCAACTAGTAAAGACCTGTTAAAATTTACTCTTGTGGTCTGTGTAGTAATTCTCACTATAACACACAGACTTAACACCTACCATCGCATTATCAACCCCTCAGTATTCCACGTGATCTTCAGCAGTCAACACCATAACCAGGGGAAAAGGATGATACCAGATATAACTGCCAGGTTACACCCATCAGGAAAGGATGAACTGGCTGGGTCTCTTCTCTCTTGAAACGAGAAGGCTGAGGGATGACCTAATAGAGGTCTTTAAAATTATGACAGGTTTTGATAGAATAGACACGGAGAGAGCGTTTCCACTTGTGGGGAAGAGCATAACTAGAGGCCATCAATATAAGATAGTCACCAAGAAATCAATTAGGGAATTCAGAAGGAACTTCTTTACCTAGAGTGTGGTGAGAATGTGGAACTCGCTACCACAGGGAGTGGTTGAAGCAAATAGTATAGATGCATTTAAGGGGAAGCTAGATAAATATATGAGGGAGTAGGGAATAGAGGGTTAAGCTGATAAGAGTTACGAACATACGAATTAGGAGCAGGAGTAGACCATCGGTCCTTCGAGCCTGCTCCGCCATTCAATAAGATCATGGCTGATCCGATTACTCCACATTCCCGCCTACCCCCGATAACCTTTCACCCCCTTGCTTACCAAGAATCTACCTACCTCTGCCTTAAAAATATTCAAAGACTCTGCTTCCACCGCCTTCTGAGGAAGAGAGTTCCAAAGACTCACGACCCTCTGTGAGAAAAAATTTATCCTCACCTCTGTCTGAAATGGGCGGCCCCTTATGACCCCTAGTTCTAGATTCTCCCACAAGAGGAAACATCCTCTCCACATCCACCCTGTCCAGACCCCTCAGGATCTTAGGTGTTTCAATCAAGTCACCTCTTACTCTGCTAAAGTTAGATGAGGAAGAATGGGAGGAGGTTCGAGTGGAGCATCAACGGCTGCAGAGACCGATTGGGCCCAATGGCCAGTTTCTGTGCTGTATATTCTATGTAATTCAATTGTTAGCCCCATGGAGGCAGCGCTGCCCCCAAGTGGCGGCACGGGCAAGGCGGGGGTTCCGGTCGCATCGCCGGCACAGTCTGCTGACGGGGAGACCGCACTCTTTGCCACGAACTGAAGCAGTGGGAGAGAAGGTCTGAACCGTAACATAGACATTAAAACAGATCGTCAGTTCAGCAACAGAGTTAATTACGAAATTAATCAGATCCAGTCAGACGTTCAAAGCAGAAATAGGAAAAGCAGCATGGGGTTGAAGTGATGGTACATCAGAGAGTTATTGAAGTAGTCAGGATTAACGCAGGCTGAGGATATCAGAAAGCTCATCTGTTAAGTATCAGCTAATAGTGATCTAAGCCATTTGAATGTAAAACATATTTTGACATCACCCTTCATTTTAATATTCTGCGAAAAGAACAAACATATTTGCGGCATAATGGAAATTTCTAACTGGTGCAGGAGAACACATTGACTGCTTTGAAGTTGCAATCAAAGCTAAGTGCATGTTAAATATAAAAAATACTTAGAGATGATTTCTAACTTAGGCATCTCAGATGATCTG
This sequence comes from Somniosus microcephalus, assembly GCF_052327205.1. Lineage (NCBI taxonomy): Eukaryota > Metazoa > Chordata > Chondrichthyes > Squaliformes > Somniosidae > Somniosus > Somniosus microcephalus. The sequence continues at coordinate 120,916,326 of NC_141000.1, read as the reverse complement.
TGGACGCCCCCACCTGCTCCCACCTCGCGGCCCCACACGGGGTGGTGTATCACATGGAGTGGGGTATCACAGGGATTGGTGTATCATGGGGAGTGGGGTATCACAGGGATTGGTGTATCATGGGGAGTGGTGTATCACAGGGAGTGGTGTATCACACGGAGTGGTGTATCACGGGGAGTGGTGTATCACATGGAGTGGTGTATCACAGGGAGTGGTGTATCACAGGGAGTGGTGTATCACATGGAGTGGTGCATCACGGGGAGTGGTGTATCACGGGGAGTGGTGTATCACATGGAGTGGTGTATCACAGGGAGTGGTGTATCACAGGGAGTGGTGTATCACATGGAGTGGTGTATCACAGGGAGTGGTGTATCACACGGAGTGGTGTATCACGGGGAGTGGTGTATCACGGGGAGTGGTGTATCACGGGGAGTGGTGTATCACAGGGAGTGGTGTGTCACAGGGAGTGGTGTGTCACAGGGAGTGGTGTATCACAGGGAGTGGTGTATCACATGGAGTGGTGTATCACAGGGAGTGGGCTATCACAGGGAGTGGTGTATCACAGGGAGTGGTGTATCACAGGGAGTGGTGTATCACACGGAGTGGTGTATCACAGGGAGTGGTGTATCACATGGAGTGGTGTATCACGGGAGTGGTGTATCACAGGGAGTGGTGTATCACAGGGAGTGGGCTATCACAGGGAGTGGTATATCACAGGGAGTGGTGTATCACAGGGAGTGGTGTGTCACAGGGAGTGGTGTGTCACAGGGAGTGGTGCATCAGAGGGAGTGGGGTATCACAGGGAGAGGTGTATCACAGGGAGTGGTGTATCACATGGAGTGGGGTATCACAGGGAGTGGTGTATCACATGGAGTGGGGTATCACAGGGAGTGGTGTATCACATGGAGTGGTGTATCACAGGGAGTGGTGTGTCACAGGGAGTGGTGTGTCACAGGGAGTGGTGTATCACAGGGAGTGGTGTGTCACAGGGAGTGGGGTGTCACAGGGAGTGGGGTACCACAGGGAGTGGTGTATCACAGGGAGTGGTGTTTCACAGGGAGTGGTGTGTCACAGGGAGTGGTGTATCCCAGGGAGTGGTGTATCACAGGGAGTGGTGTGTCACAGGGAGTGGTGTGTCACAGGGAGTGGGGTATCACGGGGAGTGGTGTATCACAGGGAGTGGGGTATCACAGGGAGTGGTGTGTCACAGGGAGAGGTGTGTCACAGGGAGTGGTGTATCACAGGGAGTGGTGTATCAGAGGGAGTGGTGTGTCACAGGAAGTGGTGTATCACAGGGAGTGGTGTATCACACGGAGTGGTGTATCACAGGGTGTGGTGTATTACATGGAGTGGTGTATCACAGGGAGTGGTGTATCACAGGAGTGGTGTATCACATGGAGTGGTGTGTCACAGGGAGTGGTGTATCACAGGGAGTGGGCTATCACAGGGAGTGGTGTATCACAGGGAGTGGTGTATCACATGGAGTGGGGTATCCCAGGGAGTGGGGTATCACAGGGAGTGGTGTGTCACAGGGAGTGGTGTATCACAGGGATTGGTGTGTCACAGGGAGTGGTGTATCACAGGGAGTGGGGTATCACAGGGAATGGTGTATCACATGGAGTGGGGTATCCCAGGGAGTGGGGTATCACAGGGAGTGGTGTATCACAGGGAGTGGTGTATCACAGGGAGTGGTGTATCACATGGAGTGGTGTATCACGGGGAGTGGTGTATCACAGGGAGTGGTGTATCACAGGGAGTGGTATATCACAGGGAGTGGGGTATCACAGGGAGTGGTGTAACACAGGGAGTGGTGTATCACAGGGGTGGTGTATCACATGGAGTGGGGTATCACAGGGAGTGGTGTGTCACAGGGAGTGGTGTATCAGAGGGAGTGGGGTATCACAGGGAGTGGTGTATCACATGGAGTGGTATATCACAGGGAGTGGGGTATCACAGGGAGTGGGGTATCACAGGGAGTGGTGTATCACATGGAGTGGGGTATCACAGGGAGTGGTGTATCACATGGAGTGGTGTATCACAGGGAGTGGTGTATCACAGGGAGTGGTGTATCACAGAGATGGTGTGTCACAGGGAGTGGTGTATCACTGGGAGTGGTGTGTCACTGGGAGTGGTGTGTCACAGGGAGTGGGGTATCACAGGGAGTGGTGTGTCACAGGGAGTGGTGTTTCACAGGGAGTGGTGTATCACAGGGAGTGGTGTATCACAGGGAGTGGTGTGTCACAGGGAGTGGTGTATCACAGGGAGTGGTGTATCACAGGGAGTGGTGTGTCACAGGGAGTGGTGTTTCACAGGGAGTGGTGTATCACACGGAGTGGTGTATCACAGGGAGTGGTGTATCACAGGGAGTGGGCTATCACAGGGAGTGGTGTATCACATGTAGTGGGGTATCACAGGGAGTGGGGTATCACGGGGATTGGTTTATCACAGGGAGTGGGGTATCACATGGAGTGGCATATCACAGGGAGGGGTGTATCACATGGAGTGGTGTATCACAGGGAGGGGTGTATCACATGGAGTGGTGTGTCACAGGGAGTGGGGTATCACATGGAGTGGTGTGTCACACGGAGTGGTGTATCACAGGGATTGGTTTATCACGGGGAGTTGTGTATCATGGGGAGTGGGGTATCACAGGGAGTTGTGTATCACAGGGAGTGGTGTATCACATGTAGTGGGGTATCACAGGGAGTGGGGTATCACATGGCGTGGCATATCACAGGGAGGGGTGTATCACAGGGAGTGGTGTATCACATGGAGTGGTGTATCACAGGGAGGGGTGTATCACATGGAGTGGTGTGTCACAGGGAGTGGGGTATCACATGGAGTGGTGTGTCACACGGAGTGGTGTATCACAGGGATTGGTTTATCACGGGGAGTTGTGTATCATGGGGAGTGGGGTATCACAGGGAGTTGTGTATCACAGGGAGTGGTGTATCACATGGAGTGGGGTATCACATGGAGTCGTGTATCACAGGGATTGGTGGATCACACGGAGTGGTGCATCACAGCGAGTTCGACCTCCAAGTGTGCGCAGTTGCAAGCATCGTCTGCATACTGTAATTCGGCGATAGAGGATGGGGCGACCTTGGAGCTGGACTGGAGGCGACGGAGGTTGAACAGTTTCCCGTCTGTTCTGTAAATTAGCACGAATCCAGTGGGGAGCATAGTGAGGGTGAGATGGAGCATTGAAGCAAGGAAGATCAAGAAGAGTGTTGAAGCGATGACACAGCCTTGCTTGACCCTGGTCCATACATGAATTTGGTCTCTGGTGGAACCATTGGTCAGGATCACGGCTTGCATGTCGTCGTGAAGCAGGCGGAAGCTGGTGACAAACTTTTGAGGGCAGCCAAATTTGAGGAGGACACTCCATAATCCCTCACGGTTGGCAGTGTCGAAGGCCTTTGTGAGATCAAAGAAGGCCATGTACAGCGGTTGGTGCTGTTCCCTGCATTTCTCTTGTAATTGACGCGCGGTGAAGATCATGTCCATTGTGCCCCTTAGTGGGCGGAATCCGCATTGCAACTCTGGGGGAGCTCTTCGGCCACTGGGAGAAGGCGATTGAGGAGGATTCTTGCGATGACTTTCCCTGTGGCAGACAGCAGGGAAACTCCTCTGTAATTACCGCAATCGGACTTGTCACCTTTCTTGAAGATGGTCACAATTACGGTGCCTCTGAGATCCCCTGGCATGCTCTCCTCCTTCCAGATAAGAGAAATTAGTTCATGAATTCTCGCCAGTAGTGCTTCTCCGCCATGCTTTAGTGCCTCGACGGGTATTCCATCTGCTCCTGAGGCCTTGTTGTTCTTCAGTTGGCGGATGGCCTTTTCAACCTCATGCCGGGCTGGGGTTGTGCTGAGGTGGTGGCGGGTAGCATGCTGTGGGATGGAGTTGAGGACACTCGCGTCGAGAGTCTCGGTTAAGGAGATCTTCGAAGTGCTCCTTCCAGCGGGCACTGACTGCCTCTCTGTCCTTGATGAGTACCTCTCTGTTCTTGGCCCGCAGTGGGGCAGGAACTTGGGTGCTTGGGCCGTAGATGGTCTTGACTGCGCTAAAGAATCCACGCATGTCATGGTTGTCAGCTAGCTGATGGATCTCCTGCGCTTTCTCCACCCACCATCTGTTCTTTAGGTCGTGAGTTTTTTGTTGGACCTCGGCCTTCAGGCATCTGTAGAGCTGCTTTCTTGCTCTCGAGTTCTGTTGCTGTTTCCAGATCAGGAATGCCTTGCGCTTGCGACTTATTGGCTCCTGGATCTCCTGGCCGTTCTCATCGAACCAGTCTTGGTGTTTCCTGGTCGAGTGACCGAGCGTTTCTTCACAGGTGCTGATTATGGAGGCCTTGAATGTAGACCAGGTGCTGTGGACACTCTCGGCTCAAATTTCCCAGGGCCGTGGAGGCGGGAATGGAGGCGTGTGGGGTGTTAAAATTGCAGAATCGGAAGTACCCCCGAGCCACAAACGAGAACAACATGTAAAAAAAAGCTCACAAGGGCATAAGTCAATCATATTGTAGTGCCAGAATAACATTCTGCAAACTGACCCTCTTATATTGGTGGCCAGGCATGCTTAAAGCCTGTAAAACAAACGTGGCAAATTGTGAGCCATGCTATTCGACCAATAAGTCATCACTAAATTAAGCCACCACCATTGGCTCCTGTGAAAGCTGATGAGCAAATGGGAAAATTCTTTATTGACTTTATTTGACCACTTCCCCCATTTTTGGGATATAGATATGTTCTCTTTTGTGTGGATGGATGCACTTCCTTCTGCTGGCTGGTCCCCACAAACTGTTTTGGAAAGCGCACTCGCCAGGGCTATTTCTGATATAATTACTGTAGCTGGTGCACCCAAAATCTTACACTCCGATAAAGGCTGAGCCTTTGTCTCTAAGGTCTTCAAAGACTATAGTAAACAAAGGGGAATTGGGTTAGAGCACAGCACGCCACGTCATCCGCAATCAGCGGGGCTGGTGGAATGTAAAAAAAAAATCGGGAAGTAATAAAGTTATTGGTCAAACTGTTGAGAATCAGGGAAATAAGTGGACCACCAGCATTCCGGAAGTACAGCTATCACTCAATCATGTGCCCACATCTGCATCAGGGACAGTGTCCCCTAAGAAACTCCATATTATCTGATGTATGGGGTTGAGATGCATACACTGCTTACCCATAGTTCTTTTATTGCCTCTACACACTCTGAGTCCTTGACCCGACAGCGACAGTTAGAATTAAACAAAAAAGTAAGAAAGGAGATTCACCAAATTGATCAGAGGATAAGGGAAGCAAATAGGCAGAAAAAAATTGACAAATAAAGTATGGCAACCCATAGTAAGAGAATGGGTACAGGAAAAGAATTTCGAGCAGAAACCTGGTTTAAGACTGAAGTGGAAAAATCCTGTTCAGATACAGTCTGTTATTAACGAAAGAACAGTTCAAATACATATTAACCAGCCGAATGGCAAGTCTATTTTTAAAAATGTCTCCATAGGCAATATCAAAAGATGTCCTGAAGGATACCGAAAAGGAGGAACAATACAAGGTGTAGTCGTACACTTGTCGTTAAAGACCCAGCTTGGAGTACGACACAGGAAATGGATGTGATCGAAATACTGACGAAGGGAAGTCAGAAGGAAATCAGAAGGTGTCACCGACACTTCTAGACATTGCTTGGCAACGCAACAGGAAATGGATTTGCGAAAAGCAACAACCAAAACAAGGAAAGATCAATGAGTTACTTCAGCGAAGGAGAAAGACACAACGGATAAAGAAGGAATCAACTGAGTGCATGGCAAGGCCTTTACCACAACATGCATTGGTACACACACCGGATCAAAGGAACAGCGTGTCAAGCTTCAACTAGTTTCAACTGACATCTCCTTGACTCGTATGAATAACTCATCTATACGGAATGTACATGTACCATTGGACATTTTAAGGACATTGCTGTTTCGCTCATAACATGGCTATGTACTTATCATCCTTTAAAATTGTGTACAATTTAAAATAAGACAAAACGTTGTCCTAGGTTGACTTAAAAGGAATTTTCATGTAGCACATGATTGTACATCTTGTAAAATTAATATGCTATCGTAACCTCATGAGCAATATTGACCAAACTCTGCCCTGATGTTATTAGCTCATCTTTTGGTCAAGGCGGGGGTGTGAAGGAATAGCCATGATTCAAAGAAATACGCAATACTATGAACAGATTTCTGATATTATTAATAAAAGACATACTGGGTTTAAAAGATACAAGTCTCAACAGACCGGCTGTAAACAGAAATATAGGCTTCTGAGAAAAGTTCAGTTGATAACAAAGTTGTAAACAAGCTTTGAAATGGGAATCAGTTAAATATTCTAAAACAATGAAAGATTGAAGCAAACCATTGGTGCTTCCGAAAGGTCTATGGTTTGCAGCGAACACAATGGGAAGACCCAATTTAGGTGTTACAAGCTGACACGATAAAACAGAAATACAAACATTAAAAGAGGCATGTGCCTTTGAAACATGACATCAAGAAAAGAAACATCTGCTGGACAAATAGTTTTATGTTGAACTTGGATGACAGGAAACACGATTAAATATGCAACCAATTGAGATAGCTAGAAAACAAGTAAACACACAGTTAAAGTGATTTTGATTTACATATAGTAAAAACCATACCAACAAGACTTGGAAATATAACTTCAATAGAGACACCAAGCAATTGCATTGTGTTTGTATTAAACTTGAAGCAGAACGGAGTCAAAATGTCTGCTAAAAAGCAGTTAAGCCAATATTAAGAATCTTCGATAAGAAAGGCATCAAACAGAAACCATAACTGTCATTGTTTTTATGATGGTTTTTGGAACACATAAAAGTAGAGAAATAACTTATGCATGCAATAGTTGAATTGATAGTAACATAGAAATCATTCAAAGGAAGCATTCAAACAGGTATCAATAAAGGCAAATAGCTGACATCAGCAGAGAACATCAAAGAAGAAACCAATGCCAAAAGGGTATAAAAATAAGACCTTTTCAACAGAACGTCAGAACATGCTGAACGGGCAGGGCGTTTCTCAACTTTCCAGAGGCATCTCTGTAAGTTTTTAACTATGAGTCTCGGGTAAATCAAAGTGATTGATTTTTGATGGAGGTTCTGGATTTAGAAATAAGAACTAACAAATATAACGAAGTAAAGATTTGAGAATAAGGATCTCTGAGAAATAAAAAATGTAAGCTAATTGTACTTTGAATTGTTAATGTTGCGACTGACTCAACAGATGTTAACTGAATGCCGGCTCTTAAATAAAACTATATTTTTCTAGAATTGTCTCAAAGAGTGAATCTGTATAGACTCGCGAACCCACAAATTCTGTACACTCTTTTGTAAGGAGTTGCAGAAATCTGGGGGATATTCCGGACCCTTATAATATCCGGAAGGTTACAGTCTAGTTCAACTTATTAAAAGTACTATCCGGAGGACGGTAACATCTTTAGTCATTCCTTTCCTTTAGGGAGAGATAGCCTGAAACTTTAGACCCATTTAAGAGTCTTATGCAATTCGGCTATCTCTAACTTAAGTTGAAGGTGAACGTCTGGGGAATACGCCTGATCTGGAATAGCCCAAAAGGGCTAGGACTTGTAATTATCCCTTCAGGACAACGTGAAACAATTTCCATACATCGGGAGCCTACTGTCAGCAAAGGCAGACGTCGATGGCGAAGTCCAACACCGCCTTCAGTGTGCCAGTGCAGCCTTCGATCGCCTGAGGAAGAGAATGCTTGAAGACCAGGGCCTCAAACCCGGCACTAAGCTCATGGTCTACAGAGCAGCAGTGATACCCGCCCTGCTGTATGCCTCAGAGACATGGACCATCTACAGCAGGCACCTCAAAGCACTGGAGAGGTACCACCAATGCTGCCTCCGCAAGATACTGTAAATCCATTGGCAGGATAGGCGCACCAACGTCAGTGTTCTCGCTCAGGCCAACATCCCCAACATCGAAGCTTTGACCACACTTGATTAGCTCCGATGGACGGGTCACATCGTCCGCATGCCCGATACGAGACTCCCAAAAAAAGCGCTCTACTCGGAGCTCCGAAAGGGAAAGAGAGCCCCAGGTGGACAGAGGAAATGCTTCAAGGACACCCTCAAAGCCTCCTTGAAAAAGTGCAATATCCCCACTGACACTTGTGAATCCCTGGCCCAAGACCGCACAAAGTGGGGGAGAAGCATCCGGGAAGGCGCCGAACACCTCGAGTCTCTTTGCCGGGAGCAAGTGGAAGCAAAGTGCAGGCAATGCAAGGAGCGCCCGTCGACCCAAGCACCCCATCTACCCGCCCCTTCAACCACCATCTGCCCCACCTGTGACAGAGACTGTAGGACCCGCATTCGACTCATCAGTCACCTGAGAATTCATTTTAATGTGGAAGCAAGTCATCCTCGGTTCCGAGGGAAAGCCTAAGAAGAAGAAGGCATCACAGGGAGTGGTGTATCATACGGAGTGGTGTATCACAGGGATTGGTGTATCACACGGCGTGGTGTATCACAGGGAGTGGTCTGTCACAGGGAGTGGTGTATCACAGGGAAGGGGGTATCACAGGGAGTGGTGAATCACAGGGAGTGGTGCGTCACAGGGAGTGGTGTGTCACAGGGAGTGATGAATCACAGGGAGTGGTGAATCACAGGGTGTGGTGTATCACAGGGAGTGGTGTATCACAGGGAAGGGGGTATCACAGGGAGTGGTGAATCACAAGGAGTGGTCTGTCACAGGGAGTGGTGTATCACAGGGAAGGGGGTATCACAGGGAGTGGTGAATCACAGGGAGTGGTGTGTCACAGGGAGTGGTGTGTCACAGGGAGTGGTGAATCACAGGGAGTGGTGTGTCACAGGGAGTGGTGAATCACAGGGAGTGGTGTGTCACAGGGAGTGGTGTGTCACAGGGAGTGGTGAATCACAGGGAGTGGTGTGTCACAGGGAGTGGTGAATCACAGGGAGTGGTGAATCACAGGGAGTGGTGAATCACAGGGAGTGGTGTGTCACAGAGAGTGGTGAATTACAGGGAGTGTTGAATCACAGGGAGTGGTGTGTCACAGGGAGTGGTGAATCACAGGGAGTGGTGTGTCACAGAGAGTGGTGTGTCACAGGGAGTGGTGTGTCACAGAGAGTGGTGAATCACAGGGAGTGGTGAATCACAGGGAGTGGTGTGTCACAGGGAGTGGTGAATCACAGGGAGTGGTGTGTCACAGAGAGTGGTGTGTCACAGAGAGTGGTGTATCACAGGGAGTGGTGTGTCACAGGGAGTGGTGTGTCACAGGGAGTGGTGTATCACAGGGAGTGGTGTGTCACAGGGAGTGGTGAATCACAGGGAGTGGTGTTTCACAGGGAGTGGTGTGTCACAGGGAGTGGTGTATCACAGGGAGTGGTGTATCACAGGGAGTGGTGTGTCACAGGGAGTGGTGTGTCACAGGGAGTGGTGTTTCACAGGGAGTGGTGTATCACAGGGAGTGGTGAATCACAGGGAGTGGTGTATCACAGGGAGTGGTGTGTCACAGGGAGTGGTGAATCACAGGGAGTGGTGTGTCACAGAGAGTGGTGAATCACAGGGAGTGGTGAATCACAGGGAGTGGTGTGTCACAGGGAGTGGTGAATCACTGGAAGTGGTGTATCACAGGGAGTGGTGAATCACAGGGAGTGGTGTATCACAGGGAGTGGTGAATCACAGGGAGTGGTGTGTCACAGGGAGTGGTGAATCACTGGGAGTGGTCTGTCACAGGGAGTGGTGTATCACAGGGAAGGGGGTATCACAGGGAGTGGTGAATCACAGGGAGTGGTGTGTCACAGGGAGTGGTGAATCACTGGGAGTGGTGTATCACAGGGAGTGGTGAATCAGAGGGAGTGGGGTATCACAGGGAGTGATGCGTCACAGTGTGTGGTGTATCACACGGAGCGGTATATCACACGGAGTGGTGTGCCTAGTCTTGTATTCCCTTGAGTATAGAGGATTAAGGAGTAATCTAATTGAGCTGGTTAAGATGATTAAAGAAGTTGATAGGGTGGATAGAGAGAAATGATTTCCTCTGGTGGAGAGAAGTTCAGAATAAAGGAGGCATAACCTTAAAATTAGTGCTAGGCCGCTCAGGAGTGATGTCAACGTGTAGTGGAAATCTGGCACTCTCCCCAGCACAAGAAGCTGTTGAGGCTCGGGGTTAATTGAAAATTTTTAAACTGAGATTGATAGATTTTTGTTATCCAAGCGTATTAAGGGCTATGGAACCAAGGCGGGTAGATGGAGTTAAGATACAGGTCAGCCATGATCTAATTGAATGTTGGAACAGGCTTGAGGGGCTGAGTGGACTCCTCCTGTCACCCCTGTGCTGGTTAACCTACATTGGCTCCTGGTTCGACCACACCTCAAATTTACATTTTTCATCCTTGTGTTCAAATTCCTCCAAAGCCGTGCCTCTCCCTATCTGTAACCGCCTCCAGCCTTACAACCCTCCGAGCTCGCACTGCTGCTGCAATTCTGGCCTCTTGCACATCCCCGATTTTAATCGCTCCATCACTGGTGGCCACGCCTTCAGCTGTCTGGACCAAAAGATCTGGAATTCCCTCCCTAAACCTCTCCACCTCACTACCTCCTTAAAACTACCTCTTTGACCAAGCTTTTGGTCACCTGTCCTAATATCTCTTTATGCGGCTCGGTGTCAAATGTTGTCTAATAACGCTCCTGTGAAGCGACTTGGGATATTTTACTATGTTAAAGTCGCTGTATAAATGCCAGTTGTTTCTCTTCGTCTTGGCCTTCCACTTTATAATCCCGTACCCTTTCAGTCTTGGCAAAGATTGGTGATGGGTTGAGATGCCTTTTAATGCTCTCCGGATGCTTCTTAAATTTTTTATCTCCCTCCTTGTGACAGTCTTCATTAACTGTCCCCATCCCTTTAAATTAGACTTGCATGCAATATTCGTTCCCTACTGCAGTGTCAGCCCTGGAACCAGTGGAGTTTGCACCTGGAGCTGTGAATCATTATGCAAATAAGATTATTGACGAAAATTGAGAACTTCGGACCCTGCCTGGTCTTAAAGAAAGACTTTGCATTTCTATAGCGCCTTTCACAACCTCAGGTCATCCCAAAGCGCTTTACAGCCAGTGATGTACTTTTTGGAGTGCAGTCACTGTTGTAATGTAGGAAACACAGCAGCCAATCTGCACACAGCAAGATCCCACAAACAGCATTGAGGTAATGCCAGATAATGTTTTTATTACTGATGTTGGTTAAGGGATAAATATTGGGTCAGGACACCAGGGAGAACTCCCGTGCTCTTCTTCAAAATAGTGCCATAGGGTCTACTACATCCACCTGAGAGAGCAGATGGGGCCTCGGTTTATCGTCTCATCCAAAATAGGGCACCTCCGACTGTGCAGCACTCCCTTAGTATTGCACTGGGAGTGTCAGCCTGGATTATGTGCTCAAGATGGTTAAAAAAGCACATGGGTTACTTGGATTTATAAATCGAGGAATAGAATATAAAAGCAAAGAGATGCTAGAACTTTATAAATCACTGGTTAGGCCTCAGCTGGAGTATTGTGGGCAATTCTGGGCCCCACACTTCAGGAAAGGTGTAAAGGCTCGAGAAAGGGTAGAGAGGAGGTTTACCACGCTGTTACCAGGGATAAGGGACTTCCGTTATGAGGAGAGGTTAGAAAAGTTAGGACTGTTAAGAGGTGACCTAATAGAGGTTTTCAAAATGATGAGACGATTTGATAGAGTATGTAAAAAGAAAAAGATTAGTGAAGACAAATGTAGGTCCCTTACAGTCAGAAACGGGAGAACAAGGAAATGGCAGAGCAATTAAACAAATACTTTGGTTCTGTCTTCATGGAAGAGGGCACAAATAACTTCCCAGAAATGCTAGGGAACCAAGGGTCTAGTGAGAAGGAGGAATTAAAGGAAATTAGCATTAGTAAAAAAATAGTGCTGGGGAAATTAATGGGACTGAAAGCCGATAAATCCCCAGGGCCTGATAATCTGCATCCCAGAGTACTAAAAGTGGTAGCCATGGAAATAGTGGATGCATTGGTTGTCATCTTCCAAAATTCTATAGATTATGGAACAGTTCCTGCAGATTGGAGGGTGGCAAATGTAACCCCACTATTTAAAAAAGGAGGGAGAGAGAAAACAGGGAACTACAGACTGGTTAGCCTAACATCAGTTGTAGGGAAAATGCTAGAGTCTATTATAAAGGATGTGATAACAGGACACTTAGAAAATATCAACAGGATTAGACAAAGTCAACATGGATTTATGAAAGGGAAATCGTGTTTGACAAACCTACTGGAGTTTTTTAACTGGTAGAATAGATAAGGGAGAACCAGTGGATGTGGTGTATTTGGATTTTCAGAAGGCCTTTGATAAAGTCCCACATAACAGGTTAGTGTGCAAAATTAAAGCACATGGGATTGGGGGTAATATATTGGCATGGATTGAAAATTGGTTAACAGACAGGGAGCAGAGAATAGGAATAATTGGGTTTTTTTCAGGGTGGCAGGCGGTGACTAGTGGGGTACCGCAGGGATCAGTGCTTGCAGGGATCAGTGCTTGGGCCCCAGCTATTCACAATATATATCAATGATTTGGATGAGGGAGCTAAATGTAATATTTCCAAGTTTACTGATGACACGAACAAGGTGGGATTGTGAGTTGTGAGGAGGATGCAAAGAGGCTTCAAGGCGATTTAGACAAGTTGAGTGAGTGGGCAAATACATGGCAGATGCAGTATAACGTGGATAAATGTGAAGTTATCCACTTCGGTAGGAAAAACAGAAAGGCAGAGTATTATTTAAATGGTGATAGATTGGGAAATGTTGATGTACAAAGGGACCTGGGTGTCCTTGTACACCAGTCACTGAAAGCAAACATGCAGGTGCAGCAAGCAGTTAGGAAGGCAAATGGTTTGTTGGCCTTCATTGCAAGAGGATTTGAGTACAGGAGCAAGGATTTCTTACTACAGTTATACAGGGCCTTGGCGAGACCACACCTGGAGTACTGTGTGCAGTTTTGGTCTCCTTACCTAAGAAAGGATACACCTGCCATCGAGGGAGTGCAGCGAAGGTTCACCAGACTGATTCCTGGGATGGTAGGACTGCCGTATGAGGAGAGATTGGGTCGACTAGGCCTGTGTTCACTAGAGTTTAGAAGAATGAGAGGGGATCTCATTGAAATGTATAAAATTCTGACAGGGCTAGATAGACTGGGTGCAGGGAGGATGTTTCCCCTGGCTGGGTGGGTTTAGAACGAGGGGGTCACAGTCTCAGGATACGGGATAGGACATTTAGGACTGAGATGAGGAGAGATTTCTTCACTCAGAGGGTGGTGAACCTGTGGAATTCTCTACCACAGAAGGCTGTGGAGGCCAAGTCACTGAATATATTTAAGAAGGAGATAGATAGATTTCTAGACACAAAAGACATCAAGGGGTATGGGGAGAGAGTGGGAATATGGTATTGAGATAGAGGATCAGCCATGATCATATTGAATGGTGGAGCAGGCTCGAAGGGCCGAATGGCCTACTCCTGCTCCTATGTTTCTATGTGTCTATGTTTCTATTTCAATTCAATTTCAATTTCAATTTTATTTGCCATATGTAACTAGTACAATGGAATGCTTACTCCCCGATCACTCCCACAATAAGCTGTGGGAGCTCACAGAGACACGTCGCTATTCTCCAGCGCCATGTTCAGAAAAAGTCAATTCAATGGCATCCAATGGCAGTGGGAACGCGATGTCCCTCAGCCGCTCCGACACCGCGGCCTCCTCCTCACTGTTGCCGGCTCCACCATGTGGTGGCCTGCTTCTCCCGCTCACGGTCCGGCCTCTGGCCACCATGCCCGGCTCTCCCCTCCTCCCAGTCGGACTGCGAGCTTCCCGCCAAGGAGCTGCCGGCCGACGTGCTGTAGCGGGTCGTAAAGTAGATAGAGAAAAATTATTCCCTCTGGTGAGTGGGTTAATAACTAGAGGTCATAGATTTAAAATTATTGCCAAATTATTGAAGAGATGAGGAACATTTTTTTCACACAAGGAAGTTGTCAGGATCTGAAAGGCCCTCCCTAAAAAGGCGGTGGAAGCTGATTCCATAAATAATTTTAAAAGGGAGTTGGACAGATGAGGAACTGACAGGGTTACGGACAAAAAAGCGGGGATGTGGGACTGAGCACAACTGCTCTTTCAAAGAGCCGGCACAGGCACGACGGGCCAAATGGTCTCCCTCTGTGCTGTTAGGTTTCTATGATTCTATATGTTTCTATCAAGTCTCTATGGAGTGGGACTTGAACACTGACTCAGAGATGAGAGTGCTACCCACTGAGCCATGGCTGGCAGCTCAAAGCCTTAAAGCAGTTTTACAGCTGAAGACAAAAATCATTCCGCACACCCCGCCCCATCTCCCGATGAACTGTTAATTTGAAACGTTCTTCTCCTGGGCTCTGTAACACCTCTCTCAAGTTAGGATTCAAAGTCTTGGCCAGTTTTCTACCTCAGGGAATAACCTCCGATGAAGCAAACCCATGTTAAGGTCACGATTCTCTTTAAAAAAAAATGATAAGATGTGAAACTCCTCTCTTTCTAGTCAATCTGAAGTGTGCGATTCCTGGCAGGAGAGACATATCTACAGCTGCCAAGAGGGAGTTGGGCTGACACTGTTGATATTTAGTTTCCTGGCAATTAAGTACAGAAAACCTCTACTGATCAAAACTGTTGCTTCCTCTTGTCATTTGTGACAGAAGATTTTGACAAATAACAAGCACAGGCCAACCTACCCAGTGTTCAACGGGCTGAGACATCCTGATGGTTGCAAAGCTCTTCTCTCTTGGCAATGACGGGAAGATGGAAATTTGAAAGAAGTATATCTAGGTCACAGTAGAATTCGGAGTCAAATGCTCCAAATTGAGAAGGTGCAAAGGTCTTCAATTTTCAAAATGACTTCATGAGAAGTCAAATTCTCACTCAAATGACCCCATGACTTTCAAACCATTTGAGAGAGGGATTTAGTGTCTGCCTACGATGTGCAAGTGGCAGATTTTAAAACTCTGGACAGCTTCTGATTTCTAGGCAGAGGCCTGTCCACATTCTCGCAAAGTTTCAAAGACCAAGTTATCCTCGTACCGCAGAGTGAACAACTCTGTGCTTTAAAAAATAAACCATTAATATAAGCCGAAAAGGTTCTAATCTGTCAGAGCCCTGAATCATTTGCAGCAGATTTCACAACATACCTGCACACGGAATTGATGGGCAGGACAAGACCAACTGGCCCATTGAGCCTGCCCCACGCTTCCTGATGGCTGGACACCATGACTAGACACTTGAGTGACCCTCATTCCAGTTAACTGTGCTAGAGCTCGCTCGCCTCTGCGTCGGAAGGTTGAGGGTTTCAGCCCTACTCCAGCGACTTGAGCACGAAAATCCAGGCTGACACTCCACTGTAGCACTGAGGGAGCGCTGCAGTGTCGGAGGTGCCGTCTTTCAGATGAGACGTTAAACCGAGGCCCCGTCTGCTGTCTCAGGTGGCAATAAAAGATCCCACAGTATTATTTTGAAGAAGAGCAGGGGAGTTATCCCCGGTGTCCTGATCTATATTTATCCCTCAACCAACATCACTAAAACAAATTATCTGATCATTACCTCATTGCTGTTTGTTGGACCTTGCTGTGCGCAAATTGGCTGCTGCGTGCGGTAAACTCAA